>NC_143513.1:9901821-10209814 GCF_031878675.1 Megascapheus bottae | reverse complement strand
TTTCCTGCCAGGTGTGGTGGCTCATGCCTGTAATCCTAGCTACTCAGTAGGCTGAGATCTGAAGATCAAGGTTCAAAGCCAGCCAGGACACAAAAGGATCTGAGACTCTTATCTCCAATTAACCTCCAGAAAATGGGAAGTGGAGCTTGGCTCAAGGGTAGGGCAGTAGCCTGAGCTGAAGAGCTCAAGAATAGCACCCAGGCTGAGTTGAAGTTAGACCCGCAAAAAAAAAAAAAAAAAAAAAAAAGGACTCTTGAGGGGGCAGGAGTTTGGCCTAGTGGTAGAATGTTTTCCTAGCATACACAAAGATCCGGCTCAATTACGTTGGTACTACATACATAGAAAAAGGCGGAAGTGGTGCTGAGGCTCAAGTGGTAGAGCTCTAGCCTTGAGAAAGTCCAAGGACAGTGCTCAGGCCCTGAGCTCAAGCCCAGAACTGGCAAAAAAAAAAAAAAAAAAAAAGTCTCACTTTCTCCTCAGATGTCAGACTTCCGAGTAGCAGTAAGCCATCAGCACTTATAGAGTACTTTCTTAAGACAGATCACCATAATGATGATTACAAAGCCAAAGAATGGAGGCATTTAAAGTTTTTATTCAAAATTACCAAATTGTTACGGTTTTATGAGTCATTAGTGCTCCAGCAGTGTTAATAATGCAAGGATGATTCTTCAGTGGTTCCCTGACAAATGTTTTATTCATAAGTATATCCTAAGAACATGAAGCAGACATGCCTGCTGGCAGAAGTTGTTAAAAGACAGGGTTGGCCACTGGCTTTGCTGATTCAGTACATCCAAACCTGACAGCTCTATCTGACTAGTATAGATTTTTGGGAGTGTGCTAAAGTGATTCTGCCAGGTGTGGGTAGCTCATGCCTGTAATACCAGAAACTCAGGAGGCTGAGATTTGAGAGTCATGTTTTGAAGCCAGCTGGGGCAGGAAAGTCTATGAAACTCTTACCTCCAGTTAACCACCAAAAAACAGGAAGTGGAGCTGTGGTTCATGTGGAAGAGTTACCAGCCTTGAGTCATAAAGCCAGGACAGTGACTAGACTCTGAGATCAAGCCCCAGAACCAGCAACAACAACAACAAAATAATTGTCTAGTGATTATAGTCATTCATTCTTTCAGTTGGTCACCAGATGTTATTTGTTTTTTCTAAGTTTTATTTATTTTTCAAGTAAGGGCAAGTTTATTTGAAAACAAAAGAAAAGCCATAAAAGAAAATTACAAAAATTCTTCATGTGAAGGATACTACAGAGGGATCCCTTATCCGCCTGTCCATCTGTCTGTCTGTCTGTAAATCATGTGTGCTACCACAAATGGCCCCATAACTGCTATTTTTTTTTTTTTGGTCAATCATGGGACTTGAACTCTGGGCTTGGACGTTGTCCCTGAGCTCTTCAGCTCAAGGCTACCGCCCTACCCCTTGAGCCACAGCACCACTTCCAGTTTTCTGGTGATTAATTGGAGATAAGAGACTCACAGACTTTTTAGTGTGCGGGCTGGCTTTGAACTATGATCGTCAGATCTCAGCCTCCTGAGTAAGTAGGATGACAGATGTGAGCTACTGCTTTTTGAATGCCTGCTATATTGTAAACTACTGTGATGCAGTGCTGGCCACTATTAACAGGTCCTGAGGTCTTGGCAGTGTGGGAAGCTGGAGCAGGTGACACCATTGTGGATATTACAGTCCAGTAGGACTGTACAGGTCATCCCAAATCGGAGCGCACATACATGTCCTATAACTCAAAGCATCTCTCAGTGGCAGACAGCCATGCAGGTCATAGGTGTTTAAGACACATAGCCAGTTGTCTTATGGAAAGATCCATGGTTCCTTTCCTCCCAGATGTGGTTAGGAGAGTGAGGACATTTGCTTCTTTCATGCATCTAGTATTCTTGGGAAATTTTTAATATATGTAGACTTGTCCAATAGCTGTTTGGTAGGGTTGCTGGGCAAGGGAGTCAGGGTGGGTTATGAAATACATTCAAAATGGTTTCTCTTTCCAAGGAGTTTTATTTTGGTTAGGGAGATGAGTCATGCACCTATATAAGGCATAAACTTTTAATGGTACTTGGTAGATCTGGGGTCTAGACTACAAATTATTTCCAGTTTTTACAGTGAATGATACACCAAGCCCCTTGTGATTCTGTTGTTTTCTGCAAGTTCTCATTTCAAATGTATACTCATTTATTTCCATTTTTTCATGGTATGGACTAAAAGTATTTTGAGGACTAATTGGAGAAATAAATACAATTCATAGCAGTGTATTTCTGGGAAAGATTCTTGCCATGTCCTACACACCTTACTTATAAACACTTTGATGATGTTGTAATTCAAGTCAGATACTTCCTTTTATTAGGATTTCCGATTTCTCAATTCATGGCATTGCAAGTGACCCTTATCTCTTTGGCCTAGGAATTCTACACTGGGTGCAAATTCAGATTGCAGTGGCAGGCAATTTCCATTTTCTATAGTGGTTGTGAACTGACTGAAGACACTAAGTGAGAACGATTCTGTGCTTTTATGAGGCTCTGAGGCAAAGTGATCCTGTGTGTTTAGCAGTTTGTCAAAGGTGAGGGAATTAAGAGTATTTTAATATATCCTTGGATATAAGGAAGCAGACTTTTTTCAGTGGCTAATCAAAATGAGTTGCGTTTTCGACCTTTTGAACAAGTCTTCATGGCCCTTCTCTGTCTAATGGGCAGTTTTTCCTTCAATCACTTTCTTTGGGGGACTTCTCCAAACCAATGAAGACCAGTAGGAGAGCTCAGAGTAAAGACAGATGGATTCAGCAAGGTTTCTGCTTACCTGCTTTGCCTCCTTCCATTCATGGTGCTTTCCTTCACCAGAGTTTAAAGCCTGGGAAGTGGGACAGTATGTGGCAGTATGCCTGAGAACAAGGATAGGGACAGGGTCTGTGTGTCTTGCTCACCTGACCAAGCATAGTGCCTAGCATATGACAGGCACTTCCAAGGCTATGAAATGAATATAGTCTCCAACATCTTGGGAGAAAATCTAAAATTAGCTCTAGTGCTTCCGAATGCAACCCAATATTGCTTCCTCTGACTGAGTCAGCAGGTCTTTGATTATAGATCAGTGCCAGTGGACATGTCAATCCTGATGCGGAAATGGCTTTTGGAATTTTGATAGCATGATTAGGACAGAATGAGCTTTGCTGCAGAAGGCTCTTCATCTCTGATTGTGAGAAACAAGATGTGGGCATCCAAGAGTTGTCCCACAGTGCATTGAATGTGGACCAGTGTTAGTGTGGTAGTGTTACAGTGCATTTCTGAACCTTGGTGCCTGTTGTTCCCTTGTTTGCTAAGGGTAGGGGGCTAGGTCATAACTGGGGTTTTCTCATAGTGGAAACCATTTTCACTCAATTAATGAGATGAAAACAAAGGCAGTCCATGCCTGGTGGTTACTGTTGTACAAGCAGAAGGCTCAGACTGAATTACAGGCTCCCTAGGTAGGCAGGACCTGGCTCTTCCCAGGGAGAAAGTTGAGGTTGAAAGTGGCCACCTCTCTGGTTGACTTTATAGATCAGGGAAGCGGGTTAATACAGGGAGAGACAGTGATGCTGGAGATGTGTCAGATTAGAGCAGTGGGGAGAAGAAAGCAGCAATAGCTAAGTCCCTAGCCACACACCAGACACATGGGCTGATGGAAGAATTGTCTTTCTTATCATAATGTGTGCACTCAGTAATTACTATGCATACTTCCTGTCACACTATGTGCATTCACTTAGTAGTTACCATGCGTAGTGCCTATCAGTGTGTGTACTTACATACCTGTGCAGGCTGCTTTCATCTCTTTTCCTCTCCCGACCCTCCTGGCATGTGTGCTCCTCATCCCACCCCCGTGGCAAAATCCCATCATTCAGTGGGGAATGCTAGATGTTAAAAAGTTAATTTGTTCTGCATTCCATTCAAACAGCACTTTTCCATGTACACTGGGCCTTGCCTCTTGTTTAAAGCCTATAATTTAAGCTCACACCATGGTAAAGTCTTTTGTACATCTTGCCCTCACCACTGTAATTATTCTTCTTCTCAAGAGGACTGGCAGTAAGCTAACTGCATGCCAGTTCATACAAATGCCCACCACTTGCAAACAAAATTGTAAGTCAGATCAATCATGAACTAAATTGTTTTTTTTGAGGAAAATTGTTTTAAAATGTTGCTTACTTTTCGAAATAACCATGCTTTAATGAGGGCCAGGCAATTGATGAAGTAGATGATTGTTTAAAAGTACTTAACCGTTTTCATTCAAAATGTAATCATTCCTTATTAAATTCATTGTCTCCTTATTATGCAAATAAGCTTAGAAATTGTTATTATTAGTGACGCTGGGCCTTGCCCTGATAGGGAGTCATTCTACCTCTTGAATCACACCTGAAGCCCAATGCTTTGCAATTACGATACATATAATTGTAAAATATTATGAAATCAGGTACTAGTGATGGTAGTATGCCAAAACTCCTCTGTTGTTTGATTCCAGATGTGTGGGTTTTTAGTTTGTGGGAGTTTTGCTTTTCACACATGCATCATGCCAAATGTGTCCTTAGTAGCCTGTGCTGCTTTGCAGCTGGGTCACTGTGGTAAGCTGCACCAGCACATGCAGCCCTGCAGAGGACCTTGGATTCTTTTGGCCTGATGGAGTTACATGCTAACGCCATCTGGAGACTACTGGGAAGTCTTGGAGATGACCTTACTTTACTTTCTCAGCCCTCTAACCATTCCTAGCTGAGATGGGATCAAAAGCAGGGGCCGCAGGGTATTTGGGTGAGCTTGACAAGGATTTGAGGGCCAGATAAATTGGGGTTCAGTCTTGACCTTTTTGCTGTCAGCCTCTGAACTTGAACAGGTTTCTGAAGTTCAGCATGCGTGCTCCTCATCTGTGAGATGGGGTCCATTTACCTACCATCTTAGGGCATTGATAGAATGATTCATGATACGTTCTATTGAAAGGGCCAACTCAGCCTAGTGCTCCTAAGTACGCCAGTGTGGTTCTTTTCTTCTGCCTTCCAGTGTCTTCCAGCAGCACACTGTTGCCTTGAACAAGGAGATTGATGCCAGTTATGCTCTGCCCTTTGGGCCTGCTGCTAACCAGCTGCAGACACATTGGAGCACTGGCACACAGGTGATCGTGATAGTCCTGGTGGTAGATTTGGCAGGGGGCCTTGTAGGGTCCACTTAGGCACTTTGCTTATGTGACCTATAGTCTCCTGAAGTTTCCTACTCAGTCTGATATACAATAAAGAAATCCGAAAACTCCAAGATACTGCTGCTTCTTTTCTTCTTTTTGAAGAAGGAATGTTCCATGGAAACTTCTCCTGTGAACCTCTTCAAGAGATTTATGCAGATTATAAAGTCAGAGAAGGAGCCATTCCAGACTTTTCTTTCCAGACAAAGTGGCCAGAACATAGTTTTAGCAGGTATTAGTAAAAATTGAGAAGTATGCTGGGATTCCTGCCAACATCTATATTTGCAACTCCCAAGACAGGGCTAAGGTGAAAGATTTTCCTTTCTGCCCTCTGAAGACTTTTGAAACAAGCTGGCCATGATTCGTTTTCACGGCATCTGAGTACTGAGGCCTTTCCAGACTCATGGAATTTGGGTCAATACAGATTGATTACTTTCAACGAAATAACTTCATGCTGCATGTTGATTGCAGGTGTGTTAGGGAGGAAATAAAAGCAAAAGCTGCATTGATAGTTAAATAAAGCAGGTGCACAAATGAGTCTCCCTAAGAGTCTACTCAGGTGCATTGCGGGTACTTATAGAAACTTTTCCATGATTAAAGATGGAAAGCTCTAGTCCTGAGAACATTAGAGGAAAAAAACCCTAAACATGTAATATTTAAAAGTACTTTCTTTGTCATCATTATCAATGATTGCACAGGTAGTCATTATCTATTATGAAGGCATGATGATAGTTGGTATATGTTTCTAAACCCTATGCTATTTTCCTTTGGTGGCGGCTTGAACACAGGGTCTCAATACTGTCCTGGGGCTTTCTCAAGGCTAGTACTCTACCACTTGAGCACCACTTCTGGCTTTTTCTGTGTATGTGGTACCAAAGAATTGAACCCAGGGCTTCTTGCATGCTAGGCAAGCACTGGAACAGTAGGCCACACTCCCTGCCCACTCTTTTATTAGATAAAAATATTTGTTGTTATCCATGGAGACAGACACCTGTCTGAGAACTTTTTGACCAAATGCAGCGGAGGCCTGGGCTTCCTTATCAATCTTTTTGTGCAGAATATCAGGATAATTCCAGCAGAGTGCAGCAAAAGCCAGCTTTGCAAAGCTTAATCTTGTCTTTCCTTAGACTGAAATGTGAGGTATACAGGATTTTCAGATTAAAAACCTATGGAAACAATAGAGACCAGACCTGGCAGGCTGCAGAGAAGAGCTTCTTTAAGAAGCAAATTAGTTGTATTTTACTCCAGATAACATGCACAATTGAGCTCCAAATATCTTTTCTTTCTTTCCTTTCTGCTCCCTCTCTCTCTCTCTCCCTCCCTCCCTCCCTCTCTCTCTCCCTCCCTCCCTCCCTCCCTCCCTCCCCCTCTCTCTCTCCTCTCTCTCTCCTCTCTCTCTCCTCTCTCTCTCTCCTCTCTCTCCTCTCTCTCTCTCTCTCTCTCTCTCTCTCTCTCTCTCTCTCTCTCTCTCTCTCTCTCTCTCTCTCTCTCTCTCTCTCGGCCTTTTCTTGAAAGATACATATTCTGCTATTGAGCCACACCTCCAACCCTGTTTTCTTTTCAAAAAAATACAATTTTTTTTTAGAAAACACAATTTTAGGACTGGAAAACTTAGGATACTCCTGTGTGACCATTTTTGGGGATGAGAGGTGAACTGGCTAAGGTGCAGCTCTGGGTTCCTAGGGTGGGAAAGGCCCTAAGGGAGGGTCCACGCTGTTGAAAGAAAATAAACTGGGATGAAGGCTGTTCACTAAACCTGGTCAGATGGACTGAGTGGAACATCTTCGTCCTTTTTCCTTGCAGACTGACACCAAAAATCTGATGGTAAAATAATACTATTTCTTAAACTGCTGCCTAAAATGTATTAAATTGGGGAAAAGAGTTTCTAAAAAAAAGAAAGAAAACACAATTTTATTGTTATTATTAAGGTGTTTCACAAAGGTTACACTTCATAAGTCAGGTAATGAATACAATTCTTTTGGACAGTGTCACTTTTCTCCTCAAGTTGTATGCTTCATTTTTGACATAGTCCGTACTGAATATTATGCCTGCATTTATTCATACTTCCTCCCTTAATTTCTTTATCTCTCTTGTTCTCCTGAAAAGACAAAACAAACAAAACTACCACCACAAAAAAAGATAGTATTTAAATGTTCAGAGGAGTTACATTCTTGGGTTCCTCCTGTAAAACTATCCTCTTTTAGTCTGCCTGTTTGTATGTGAATGCCTGGAGACCTGTGTAAGTTATGTCCAGAAGCATTTTTGATCCATCTTTTAGGAAAAATAATATGTCATTTACAGGAAAATGGATGGACCTAGAACAAATCATGATAACTGAGGTAAGTCAGTCTCAGACAAACAAATGGCACATGTTTTCTCTAATATGTGGAAGCTAGATCTAAATACAGCTTTTTAATAAGAAACACCAAATGTCAGAATTTTTATCTTAAAAAAACAGATGATGAAAGAGTAAGAAGTGGAAATTACCCCCCCATATATATATATACACACATATATATGCATATCCTTTTGTTTATGAATAGAAACAAGAGGCAGAAATATTTTAAGTGGGATGTAATAGTGCATACATGCTGCTTAGTAAGTGTTTTTTCTATGTAAATATACTAATAAATGAGGTGATCACAGCTATAGGATTTAATAAACACAATCACTCTTGCTGCTCATTTTGGTGGTTGTAGGATAGATGATTTCTGCCTTTGAAAGAAAAGGGGCCTGCATCTTCACAGTAGTATGTAAGTCATTCATTTCACTTTGTGAGTAAATATTATTGTGTCACAGACCACTGTATATTTGATGTATAGCATGAAGAATAAATATTTACCATTGTAGATGAGCTGACTTTTAGCTCATTTTAGAAAGAAAGAAAGAAAAAAAGAAAGACGAAAGAAAGAAAAAAACAATTTTTGCTAGTATATGATTACACAGTGATGATAACCTAAAACTAAGGTTTTTAAGGAAACCTTGTTAAGTAGAAAAATGTTCAACTTTTCTTACTTCCCACACACCAAAAGTCAATTACTTGTGATTGGCCTATGTAAATTCCTGCCTTATGAGGACAATAATTTGTTACTTTTCTATAATTATTTAAGAAATGAAACATACAAGTTTATATTTTGCTTCCAACAGAGAGAAAATACTGATTACCAGAAACAATGCTATCAGGTTTTAAAGAAAGTAATAAATAGGCCAACTGCCTGGCTCATGCCTAAAATCCTCGGTATGAAGGATGTGGTGATTTGGAGGATCTAGTTTTGAGACCAGCCCTGGCAAAAATGTTAATGAAACCCCATCTCAACTCATAGCCAAGGGCAGTGCACATATCTATCATCCCAGCTCAGTGGGAGGTTGAGATTGAAAAGATTGTAGTTTTCAACCATCCCACACAAGAAGTTCAGAAGATTCCTCATGTCAGCAGAAAAAAGCTGGGCTGATGGTATGTATGTCCGAGTTATGGCAGAGAGTATAAGTGGGAAGATTGAGGTTATGAAGAGAAACCAAGGCCCTATCTCAAGAATAGCCAGAACAAAAAGGATTGGAGTGGGTAGCTTAGTAGTAGAGTTGCTGCTTAGCAAGTACAAAGGCCTGAGTTCAAATCCCAGTACTGTAGGAAAAAAAAGATGCTTACTCCATTTGTATAGGACACTACCGTTTTGAATTACGTGTGGCATATTAGCATCCCAGAACGACTCCTGGACTAAGTTAAGGACCCTCATATGAGAAAAGAGTGCTACATCCCAGGCAGGCTTAGTGAGTGCCTGGGTCTCAGCACTTGCTGACTGAGTGGGAGCCAAGGTAAAGACCACAGAAGCTACCACCTTGGGGCTGGGCTGTAGAAGGACTCACTGTACAGTATAGAATCCATTCTCTCAGCTGCCAGTGTAGAAGCAGCCTTCGCCTGCAGGACAAGTGTGTGTGTGCCTGTTTGTGTGCATGTTGGGGGCGTGTATGTGTGGTGTGTGTGTGTGTATGTGTGTGTGTGCGCGCCATCAGGGCCCATGGCACACCTGCTTCAGGTAGTTAACAGGACCTAAGCTTATGTCCAGCAGTTATTCAATGAGCAAAGTAATGGGATTGTAGGAAACAAAGCATAAAAAAAGGTTGTGTTAGCAATATAGCTCAAAGTTGATAAACTTCAAAATCTATAGATGCCCAGAAAATAAAGACCTGGAGAGAGTTAACTTTATAAGAATGAGTATCAAGACAGAAGCCAACTTTAAGTTTCTGTTTGAATTTCAAAATTTTCAAGGCTTTTATGGAAGTCTCCCTTTAAAATCATGTAATTTGGGTAGGCAACCACCAGGGGGCAGCCAAGATTTGGTAGAAATTATTAATGTAACCAGGAAAATTCTTCCAGGTGGAAAAGTAACCACCGTTTGTATTGCTCTTTAAATTAAAGCAAGTGAAATGGAAAGAAATTTCAGCAAAATTTACAATGCAATTAGCTTCCAAACTTAGTCTAAAAGACAGTTTTGGAGTTTTGAATGTTCAGCTATACAGAGGCTTATTAATTTTTCACTACTGCCACCATCCCAGTCTTTTTAGTAAATAAAAGCACACCTACTGCATGTATATGCAGATACTATTATTGTTTTCTATTTTTTTATTTCTGTGATTGAAGAACAAGCAATGTCAGATACAGAGGAGCACAGCCAGGCTTCTTGCTCTTTCCTTTTCTGTTGTTTGTCAGCTTCCTTGCTGCTGGAAGAATTCAGGATACTTTGGTAGTTCTGACTAATTTCAATTTAGAGTGCAGGTTCCTGGGCCCACCCTCCATTCAGTGAATTTCAATGGAAAGGAATATATTTACTTTTTCAAGGTTCCCTGGTGGTCCCCATGCAAGGTCCAGGAAAATGCCTGGCACTGCCTCTTGTAACTGCACAAGAGTGAGAGTGTCTCAGAACTGAAAGCTTACAGGATCAGAGACATGTATTAAGATACACTTGGAAATGTGTTTAAATGTTAAATGGTTTTAACATCATTATGTAGAAAATTGAATATGTAGTCTGCATTTTCTTGGCTTTTCTTGTAAGTTTCTCCTCTTTTCCTTTTCCTCTCCTTTCTCCTCATCCTCTAACTGATGGCCGTATAATTACAACATTTGCTTTTAAAAATTTGGAAACCGAGTTTTATTTTATTTTGTTATTTTTGCTTAGTTGCTAGTCAAAAAAGATCTCGATTGCCAGAGTCATACAAGTTCTGACTTATAACTTAACATGATTTGATCACTTGGAATAATAGGTATGCATGTCACAGTCATGTTATGGAGAGTATAAATAGCATGAGGTATAGGATATAGGTTAATATTGTATTGTTTTAAAGCACCCTATTATCCTGAGAGATGCCAATATTTTCTTATGAAAACACATCTCTGTGGAAAGTAGGAGTTTAGGAAACAAATGGGAAAACATTAACTACTTGTAGGAGAATAATGGCACAAATATGGCAGAAGTTCTCCCCAGATTTCCCAAGCTGCAATGTAAGGAATACTTGAGGAGATCTGAAAGGTGATTTGTGGAGCGAGGCATGAAATGTGGCAGCTGAGGAGACTTGATAAGTCACAGTGAGTTCTTAAAGACAACGAGAAGTTCTGGAAAGAAAAAAAAAAACAACCCTCAAAACCCTGCAGTACTGGCTTTCCTAATTTTTGTGGGATGGGGCTGGGAAGGCTAAATGGTATTGGGAGACAGTTTTGCATGGTGTTTTCTGTTTGTGTACATCCTGTGTATTATGGGTGGCCTTTCTCCAAGATACATAACTGTGTGACAGAGATGGTATGGTGTACTAATGTCCTCCAAGAGCAGAGGAAACAGGGTTCAGTGCCAGCCATCAGAAAGACCAAACTACATCTTGCAGCACTGAGCCTAGGCTTGCTGACTGACTATTCTTCCAAGTGCAGAGGAAAACAGGGTTCAGTGCCTGCTATCAGAAAGATCAAATTTCATCTTGCAGCACTGAGCCCAGGCTTGCTGCAGGTTCCCTGGGCACCGTTGAGCTAGATTCTACTGTGTCATAGCTGCTGTGTGGGTGTACCCAAGTCGCTTTTTGGATCACCTGTGGGAGATGGTGCAAGTGCTCACGTTCCACTACTGCTCTCTGCACAAATACCATGGTAACTGACAGGTCTATGAATGTCTCAGACTCTTTAAGTTCTTGCCAACAGGGGAAATGCTGAAATGTGTCCTCAGAGATAAAGGCACCATCTCTTCAGGTGACATCATCTTCTGCCAGGCAGGTAGATGTGGGTGGGTTAGGGTGTTGTTTCTGGGGAAAGCTATGAAAGAAAGAAAGAAAAGGGGGGGGGAAGGGAGAAAGAGAGAGAGAGAAAGGAAGGAAAGGATAGTAAGGCAGGCAAGCAAGCATTATGGAATGTTGACTCTCCCTGCATGTTGGCTCATTTGAGCCAATTAATCTCAGATCCTACAGTGTTCCTTTCAGGTGTGTCTATACATCAGTTAGGTTTTGCTATTATTCTATATTTTCCTGGTGTCGAATTCTTGTTAGATATTTCTGTTGCTAATATTGAATAGCAGTGACTTCAGCTCTTACCCACTTAGGGAAAGAAAGGGTACATGCTATAGAAGGGTATGATTAGAGTACCTGGAACTCTGCTAGGATTTCCCAGTGTAATCATCCATATTACTCAACATTCTGATGTTATTACCACCAGTATTACAGATGGGGAGATAGGGGCTCTGGGATGTGCCTTTACAGCAGCTACTGTGCTAATACTCAGCACAGGGTATTTTCTGATTTAATTTTCACAATAACCCTTAACTAGTTACTATTAATCTATATTTTATGCTCAAGGAAGCCGAGGACTTAGAGGACATTACCCCACCCCATATCTTCAGATATCAGAGCTATGATGTAAGCATCATCATTTCTAATGACTTTAGTATCACACTCCTCTTGTGCCTTAAGTTGAAGTTTATGAACATAATGGTAATAAACATATTTGGCTTCAGCTTAAGGTAACCATGCAGTGAGGGTCCAAACAACATTTTGGGGAAAATTGGCATCAGGTCAACAGATGAGAGACCAGAAAGGTAAGGTATGGTCCACCACTGTGTGTGAGTGAAACACTCAGCACATAGTAGGGAAGATTTCAGTCACATCTGTTCAACAGTTTTTCACAGGTGTGGTTCCAGGGTGTTTTTTCCCACTGAGTCTCCGTTAAGCCCAAATAGTTTTTAATATTTTATATGCTTTTAGTTGTGTTTGACTGCCAGGGTAGACTCTCCCTTGTTGATGATTATAGCACAGATAAAATGGATAGATAGCTGCAATGTTTTCCTCACACCTCGTGTTTTAAGGATTTCCACATTTGGTGCAGTCCAAGGTCAAGGGAAGATTAATGGCATTTCATATTTTTGACATTTAAACAGGAGAGAATTCTCTTCTTTCTTCCTCCACCCTGATGAGCTGAAGAACATGATTGACTTGGCTTTGTATGGTCCACATTCCTCATCTAAATGAAGCCAGCTGGGGATGGAAAGTTGCCACCCTAATCTTGTCCTCCAGTGTCAGCTGAAAAGGAGAAAGTCCTCCTGCTCTCCTTGACGTTTCCATGGGAGTTGGGAACACATAATAATACTTAATGTACACATCCATAGAAGCTTCTGGTAGTTTTCTTGTGGTTTAGACATAGTTGTTTAATTAGCCTCTACAGGGTACTATAGTGGTTTTCAATTGATTGCTTCTGTTGTGCTACTGTTAGCCTTCTGACATCACTATTAGGTCATCTATAAACAGTTGTGTGCATGTTTCCAAATTGACATATTTCTAAAGAATATACTGTAAAATTATCCCATAGTATAGTCAAAAACTGCCTCTTTTGGAAATTTAATGATATACTAATAGCGTGCTTGAAGACTAGAAGTACTGGAAATGACTTATTAACTCAACATTTCTAACACTTAAACTCTTGAATTTTTTCCTACTTTTATAGGACAGCTATTAGCTTTCTAAAAAGTCCTTGGGTCACCCAATATACATACATGGTAAGCATATGTGATGTTTTTTGTTTAAATCTGATACTTTTTTTTTCCAGTCCTGGGCTTGAACTCAGGGCCTGAGAACTGTCCTTGGACTTTCTCAAGGCTAGAGCTCTACCACTTGAGCCTCAGCACCACTTCTAGCTTTTTCTTTCTATGCATGTGGTACTGAGGAATTTAACCCGGGTCTTCATGCATGCTAGGCAAGCACTCTACCACTAGGCCAAACTCCCTGCGTAAAGCTGACACTTTTGAGCCACAGTACAACTTCTGGCTTTTTGTTGGTTTCCTGGAGATAAGAGTTAACTTTCTAGCCTAGGCTGGCTTCAAATCCAGATCCTCAGCTCTCAGCTACTTGACTAGCTAAGATTATAGGCATGAGCCACCAGTGCCCAACTTTGCCTGGGCATTTAAAAATAAAATTCAACCAGGTAATTAATTATCTTTCTTATTGTTCAACCTTTTTTTGGTCCCAGCTGCTATGCTTTTAGTTTGCTTTGTTTCTGTCTAAATGTTTTCAGTTGACTGTTGACAGCATTCGTTTTTAATTTTCTAGAACCCTAAACGCACTTTAGGTTATGCTTTTGTCTGGAGTGCAGCTTTGCCAGTATTCTACATCCAATGATAATATTGTTGCAGGATAGTGTGGTAAAAACATGGGCCATCAGACCTTTTCTACGCCTGCCTTTTGTTTCACTGATGTTCCACCATTGCAAAATGAGATTCTTCATACTTGTCCTTCCAGGACTCAAAACTTAAATATTTCCTGTCAGGTTAATAGTGTAGTAAAAGAAAGGCAGATGATTCATAACAGTGCTTATCTTTATTATTTTTGTGATTTTAAAAAACTGTAATTTTACTTTTGTTGGGGTACTGGGGTTCGAAATAAGGGCCTTTCATTTGCTAGGCTGGTTTGATACCACTGAGCCTCCAATTCTGTTTTTCATTGGTTATTTTCAGGTTAGGGTCCTGTAGACTTCCTGTCATTCTAAGATCACAGGTGTGTAGCTTGTGACTCCATGGAGTTGGGGTCTCTAGGACTTTTCTGCATGAACTGGCCTGAAACTGCAATCCTGAAAATAGTTTGGGAAGACAGGTATGAATCATTGTACTTACCTATGGGTTGAGAAGAGGTCTTGCTAACTTTCCTATCTGGGCTTGCTACAAAATGATTGTCTTATTCTCAGACTCCCAGACGGTTGGATTATAGGTATGGGCTATTGGTATAGAGCTTACTTTTATTGTTGTTGTTGTTGTTGTTGTTTTTCTATTTTGAAACAGGTAATGTAGCCCAGTCTGTCCTCAAACTCACCATCCTCTACACCTCTACACCTGACTCTTGATTTCAGTTGTTGTGACTGAGTGACCACATAGAAGTCAGTCTAAAAGCTTAAATTTCTGTTCTTAATGGTGCTGGGATCAGACCCATGTGCTGAGGCAAAGTGCCTTGCCACTGAGCTTCCTGGCCAGTTATAATTTAAATTTCCTTTGGACATAATAGTTTTACAGTGATAGAAATGATTTAATTTGCTGAACAGCAAGATTTGAAAACAGTTTTCTTCTCCATTCTTTTGCAAGCTGATCAGGCATTTTTAAGCAAGAGATTTAACTACATCTGGGAACTCAAATATTTTTTGGGTGTGTGTCTGATAATACTGGGGCTTGAAGTCAGAGCATGGATGCTACCTTTGAGCTTTTTTGCTCAAGGCTAGTGCTTTACCACTTGAGCCACAGCTCCACTTCCTGTTTTCTTGGATGCTTAATTGGAAATAAATGTTATTGGCTCTCCTGCCTGGGCTGGTTCTGAACTCTGGTCCTCAGATGTCAACCTCCTGAGTAGCTAGGTATACAGGCATGAACCACCTGCACCCAACTTGAATGTTCTTGAACTCAAGAACATTTTTTCTTTTCTCACCCTGTGATCTCTGCTTGTGGTCATTTGTGTTCTGAGGATGATTTCTCCTTGGGGAGGGAGACTTGTCTTGGGAAGCTTTGTAATTTCTGCAAAAGAGCAGGTCAGTTAAAGATCAGTGTCTGTGGTTTCCTAGCACAGGGATGGTGTCGCAGCAGCTGAGCTCGATAGAGGCTGAGCCGTCTGTCCAGTACAGGTCCTATGATAGATAAGATGGCTGGCACATAGGCTGCTTTGCCTTGCTTTGTTACTGGGCAACTTTTTGTTTGCTTTACGGGAATTCACACTGCTGCAAAGGAAAGAACGTTGCCAATGGAACGCCCCCACTTCTAAAGAAAAATATTTTTTAATAATCCCCAGAAATTCACTCTTGTTTGTCAGATTTGTGAGTCAGAATTTTTTCCCTCAGCTTACTCTCAGAAAACCTTGTTTAACAGTATAATTCCAGCACAATGTGAATTTATAAATCTTTGATATAAACCCAACATTCCAACACACACACACACACACACACACACACACACACACACACACACACACACACACGAAACTGTTATCCAATTCCAGGTGTTCTTTTTGACCATTAGCCTAAAGTACGAAATCATTAAAAATATTTTTTTCTCTTTTTTTTTGCTGTCTTATAAGGAAGAATTTTACAGACAAAATGGATGGAGCAAATCAAATTTATATATGTTTTTATTCAAAATGGAAGGTGATATAAACTAAAGACATTTTTCTTAAGCCTATAGGAGAGTTACCATGAACGCCTCTCAGCAAGGTTTACAGTGTTTTATCACCCGCAGAACACTGTACATCCCCTAGGCGCTTTCCTGACTGGATTTGAGAGGATGCTGGCATCCTGGCTTCCTCCCTTTCTTCCTTCCCTGCCCAGACCCTACCCTCTACAATTCAGGCCCTAGGCGGAGAGGAACACACCCATGGGAAGAGTATGCCTGTTTTCCCCCTAGAGGCTGGAAATGGATGGATGGGTACCCCTACTGCTTAACCGAGCAGACTACCTGGTTTAGGGTATGCCTGGAAGCAGTTCTAATAGCTCTTTTACACCTGCCTTACTCTGTCATAATGAATGTCATTTCAGACTAAGTGCTGAGATGGTAATTAAAAATATGTGTTTCTAGCACCACAGTCTTTTCTTGATGGATCTACATTGTTACATGAAATACTAATCCATGTATACTAAGCCATAAGTTACTTTCAACACGATGGCCTCTAAAAGGCCTTTCCTCTGGCACATGGTCAGTAGACAACCTGGGTATAAGAAGCAACAGTTGTTTCTGATTTTTCATCATTTGGCAGACTTGGAACCAGCCTCTCATACACTGATCCAATAGCTAGATAACTTGCATTTGAAATTTCTTCCTCTGTTTTTACTCTGAGTGTTTATTTTCCATCAGCATGTAACCTTTACCCTTGATGGGGAGTTATGTATTATTCATGCATTCTAGTTCCTTCCATTAGTCTAGCCACAGGAGTATTCCCCTAAAGAGAGACAGTGAAGGCAAAGCTCTCTGGAGCTGTTATCCTGTGTGCATTTGTCTTACACTTATAGAAATGGCTTCTTTGGTACCATAGATCTTTTTATTTCCTGATGTCAACTAGAATGAAATAAGAAGTTGATGTAAGAGGCTGATGTAGCATTTCCTTTAAAATAATAATATATTTTTACAAATAATTATTAAGCAAAATTTGGGAAAGTTGGAATGCCCCCCAAACTATAACTTATATGTAAGGGAAAAAAAATAAAATACTCTGTATTGTATCAGTTTATTGACACTTTGCTGCTTGTTTTTGAAAAAGAATTGCTAGAAAATAAAGTTTATGGTGTAGACACAGATTTTATTGGGGTAGGTTTTTGTTTTTGTTGGTACTGGGATCTGAACTCTAGGAGTTGTGCTTGGTCAGCTTGCTTGCTCACCTGGCATGCTCAGTCACTTGAGCCACATGTTCATCTTGGCTAATTGGAGATAGAGTCTCACAGAGTTTTCTGCCTGGACTGACTTTGAACTGAGATCCTCAGATCTCAGTTTCCTAAATAGCTGGTGTGAACTTCTGATACCTGCCTCTAGATACAATTTAGTGTACTTTTTTGAGGTATTATATATTTCACCATGTTTCACTTTTAAAATCTTGAGTTTGGGGGCCAGGAGTTTGGTCTCCTGGTAGAGTGCTTGCCTAGCATGCACAAAGACCTGGGTTCAGGTGTATGTACCATATACATAGAAAAAAGCTGGAAATGGTGCTGTGGCTCAAGTGGTAGAGCTCTGGCCTTGAGGAAGTCCAAGGACAGTGCTCAGGCCCTGAGTTCAAGGCCCAGGCCTGACCCCCCCCCAAAAAAAAAGCAACTTGAGTTTTGATGCCTTTGTAATAATTGTTCATCATATTTTATCATTTTAGCTGTTAATTTTTAGTCATATTTTTTGTGGTTCTATCCTTATTTATAAATCTTCATTGATAATTCTGGTTATTTCCTTAGGATAGATTCCTAGATATAAGATTACTGAGACAAAGAATGGAGGCATTTAACAATAGATATTGCCAAACAACTTTGCAAAAATATTCTTTGGTTCTAAAAAGTACATCTTAGCTGGGAGTTTGGCCTGGTGGTAGAGTTCTTGCCTAGCATGCACTAAGACCTGGGTTTGATTCCTCGGTACCACATAGAAAAAAGCTGGAAGTGGTGCTGAAGCTCAAGTGGTAGAGCTCTAGCCTTGAGAAAGTCCAAGGACAGTGCTCAGGCCCTGAACGCAAGCCCAGGACTGGCAAAAAAAAAAAGTACATCTTGGCTTTGCATAGCTCTGGTTTCAGTAATATATTTATTTAAGCACATGAGGTAGAACATCATTGGATTACTAGTAGAATCATAGCCATTTGATGGCCAGCTTTCTAACGCTAAGAGCTGTCTCACATTTTGGTGGACCATACTTTCTTAACATGTAATTTCTGATGACATAAATTGCTAGGTCCTCTAGCTAAATGTATGAATGGGAAGATGGTGTGGGTCTGGGTATTCAGACAGATAGCAAGTCCTCAGTAACTCTGCTGTGGAACACTGAAAGTCTGTCTTCTCCTTCAGAAATAATGACTTCTTTTTACCTCACTTGCAGAGGCCATTAAGGACCTAATTTTGAAATGTAACAAAATTAGTAGAAACTCTAGGTAATCTAATCAAAGCAAGTTCCATTTGAAATGATATACCTCCTTTTTTACTCACTAGATCTTAAATAATGGAGTCTAAAATGACAGCCATGATATAATATGATTTTTACTTAATGTAATATTGCAGCTTTGACCTCATAAGATGTACAGAAAATGCTAAATTCAAAGGGAATATTTTAATGACAGTGTGGCTTTGTTACTTCATCCTTGCCTTCTGTCATGAGACACTTTAAGGCTCATTATGTGCTTTCACCTTCTCTAAAGGCTATGTGAAACAATGATTTTAACTTTGCAACTCCATGAATTCATTTTGACTATCTATCCAAGAATAGAGAATGTTACAAAATCTTACCCTTTCCTTAAGGACTACATGAGAGTGATTTTTATTCCTTAGTCCAAGCTGATGGAATTGTAGATACCTTTATTACATTATAAAAATAACCCTAAACTTTAGGCACAAGAAATACTTATTTTGTGAAGGTTATTTGATTGGTTTTTCTTCCCACCTAAACACCTGGATTTAGGAACAGCCTCAGTAAACTTTTTTCCCACACTCCAGGACTTTGTTCTTGCTAGGCAGACAGATACCATACCTCCAGCCCTTTGTTATTTTTGAGATAGGGTCTCCTTTTTTGCATAAGCGTGTCTAGATCATGAACCTCCTATGTACCTATGCCACTGTATCATGGATGACAGGGGTGAACCACCATGCCCATTTTTTTTTATTATTTTTATGCTGAAGGACATCTTAGGAACAACTTTTTTGCTCATGCCAGCCTTGAAAAATGTGATCCTTCTGACATCAGCCTCCTGAGTAGCTGGGATTATAGGCTTGAGCTACTGGCTCTTGGCCTCAGTAGACTTCTTATTGATGGGGATGGGGAGAAAGCAGAGATAGGAACATATAACAATTTGATGTAATCCACTGCCAGTATGATGCTTGCTAAGTTCTTGATACTTTCTGAAACTTAGTTTTTTTATCTGTTACTGACTGGTAATAATGCCTCCAAGATTAGTGGTGAGTGAATGAAATACTCCATTTATAGAGGATCCTTAATTAGGAATTGTCTCTTTCTGTCTCTGTGTGTGAAATGAAGGTGATGTCTAGAGTGTGTTTGGTATTGAAAGCAACCAAATCCATTACACATGCAGCCTGCAGGAAAGCAAAGCCCTCTGAAATGTTTTATCCTTTCCCTACAATACAGTGGTATTGGTGGATGTAGGATGAAGAACTGAGCTGAGTCTGTGGCAAACATCCTATGTTTGCCAGTGCTAGAACCAGTCTGTCCCCTAGCACGGGTCATAATTATGGACCATAGTCACAAAATTGTAGGGCAGTTGATTCCAAGGAAATCTGATGTGTTCTTTTGTGACACTGAATCTTTGATCCCTTTTGCTTCCTTTGTGTGAAAATTCAAGTGCTCGGAATGATCAGCCACAGGGTGGCTACACACCCTTGTGAGCCAAGGTGCTCGAAGGAGTTCACAGAGCTTTCTTTGGGCCCAAGGTAGTAGTGAGTGTTCATTTTAGGGCAGTAGCTCTAGTCCTCCCTGGACCTTCAGTGGACCTCCCCAGGTCTGTGACACCGAGTTTGTGCAAGGGCAGCTTCAGAATAGGTCAGCCCCCACTCCTGGGAGATGGGCACCCAGGGAGCCCCCATTTGGTCTGCGTGACTTCATTAGTTTCTCTATCAGTCAACTACTGTCCTCCTGCTTCCTTTACTTAACCATTCCCCAAGGCAAAGAGACATGGGGACCCTGCAGCATCATGTGCCACCACCATTGCTGCTTCTGTGAATTTAGATCCTTGCTGTTGAACTATGGGATGAAGAAAAATGAGTGTATGTCAGCATTTTTACTTAGTCATTCTTAGTGATTCATGTCATTGACCTTGCATTGCTCAGCATCTCAGGTTTAGATCTTCTAGCTGCAGATAATCACTACTCAGAAAGTTCCCTAAGGATTGGGCAGCTGATACTTATAATTTTATGATTCAGTACTACAAGAAATATCAAAAAAACAAGAAACAAAACCCCCAAAACAAACAAACAACAACAAAAAAACTTGTCTTTTAAGTCTAAGCTCTATCTAGGATTTCTCTGTTTGTCTGCTTACTCCCCAGGAAGCTGGGCTGCTGTCTCTGCCCTCCCAGCCTTCTAGATCCATCTTGACCAAGCCTTTCTGACTCTGTCTCGCCATCCTTCTATTAAACAACCACATTTTTACAAAGCTGAGAATTGCCCTCTCTAATGGGTTCCTTAAGTGTTAGGAAATACCCCAATGTTAATAAATCCCAGATGAATGTTTTCCATTTCTAAATTATCTTCAACTGAGTTAAATATGGAATATGAAGAGAAATGTCCAAATTTTAGAGCATTAATGATCTAAGATTATTTCAGTGGTCTAAGATTATTTTATTGTAATTTGACTTACAACTGTGATATGATTTATTAAAATAAATTTTGTACTAAAGCTTTTATATGAGTGAGGAACTTTAACACATGATTTAAAATATCAGATACTAAATAAAGAAGCAGCACCCTGCAGTTTTTACCCTTCCTTCCACAGCCTGCCCATCACCATCTTAGCTGTGCTGTGGACTCATCTCAAAACTTTAAGCCTTGTCCAGAAGGATAGTTGGAAACCATCAAAGTCAAAGTTATTTCTGTGGAGATAAATTGAGTTAGGACACACTGAAGCTTGCTCTGACACTCGCCTCCTGAGAGGCAGAGCAAGGTTTGTCTTTGTATAAAGCTGTACAGCTCACCTCCCTGCTCCTACACCAGTCTTCTTTCCAAATAGTGACTTGAGAGCATTCGCTGAGTAAAGGCAGGTATTGTATCAGATGAACTGCAGAGTGTTTAGTGGATACTCCAGGAAACCTCAGAGTGGTGTCTGACGGAATTATTTCCAGGTTCTTTAAGAAAATTCTTTTTTATTTCACATAACTGCTTTAGCTAGAAATACAAATTGACCCATATTGAAGAGTGCCATATAGTAAATGAGAGCTTCTTTGATAAGTGATCCAGGCTTCAGTGTGGCTTTTGAAATAAGTCTCATACATTAACTCATCCAGTCAGTATTTTTGTTGGCTATAATGTTAGGTACTGAAATACAGAAATGAAAAAGACAAGGCTTTCTTTAACAATTCTAAATCTACTGGCAGTAAAATATTAAAAAGCACATTTTCAAACTTTGTAATAATCCCACAATAAACTGTGTTGTTTTGTATCTCAAAACTCATCAGAACTGAACTGCTTGGTGATATATTTGCATATATATATGAAATAAAACATATATATAATAAAATTAGATCCTTACTTCACGCTATAGACATAACTTCTAATTGAGTTAAAAATCTAAACAAGAAATCCATAGCTTTTCTAAGAAAAGCATAGAACATGCCATTAGGACCTCTGGGGCTTACTAAACAAATTACAGAAGATAGAGCCAAAGTCTTAAAATTTAATAAATGTGATTAAATCAAAATAGTTTTTCTATAATAAAACAAAGATACTATAAAGAAAATTAAGACAAGATAGTTCTACTTCACCGTACCAATAGTAGAAGTATTCAACTCTACATAGATAAAAGGCGTTTAACAGAAAAAACAGGCAATGGATATGTGTAGAAAATTCCCAAATAGAAAGTGTAAGAAGTTAAAGACAGGAAAAAAAATGAAAATCTATAGTGAGATTAAGTTGCAAGAAGGAAAGGCCTGACAAGGTGAGGTCAGAAGTCAGGGTCAGAGCAGCAAGCACAGTAGATGTTAGGGATACAGGGCCAGCATATGTGAGAGTGCTAACAAACCAGGGTAGCTGGTAGCACCTCAGTAGACACTGTGTTGAGAAGAGAAAGGATCAGCATGGAGGACATTTGTTCTCCCATACACCACTTTACTCTGCTTCCACAGAGACAGTCATTTCATTTGTGCTCATGCACAAATAAAGGGGCCCAAGGAGTCCCTTACTACTGAGGTTCCCAACATCAGTGCCACAGGAGTCTCCCAGTGTTTAATGAAGTCACCAAGAGTGAAAACAGTGTCTAAACTCCAGCAAAAATCTCTTGACCAGGCTTTATGAACTATCCTCCATCCCTAAAGATTAGGACAGCTCAGGTATAAGGCATGTGTTAGGTTTGACCTCCATTCTCCACCGCAGGCTAGTTGGACAGGGTCATTTAACCTTTTAACTGCCACTTGTCCTACTGCCATATCCCATTAATGTTACCTACTTGGGGAGTAGAGATTAGGGAAAAAAAGTTAATGAGCGCCCCCCTTAGCAGATAAACCTAGCATGATGGTACATATCCAGGGGAGGAGAAATAACTAAAAAAAGCAAACAAAAAAAAAAACAAGAAAACTAGGCTCTGTGTGTGTGTGTGTGTGTGTGTGTGTGTGTGTGTGTGTGTGTGTGAGAGAGAGAGAGAGAGGGGGGGGGGGGAAAGAAATTGAGAGGACAGCCCAGAGTTCAATCCCCAGTTACCCCTCCCCATCAAAAAAAACCAAGAATTTTCTCTTGAGTAGAGTATTTTGTTTTTGAATAATCATCAATACTAACTCTTACTACTTTTGTTCATTTTTATGTATTTTTTTGGTGATACTGGGATTGGAACTCAGAGCATCATGCTTGCTAGACTGGTTCTATACCACTTGAGTCATGCCTCTGAGCTCTTCTTTTTGGTTATTATTTTGGAGAAAGAATCTCATGGACTTTTCTTCCCAGGCTAGTCTCAAACTGCATTCCTCCAGATGTCAGCTTTCTGAAGTGTTAGGATTACAGAATGAGCCACCAGTACCTGGCTCATATTACTTTTTGCTTATTTTGAGTGGATTTGTCTTTACTACATTATTTTGAGAGAAATACCAGTTGTTCTATGCCATTCTTAGATCTTATAGCTTTCTATATCTTCATTCCTTGCTTTTAATAATTCAGATGGAAACATCCCTGACTCCATATGGTCAAATGGCTGTGTTTGTACTCAGTCTCTCTTCTCTCTTCTGTCCCTTGTTCTTGGCATAGGGCACAAGAAGGAAATAATAAAAGATCTCATAGTGACACGTAGTTTAATTTAATTTATTGTAAGTTATAAAGTGTTAGGACTTCATTGTTGTGTTTGAAATAGTTGAGTAATATTCTCAAAGACCAGGTTATCTCAGTCACATAATCAAGAAGTGTATTTTTTGTGTTAGTTTGTCTGTTGTTCAGATAGGCCGTTCGTTAGACTATTAGATCAAGCATATCTGTCTCAAAATGGTAAGAATCTGGAAGCTAGAGAAGTAGATGAAATTTGAACAATAAAACACATTAGCACACACTAGCTAGCATATAATGTGTGCAGTGGGACAATGATCCTGCGTATTGCTTCACAAGTGGGCATGGTCTATCTAAATCAAGGACAGGAGAATGGTTGTATTTGGGGAATAGAGGTGAATACCTGGGAAAAAAGAACTTGGGAGTAGTTTTTTAAGGTGATGGAACATTTTTTTGATGTTGAATGAGCTTAGCTACATAGGTGTATATGTGTCAAAATTCAGTAAATGGAACATTTAAAAATCTGTGCACTTTAGGCATACTTGAACTAGAAGAATAGAAGCAAAACATTGTTACAGGGAAAGAATCACTAGGTCTGGAAAGCAGTAATCTGTGCACACAGATGCTCATAGCACAAGTAGAAAGCAGCATCAGAATATCGTCAGAGTGGCTGGGATGGGGGCCACTGTCCAATCACCCTCTGTTAGTGAGTGTGTAAGCCTTATTTTGAGACAGGAGGGGCAAAAAGGAAAAGACTTCTGGTTCTGGAAATCATAAAACCAAGGGCTCACGGGGAACGAGGTCAGACCTAGGCAGGTCACCAGATGGATTAAAAAAATTACAGTAGAGAAGCCATGCTTCATGAGTCTTTCCATAAGAATGAGAATTGTAGTAACAGCTTATGGAAAGTTCATAATAATTCTATTTTGTCCTGTGACTTTGAAAATTATGCTTCCTTTTTGAGAGTTTGAATATTTTGTGTAGTATAGCCTGGCTATGAAAACACATATGCATTTATATGCTAACATCTCTATTATTGTCAGAGGTTAGTATCTGCCTAGTCATTAGCCTACTTAATTGGAACTAATGTGCTCTTGATGACTTTTATTTCATCTCATTACCTTTTTGATTTCTTTTCTAAAAACCCATTAGGGGGAATTGAATTTATCTTCTGGATTTATCTTCAAAGTTTGAGACGTTTCAAAAGTATTCTTTTTATTGGCTACCTCAACTCAAAAGACTGCCCATCAATTTCAAGAGTGTGTTAGCCATCCCTGGCGTGTACTTCTAAAACATTTCCACATTTAGTCAGTTTGACAGTTGAATCCTTGAATTCTTAGTCTAAAAGCCCCTGATACTAATTATTGTATTATGTTCCTCAAAGAACAGGAAAGAGATTAAGATAACAATACATGGCTGTAACATAAAGCATATAGAAAGCACTGTGTGATTTGTGGTATGTAACTTGTTCATGGAATCCAAGCTTGAACTTTAAAAGTATCAGTGGTGTGTATTTGAAATACTTTGGAAATAGTTCATCAGGTGACAAAATGTGTACTGTAGTAAATGTTGGCAAATGACAATATTAATTGAAGTGAGCCCATTCTGGTCTGATCACTGATAACCTTTTCTGACTGGAAAGAGGAGAAGGAGCACTCACAGATCAGCAGAGGCGTTCCAGGACTGCTGCCCCTTCAGATGTGGGACAAGGTGCTCTTGTGTCTGTTTCAGGGCCTTGATGTTTCCCACCTGTCTTTCATTAACCCAGCTTGCTTTGAGTATAAGCTGCTGTCACCTGGATTGGTCCCTTTCCAGTTTTCACACTGCATAAATACTGTGAGAATTTTTTTAAGTGCTCCTAAGAAATGGCTTTGAAGACTGAGGAAGTCTTCCGGAAACAGAAAGCATATTTGACATCTTTTATGTCATGTATGAATTGGTTTTATGACTGGCTCATGGAATCTGTCTCATTATTGTACTGTCACACCTTGCGTATGGATAAATGGATAGATCATTTACTTATTTCTGTGAAGTCATGGCTACTTTGGAGTAGAACTGGCAATATTATCAACAGTTTATGAATTGGAGATTTGTTCAGGTAAAATAATGCTTATTCTTTCTTTCTCCTTTTCTCCCTCTTTTTTTTTTCCCAATACACTGGTTTGATCTCAGAGCCTTGTGCTTGACTGACAGGTGTATTATCACTTGAGCCACATTCCTAGTCCTTTTTGTTTTTGAATAAAATCTTTTTGTTTTTGTTTCATTTTCTTTTGTTTTGCTTATTTGTTTGGTTTGGCTTGTTTTTTTTTTTTCCCAGCAAGCCAATCTGTCCTATGATCTTCCTGTTCACACTTACATAGCTAATATGACACATCTAGCTTTCTATTACTTAAGATGGTGTTTCTTGAATATATATAATTATATCATATGATTATATAATTATTAATATATTGTATTATAATACTATATTGTGTATTATATATTAACCTATGTAATAGAATTGTATGTATGTATGTATGTATGTATATTTGGTCCTCTGCCGGCCTGATCTCAACTTCCCCAGTATATAGAACTACAGGTGGTTTAACCACTGGTGCCTGACTAAATAGGAGTTGTTTTAAGCCAAGTGCTCAATGAGCAAACCTTTCCATCTGTAACTGTTTACCGAAATTACTTGATTTGGTGTTAGTGGAGATGGACATGGTGAGGAGGTGTGATTGTTCCTCTGCCTGACCAGGCTTGGCTTGCTGATAAGGCTCTTTATAGCCTGGCTGTCTTAGTCCTGGGCAAGCCTCTATGCCTCTTCCCTCACCCCCAGGCTCCATGTCTCTAAAGATATTGTATCAATTTCTTCACTGTTATTAATGCAATCAGAACTACATGGACTAAGCCTTCCCTTTTACTTTATATTTGGAACTATATTACACAAATTACTTACTCCATCATTTAAAAATTGAAAATGAATGTTGATTCTCCATTTGACCTGCCAAGGGTTGAGGGTGACTGAAAGTTCTGATAGTAAGCATGGACCTGTAACCAAGCCAAAATGGTTATATGTGACACCAGACACTTCCTTCAGTGTGACTGTGGCTTATAAGTGTAAAAGTGACTTTACTGGAAGACAAGTTTAAGCCAATAAAGTGAATTCCTAAGCAAGGAAGCCATAACCTAAGGTTCTTGGTTGTGGAAACAAAGAGCTCCAACTGTGCTCACCAGAGTCCAGGAAGATATTCAAATTGATGAGCTCTGAACTCTGGGATGACCTTTGCCATCACCTCCTCAGGTTTGAAGATAATTACCCTCCTTCTCTTTTCCCCCCAAAGGCAACCCTGGCCAGAATTCCAGCTATTCCTTTTGAAGAATGGTACCCAGGGTAAAGTGAATGGGGTTAGGGTATGATCACATACATCCCTAGATCTCAGATACAAGGTACCCTCGACTGCTATCTTGGGGCAAAGTGCTTCCTCAGTCCACAAGAGCTTTCATAGCCCTGGTAATAGAAGGCATCTTACTCTGGCCCCAAACTGCCTTCCTCACAGTGATCACTTTTGGGAAATAAAAGGAGATAAAAATGAACTCAAGGAGATGAAAATGAAATAAATTATTTGAGGGTTGTTAAATATGATGTTATTTTAGATGATAGAGATTGTTTTAAATTTCTCCTAATTTTCAACATGTCTAGCTACCATCTTGTCATCAGAATGCTTCTGGAATTGTAATAAACAGCTTAACCAATCTGTATAAAATTATTATACACTGCTAAGGACTTCAACTGGAAATACAATTAGTCCTTTAAGCAGGATTAGTCATTATAGGCAGCTGATGTGTACCAATTATATTCACATTACACTAAGGAGAGACATAAACAGCCCTGTGTCACTTGCTTGTCATGACAACACACAGATGTCTTGGCTCCAAGAGCACGTGTATGAAGTGAGTGCTGGCTTGCATTTGTGCCAAGGCTGAGGTTTAGTGATCTTAAGTAAGAGCCCAGAGCATCATGGAATGGGAGGTTAAGTAACTGCTTTTTCTTCTGGGAGCTCTAGACCAGGCCTGGGATTCTGTGGGAATGTGGAAAAGAAGTCTCAGTACAGTCTGTTCTTCTATCACAAAGCATTACCAATGCATAAAGTCCTTAAAAGATGAGGAAGACTTCTCACAGAAAGCAAACTTCCCTGTCTGGGGAAACAGTTCTTGATCAGGCTCCAGGAGAGCTGCCCTTGTAGGGAGAGTGAGTGGGGGAGGGAGCGGAAGAGGGAACAAGGCAGTATCATGGGTGTGATTACTCTTCTGGATAGTACCCATTTCTGTTGGGAATGGAACTACGCAGGAGAAAGCATAAACCTGGAATTTCAGTTCTTCAAATGACTGATTGACTAACCTCTGGGTACAGAGGCTAGCAAAGCCTGAACTGGCTGACCTTCCTGTTAGGATTTCATGTTTTAGACAGTGCTCTAGTATGACTGAGGAATAGTATGTGTTTTGAGTGTCTTCCCCATACCCTGTTGTTTTACTTTTTTTAATATATTTTTTATTGTAATTAATAAAAGGGTTACATGATATTTGCCAGATAGAAGGTGCATTAATTCACATACATTGATACCCTTTCACATGTCTTGGTACCCATTAGCCTCCCCCCTCCCCCGTCTTGGTTTTCGCCCCTTCCCTATCAAATTTCAAATAACCAAATACAAATAAATTCAATATATCAGATAACAAAGTGCGATACTGTAACAATATGAGGTTCCCAAGGGACAGCAAAGGAGATGAGAGATAACATAGTACATTAAGGACAACAATCATTCGTTATATGGCTTTTGTTAAATTTTTTAACATGTCTATTTGCATGGGGTGAAGAAGTTTTAGAGTAATTACATTTATATCAGAAATTCTAATATGCAATATAAGTATGTACTTAGCAAACTACTTCTGTGTTATATAAAACTAAATTTGTTAAGACTTGGAAGACTAAATGGAAATCCAAGGCATAAACCTGCATGTTGTTCTGATCTGTTGGGTAGTCTCTGTTTCCCTTTATTGAAACCATTATGATGCATTTAAACACACACACACACACACACACACACACACACACACACACACACACACACCCCTCACTGGACCTGGGTCATGAACTCAGGACCCAGGTGTTGTCCTTGAGCTTTTCTGCTGAAATCTAGCGCTCTACCTCTTGAGCCACCGTCTTACTTTCAGCCTTTAATAGGTATTTGGAAAGAAGAGTCTCATGGTCTTTGCTTCCTACGCTGGATTTGAACCATGATCATCAGATCTCAGCTTCTTGAACTCTAGGATTACAGGTATGAGCCTGGCACCTGACTGCTTCTAATGTATTTTTTTGTGGCAGATAATGTAGATTGGCATTCTTTCAAGTAATAAAGAATGAAAAACACAAACATAAATTTACTGGATGTGAATGATCTCTCATTTTAGAGTATGGTTGCTTGAGATTCAGACAGAACAATTCAGACAGTGATAGCTATTATCACAGGGATATCATGATTATCCCTCACCAGTGGAGATGGATGGCCTGGAAATCCAGTCTTATAGGAAAGCCAAACTTTTGTGAACTAGGAGCTTCTGGCTTGTGCTTCTGGGTCTAGCCAGGCACAATTCTGAGCCTGTAGTATTACCATTTAGTCATAAAAATTAAAATGATGTCTAGTAATTAGCCCTAATAGGAAATAAGAATACTGAATATTAACTGTTTTATTGGAGAGCTTGTCATTTCCTTACGATGTAAGGAGTTGTATCCTTCTGTCAAGTCTACAGTCAAGTGAACATGAGGTATGAACTGGACACCTGATCAATGTCGTGATTTTAGGTGATGGACAGTCTGGGAAGAAGGCTTTTTGTAAGTTGTACCTAAAGGCCTTAATATACAGTACATTTTATTTAAAGCTTTGTGTGTGGGTCTAAAAGACAGAAAGTGGTTAAATGAGAAGGAGGTATGATTCCTGCCTTTTTCCCACCCTGAGAATATTCCTCCTATTCACCCAATGGTGAACTCTGTTCTTCAAGGTCAGTCTCTTCCTCTTAGGCCACTGTGTGCAGCACTGGCCAGGAGACTGTCTGCAATACCCAAGTCTCCAGCCTAGATCTGATGTGGAACCCTCTGAAGGCCTATGGCTAGCATCTGGACCAAGGCTGGATGTGTGGAGAACAGACTCCATCTGAGCTGATTGCTAGGCTCCTTTCTCCCAGATCAGCCCAGGTATGCAGTCCCTGCTACCAAGAACTTTAAAGGCTAGAGGGGTGGGGAAGGCCAACCATGGGAGGAAGGAAAGCAGTGAATTCATATTATAATCAAGGAAGCATGCCACAATCGAAAACCATACAAGTATTTTTTCTTACACATTATCATGAAGGAAGAAACAGTAAAACAAAGATTGCTAAAGATGTGCAACCAGAGACAAACCAGAATGTTCTATTTTATTCTTGGTTGGCAGTCCTCTCCTTCACTTTTAGGCCAGATGGCCACAGACTGATATGTCAGGAAGAGGCCTGAGGCCCAAATGAATTATTGAAGCTGCAGGGAAACAGGCACAGTGGATGTCTCACCAAGAAAAAGCCACCTAAGCCTGGGTTCAGAGGACCATAACCTACGTATTGCCTTTATGTCTTGTCTCCATTGTAGAGTTTGTCTTCTTTTTTGCAAGCTTTAATTTGCAAAAATTATCCCCAGAGCAATAATTGCCAGGGCTCCCATGGCACTGTAGACTGCTGAAAACCATCCATGGTAAAAAGCATCCTGGTAATTAGGAGCCTGAGGTCTTGTTTTCTTTTTAAGCCCTTGTGGGGCTTCAGACACAACCCGCAGGTCAGAATCCTGTAGAGTCATAAGAAGAATCTGGTTGGCCTCTGATGTTCTTAGGAGCTGTTAGTCACAAGTGGGGTTCCCTTGGCCCCACATATTCTTCTGTAGTGTTAAAGAGAGGCGTAAATCATTTATTTAGTTAGTACCATTGAGTATTTATTCCATTCTCTTTTTCCCCTCTTAGTCGTGGGTCTTGAACTCTGGCCCTGGGTGCTATCCCTAAGCTCTTCAGCTCAAGGCTACTACTCTACTTCTGGACCTGGGTGTTGTCCCTGGACTCTTCAGCTCAAGGCTACTATCCTACCCCTTGAGCCACAGCAGCACCATTTCCGGTTTTCTAGTGGTTAATTGGAGATATGAGTCTCAGGGTCTTTAGTGCCAGGGCTGGCTTTGAACCGTGATCCTCAGATTTCAGCCTCCCGAGTAGCTAGGATTACAGGCATGAGCCATCGTACCCGGCTTTATTCCATGCCTTTTATAAATAATAGTTTCAGAAATATTTGCAATGTACAGAGCTAAAATTGTTGTGGTGGTAAAAAATTTAACAAAAGCCATATAATAAACGATTGTTGTCCTTAATGTACTATGTTATCTCTCATCTCTTTTGCTGTCCCTTGGTTATCTCATATTGTTACAGTATCTCACTTTGTTATTTGATATATTGGATATATTTGTATTTGGTTATTTGAAATTGGATAGGGAAGGGGGGAAAACAAGATGAGGGGTGGGGGTAGGGGGTAGGGAAATGGGGACCAAGACATGTGAAAGGGTATCAATGTATGTGAATTAATGCACCTTCCATCTGGCAGATATCATGTAACCCTTCTATTAATTACAATAAAAATATATGAAAAAAATTTTACCATCAAAACAGAAATAAATTATCAAGTGTCTATCTCTGCTCCTCTCTCCCATGTGCAGGGACACACACACACACACACACACACACACACACACACACACACACACACACACACACACAGCCTATTAACCCAAGATATGCATGTTTATGATGTCTATGTAATATTAGTACCATTTTGGTAAACAATTTTTGTTTAAGCAAAGAGAAGGCAAATATTTTTAGTTATAGTACACAGAGGGACAGGAACAGAAAGTAAATCTTTAAAGACTTACACTATAATTGGAAATCCATTAAATTTTCCACAGGCTTTGCATTTGAATGAAGGCAGTGAAATTTATTTCATATCAAAGGAAAAATGCACATCTCATTAAGCAAATATGACTTGCAAAGTGGCTGTTTCCCTGTAACCTTGAATACCGGAATGCGCACAATATAATCAGATAACATCTTCATTTAAGTGTCCTCCTCTCAAGATCTCTGCCTGCACTAATTTATATTAATCTGATCCAAAGACATATTGATAAATGGTCATTAGAAAAGACTGTTTTGTTTTGTTCTATGTAGATTTTATGATTCTCTGTTTTTGAGTTTAAAAAGAAAAAAGGAAAACCTGAATTAAAACCAGGTCTTCCCTTGCTTTTGCTTTTGCTTTCCTAATTCTTTTTTTCTGTCTGTATCCTGAATATGAGTAAATAAATATGTCTTCCAGATAAAATGAAATATTTAGGATGGCTGCTGTAAAGAATAAAAGCATGCATGTCAAGTCCCTATGACATTTATAGTACCTCTACTGCAAAATATCAGTTCAAGTTTTGATTAAAATGTGGGAGGAAGTAACACCATCCAAAAAAGATCAAAATGGAAAATAGAGCAGATAGAAAGACCCTAACTAGAAGGCTTACTGACTGACTTCTTGTTCTGATTACCAGCACTTCTGCAGAATACCCACTCTTGTGAATTACATGGTGGTTAGGAAGGAGGGCAGTCACTTGGTGTTTGTGATGCATGGCAGTTCCTTCAGACCATTCCAAAGCCCTGCTTGGGCAGAGAGATTAGGACTTAGCCTTTGTCCTCTTCCATGGTTTCTGTGAGGTTCTTCAGACATTGTTTACTAAGGGGATCATCTTTCTGGAAAATGCATGGACACTGATTAATGAATGGCAGAAGCAATTAGTGGAGAGAGCACTTTTCCTAAGCTACAAGAGGAATGTGAAGAGCAAGCTGGATTAGTTTAGGCTTGTGCAGAGTTTTAGTGTCCAAAAAACCAGTCTGCTATTGTGGCTGCCCTTGGGGAAAAAAAACACAAAACAGTCTATTAATAAAGATGTGGATGTCAGGGCCTCTGCTACCTGCCAGAGGGTGAGATTTGAAGACTTTTTGGGTACCAGAGGAGCACGTCTGAAGTTGTGGCTGCCCTGTAGTTACTCCATGAGAAATGTCACCAAACTCATTACAGTTTAAGATGCAGTCACCTTTTGAAACTTCTTTGTTGATAGGTGCTCAGAATACATGTATATTTGGGTAAAAACTCTCGCATTTTTCATAGCTATCTAAACATTGTGTGCTCAAGATTAATTTGTCCAAAAGCCTGCAGTGCTTCCTGTGGGAAGCTATGCAATGGTGAGTAAGATTGTTAGAGACCCCAGCAGCTCTATTTAGAGTCTGAAAGTATGATTTAACTTTATGTAATGACTGCTAGCCAATGGTCTTAAAGTGCCCTTTCCATAAAGTAACCTGTCCTTTGCCAAATAACTGCCATTTATAGATCAATAAAAGTCCAAAGAGGTTAAGTGGCTTGTCAAAATAACACAGCATGTGGCAGAATCAGAAAAAAGATTGGAGGCTTTTCATTTCTAGTCTTTACTCTAAAACAATTAGTCCAGCACAAGCCAGTTTAAATGAAACCTTGAGGAGACAGTTTGGCCTGGACAGCCCTGGGTTGTTTTGCCTTTATCTTTTTGAGGCTTGGTTCAGGTAAACTAAGTCACTCTGTCAAAGAAGAAATATGGAAGTCAACTTAGGAGCATGCTTTAATGAGAACACAGAAAACTATAATCTTTCAGGGTGGTACATGTAGCTGTTTTGCCATTTGATTCCTGAGTTACTTCACTGAGAGAGGATATTAGTGTGTAGAGTTAGCATTAGAGAATTAAACTTGTAGTCCAATTTAAGAACTTGTATAACTATCTTACCACCTTGGACAGTGTTTATATGAACAACTCTGTGTCTTTTTTTTTTTTTTTTGTGGAAAAATCCTTGCTTTCAGCCGGAACAAGGGAGAAGAAACTGAAGCTACAGAGCATTGTTTGGAACACAAGTCAGAGTCCTATTTCTGCAGAAGCCACATGAGTTACAGAGTTTGTCCCAGGCTTGAAGAAGCTGGCCCCTGCTAATCACATGGTCCTGTTCATAAACAGGTGTTTGCCCAAGAGGACTATAATTAAGAGGACTATAATTGTTTTCTCTTAAATGTTATAGATGAGCAATTCATGACATAAATGGACATTTTTCCATTCTACACCCCAAGTACATTATGGCAGGAGCTCAGTGAGCTTCCTTACTAGCAGAGGAAGAGATGGGATTCCAGAAACTATCGCACCTCCTTATTTGGAGTTTCTGAGTTTAACTGGCAGGCACTGTCCCTATCTTAATTAAATTGCTTCTCAGGCCAGGGTCTTTGAAAGACAGCTTTTGTGAAGTGTGTCAAATGGGAATAATGAAGTTAGGGATCAGCAGAATAGGACCCAATAGGCATTAACAAGAATATTGTAGTCAGTTAGGGATCAGCTAAACGGGGCTAAGTGGTCATTAAAGGGCCTCTGCTGATTGCTGAGGCCCCTTGGAGTGAGGCTAAAGATGAGAGAGGCATCCTTACAAAACCAAGTCTTTTTCCCTGGAGACCTTTCTCCCCTGCTAAACTGGTTCTCCACACCAGCCTGGATCCTGCATCTCCTATTGTTCAAAGCAAGTTTAATTTCTCTGGAGAAATGGTTCTCCACTGAAGTAGAGGGCAGTTTTGGACCCCCCCAGTGCAAGACACAGGGCTATATTTGGGGACTTTTGGGGCCTCACAAGGTGGGAAGAAGGGAAGAATGCCTTTGGCTAGGACTGGAATGTTGGAAGGATGGGAGTGTAAAGAAAGTTCATGTGGTAGGAGGAACTGGTAAATGCACAGGCTGGCAGCCCAACAGTGCACACAGAGAGCCAGGCTGGCCCTCTGAGTGGAGAAAGTACTACAATACTGTGGTCTGGGTCTCCCAGGTCAGATTGTGTATTTCTTATCCAAGCCCCAGTTCCTTTCATTGAAGAGTGGTAGCAGTTGCTACTGGATGTTTCTGGGCACTGTATACTCGTTGGCACTTTGGTTTGTAAAGTCTAGCATGGAAGCTTAGTTTGTAATTGAACTTGTTTTCCAGACTTGGTTTTATATGAGTGTTTGAGCTTATATAGGCCATTCACATTACCCATATAGTACTAACATTTTAAGTGGCACCTTTATAAATGAAATGATGTCTTTAATAATGTGATTCCTAATATATATATTTCTTTACTGTCTATCAATGGTGTTTACAGCCATGTTGAGTTGGTTGGGGTTTATTTCATAGCTTCCTGCATCTGCAAGACACCAAGGCCGGCCTTCTCTCCCTTTAGATCATTTGTTCTGAGGTGGATGAAACAAAAGAGTTAATTGGATGGTCTTCATTGTTATTTTTCATAGGTTTAAGTCATTCTAAGACCAAATTCTTCAGGAATTGGGCCTTTCTGGGCAGATTATTATACCACTTCGTCCATGTTTTTGCTTTTATGATTTTTTTGCTTTAATAATTTTTCAGATAGCTTCTTACTTTTCTCCCAGACCAGCCTTTATCGTCCTACCTACTGTCTCCTCTCTAGCTGGTATACAGTGACATACCATCATGCCTTGCTTGTTTTCTGAGATTGGGGAAAGAGGTGTCCCACTAACTTCCTCCCCTGGCTGTCCTGAAACTGTGATTTCAGCCTCATTTGTAGCTGAGATTACAGATGTGAGCCACCATATCTGTTGTAATTTCTAGAATTGTTAAGTTCAAGCTGTAACTTGTTTATTTCTGAAGCGATCTTGTATACTCATGATTGAGCTGGTAAGGTGACAGAGTTTTCTATATGTGGTATTTGAAACAATTCAGGCCCAAATAAAAATAATGTAATCTAAGGAGTTCCTTAGATTACTGAGTTACAAATTTTATGACTTTCCACACTTTAGTAGATATATAAAGAAAAAAATATGTGCATCTTTGGAGGATCAATTTGAAAGTCACAGTTATCAATATTTGTGTTTTCTGAAAAATTACTATCCTCTGTGTCATTAGAAATTTTGGCCCTATAGAATTAAAAAACAAAAATTCCATACTGAGATGAAGTTCATTTAATGTAGAAGTACCATTGCAAAGTGAAGGATTCACAGTATTTAGTGCATTCCATAATGCTGGATGCTCACAGCTCCATGTGACTCTAAAGAATTTCCATCACTTGGGCAGAAAGTGATCTCTCCCTCACCCTCTGCCCTCCCTTCTGGAGACCACCCATTGGGGTCTTTATGGACTTACCTGGTGAATATGTCTGATCTAGATGGACTTGGTCAGGCTCCCTTCACTTAGCTCAATGTGAAACACTTAATGCTTAGTGTTGAAGGCTGAATGCATCTTGCTTCTCCATCATCCATTGGGAGCTATCTGGGCTGTTTCACTTTTGGCCCTGTGGCTTCAGTCATGTACACCTGCACTTGAGGACTTAGCTCCAGTGCTTTTAGACAAGGAACAGCCAATGCTTCCTGAAGCAGGAGAGCAATTTTTGAAATTATTTCTAGCTTTATGTCTGTTATCTAAATCAAAATACTTGATTTGGAAACATACTTCCATCAATACTTTGATTTTTGTTATTAAAAAGTCAATTATTCTTTAACATATCTACCACTTCCTCCCTTCTCCCCCCCCAAAAAAATAAAGCTGCTTAAAAAGCATCTTTGGATAATTTCCATGTTCATCTCAGGAGAGTTTGTAAAACTCTCAGGAAGAAGGTTCTTGGCTTTTGATTTCTAATCTTCTGCCCTAAGCAATTAGCTAGTTCTCCCCTGAGCTCACTATCAGCCAGTGTCAATGTTCAGGCACAGTATCAACTTTCCATAAGACTTAATCAAAAACAAAGAAAAACAAATGCAAAAATTATACTGAAGGCTCAGTTTCCCTTTATGTATTTAATGAGACAATAAATACCTTATTTGTTCTGAATGGAAAGAGAAAACAAATGAGCATTTGAAAACATCCGCATGAATAGAAAGCCGGCCTCAGTTTCTGCATCAGGTGTTGCTGGGGTTGTACAGGTTGGGACAGAGAAGAGGCTTTGAAATGCCCTTGTACTGTAGCCTCTCTCAGGCCAACATCACCAGGGCTTGAGAAATAATTGCTCTAGTTCTGTGGTTTTTATTTTTAGCAACCAACAATCAGTTTGTATTGTTTTCTTAGTACTTCATTTATTTACATAAATGTAGAGAAAGGAGCCTGGGATCCTGCATGATCTTTCAGGAAGTTGCCACAGAGCTGGCTTCTTTGAGATGCTTGATAAGCACACATTGAACTGAATCAGTTGTAAATTTTCCCTACACACAGGAAGCATCAGAAGTGGAGGAAGCAAATTTGTCTGGCTCACAGGAAACTCCTAGCACCTATGAGTGTCTCTTCCACATAATAAATGTTTATTGAATAAATGAGGGATGGACTCTAATGTAGATCATAAATATTTTCCAAGTGCCAGAACAGTTAATTCTTCCCATAATCAAAGGCCACTTAAATTTTATTTCTTTCTCTGGCATTTGTAGGATATTCTAGCAGGAGGATGTCTGGGTTTTCCTTGAGGTAGGCATAGTAGGTTCAAAAGTAAAGCAACAGTTTAAATTTTTCTTAGTTTGATCACTTAATGTGAGAAAAACTGTCTTTTCTATCAAAGTGGGTTGTTTAGAAGTTCCTGCTTTGGCCTGGTAACTTGGCTGTTGTTAAGGAGACAAGGAACTGCTTTGGAATACAGAAGGATTTTTCAAATGTAAGATTCTGTCTTAAACTGGTTTTTCCATCATGAAATTAAGAATCACCTCAGAAGACACATCTCACATTGTTCAAGGAATACCAGAGAGCTGGGTTCAGATGGCTCATGCCTGTAATCCTAGCTTTTCAGGAGGTTGAGATCTGAGGATCTCAGTTCAAAGACAGCCTGGGCTTTGAAACATGAAACTCTTATCACCAGAAAACCAGAAGTGGCACTGTGGCTGAAAGTGGTAGAGCACTAGCCTTGAGCTGAATTACTCAGGGACAGCATCAGGTCCAGAGTTCAAGCCCCAGGATTGACAATGAAAAGAAATAGCAGGGGGTGTGGGGGATGTGGATTTTGAGGTCACTGGTGTAGTGTTAATCTTATTTCAAAGTCTTTCACTGCTCATCTTATGTAAATACCTTTGACCTTATTAAGACTAGCCAATTTCAAGCAGGTTGTGAATCTGAGCTTAACCAATCTAAGCAGAGGGGCAGGGTCTGCTGCATTAGGGATAAAGAAGGAACAGCCTGCCTGTTCTGTGTGCTTGCTTGCCAGATTTTTGGCTGGTGGCACACCCTTCAGCCTTACTGAGACTGTTTTTGTGTCTATCATTGTGACGCTGGTTGTTCTTGGAAAGCATATTTATAACACTTAAGAACATTTTATTGGAACAATACGTGGTTATATGTTAGCATCTCCTATTGTGAAATTCCCCATTTTATTAAATATATTAAAAATTTCCAAATTTGGAACTGGGATTGTGAATGTCTTTTATGTTTTATATTTACACTTGAAGTCCACCAGGACTTGCAATTATTTCTTGATTAAAGAAATGTGTAGGTTTTTTTTTTCTTAATCAGAAATAACCATGCCAGTGTAGGAGTGAAGTCAGCTGGTGCAGTCCTGCAGAAACATGGCCCTGGATGATGGCCAAGAGTTAGCCCTGGATACTCACAGTTACAGGTCTGAGGGTCCCCATAGAAGATTGTGCTTCTGTGCAAGCACTGTGGCACATCAGTGAAAGTGGTACAGCAGACTGACCTGAAAAAGTGATATGTAGCTCCACTGGACATGATGACTGCTCATACCAGTGTCCTTGACAGTCTGATTGCTTTTAAATGAACTTTTAAAACTCTGTGCTCATGGAAGACAAAAACCATGTTTGATGTTTCTTTTCAGATTCTTGAAGCCCTTTGGGCACAGACAAAGGCAGTTACTCAGATGCTCTTGAAGGGGAGGGGCACATCTGACCAGCAGCTCCTCTTCTGCAGGGCAGACTCTTCTAGGTTCAAAAAATGTTGAGAAAGTCCAGGCCTAGTCTACTTATTTCAAAGATGATTCATCAGAACATAAAGTCTAAGTAGATCAGCTACACATCATTTTAATCCTTAAGGTTTAGGACTGTAGGGACAAAAAGAATAAAATGGCTCACATAAGCCTAATATGTGATTGACACAAATAAGAAGAGTGGGAGAGCCTGGGTAAAACTTGGTGAATTTCCCAGCATCTCTCCTCTTCTTCTTCTTGATCTCCTGCTCACTGCCCACTAGTCAACCTTGCTCCTAGGCCTTTTGCTATTAATATCCTACCACTCCCCCACCCCCACCTCTGGTAGTTCTTACTTTCCCTATGTTGACTTTGAACCATAATCTACCTACCTCTGTCTCTCAAATACCTGGGATTCTTGGTGTGCATCCCAGCATATCTTCATTGCAGTGCTGTGCCCATGTTTTCTCTATGTTTAGTCGATAGTGTAACTAAGGATTGAGGCTATGCTGTGTAGCGCAGTGATCAGATGACCAGTCCAGCCTAGCTGGTTGCCTGACATACTGTGGGCCAAACCAACAGCCAGAAAATGCTTGGACTTCCCCTTTGCAACCACTTGTGCTAATAGTATGTGTTTAGAAATGAAGTAGCAAAAGGAGTTGGAATGCTAACTTCCTGGCATAAGGATGCCTGTACCTTGTTCCATAGATCCAGGTCATTAAGGACCTGGTGAAAGCAAAGAATGGTTATATTGTTGTGATCATTGGAAGAAATAAGCTTCAGAGTATTTCTGTATTTCGATGATCCTTTCTAATTCTAAAAATTGTGGGCTTTTAACTGCATTAATATATTATTTTTATGAGCCCTACCACTGCTCTTAATTTATTTTTGTTTGAAGTTAATCAAATTCCTATACACTGGAAGGAGCTTCAGCTGGTACAATGAGGCTATCATAAGCAGATGTAAACAAAATGAAAGTAATGTTTTAGGCTTCTAAGTTTTGCCATTTGCCCATACAGAAGAGCCTGATTAAATGATATACCAATATAGATATTCTAAATTAATTTTATGGAAAGATCAAGCTTTAATTTTAAAGTTAAGGCTCAAGTAGGGTTCTTGCCTAGCGTGTGCTGGGCTGTGGATTTGACCCCCCGTACGCATACATAAACATTAAAATTTGATGTATAAGCTTTGCCCTCTCTGTAATTCTGTATGTTGACATTTGTGTTCTGTGTGGGGTAAAGCATGTAAATAATGCATCATTTCTAGGTTATATGCTGTTTGTTTTTCAGTGAGTTTGACAAATCTTGTGGTATGCTCTTTTGAGATGTGCTAATGTTGACATATTTTTACACTTTTAGTGATAACGGTTATTATTTTGTCAAATTAAAATTATACTCCAAACCCTATTTTTATACTTAAAAAGATAATATGTGCTCTTCACAAATAATAATCAGGGCTTTCTTACTCCATCTTCTGTGAATATTTTTGAATTGAACATCCTGAACTTAGGATTGTCAGGTGCTCTGCCATAGGAAGCTTAGTGTGGACTGTGTCAGGGCAGAGGTCAAGAGTAGACTCTAGTACAGCTTCCAAGATCGTTGCAACCTCAAACTCTGCAATCCCATCCACACCCCACCCATTTTTCTTCTGCCCTCTCACTACGCAGCTAAACTCCTCCTTATAATGACCTTGCATGATAGATACTCTTGGCCATTTACCTTTAATATGGATCTGTTTTGCATTGGGAGTAGAGGCTGTGGTTGAAGATGTCAAAGTCTTTGTCCTCAGAGATGGGCTTGATTCTGACAATATGATTTTCTGTACAGGTTCCTTGCAGTATTGCCTGGCTGTCTGCTTGCTCAGTTACTGGATCAACAAAACACTTCTTCATTTTACTTTGTTTACTGACCCAGGATAGTATGTGTCTCCTCTCTGTCTACTACTTTCTTTTTTTTTTTTTTTTCCCCAGACCTGGGCTTGAGCTCAGGGCATGAGCCCTGTCCTTGGACTTTCTCAAGGCTAGAGCTGTACCACTTGAGCCTCAGCACCACTTCTGGCTTTTTTCTATGTATGTGGTACCGAGGAATTGAATCCGGGTCTTAGTGCATGCTAGGCAAGCACTCTACCACTGGGCCAAACTCCCAGCCCCTGTCTACTACTTTCTAGCTCTATTTAAAAGTCATCAGAAATTTCAGGCCCTGTGTTGCATTTTCTTTGTAATTTCTATGAGTTGGACAAGATCCTGAACTTCAATCCATGTGTTCTTTCCTATTTCCATTTTAAGGGAATGAGTCTGTTCATCTGTGTATTTCTTGCACTTTGACTCAGTGTGTAACCTTTCCCTCAAATGCCCTCCTTCATCCCCCACCCAGCTGTGCTATGGCCCATAGCCTGCGCCTATTGCACTATTCTAACAGCCCTGTACTTGCGCTGTTGGCATAATGTGCTCATCTCCTGTTCTCAATTAGGACTTATAATAGCATTTTCCTACAGAAATGGAAAGCTCTCGCTGGAGTGATGGCTTTGAATGCTAAATGCAGCTTTCACCATCATCCTTCCTTCTTCTCTCTACTTCTCTTTCTAAGGCTTAACTCTCTTGTTTTGCCAACATTTTTTGTTAAAATATCAATCCCTCATATTACTGAAATCATTTTGTAGATTTCTTTTTTCGCTTACTACATACAGGCAACTAGAGTTAGAGTGACAGTATTCATTAACAGCCTTTTCCATCAGTTTGTATCAGTTTATATCATCATTCCCATAGGATCTCATATAGTCTTGGGTCATTGTGAGATTTTTGATACCATTGCCATTTCTCTACTACAAATCACTCATGATTATTCAGATCCCTGAATCTTATTGAATATGACATTTCAGACTAAGTTAAAATGTCCTGTTCTAAATCCTCTTGGCTCTCACAGTTCCTCAGTCAGGCCTGCTTTTGAGAAACTTGTTCCATTTTCCAGCCAATTAGTATCAAAGGCTAACTCAACCAATAAAATAAGTTTTCTGTTTGTTTCCATTTCTAGAATTCTTTTGTATGCACATAAACATTTGTCTGTAATATATACTCTCTTAGGTGGTAGAATTTATGCTGAGAAATAGAACCAATAGTGACTGTGCTGATATAATAACTAAGGAGGTGAACCTTGTAGTGTAGAAAGTGTAAGATCCTAGCAGTCAAGAGTAAGGTGAAACAATGATGAAGAGGAAATGGAGCTGCCTCCGTTGAGGGAAAGGAAGCCAGTGACAGAGAAGCTGTCTTTATATTGGGCTGAAATTTCTTTCTGGAATTAGCCACTGCTTCCAGCCCATGTTAAAGAAGGCATGGCTAGCTGGGTGTAGTGGCTCATGCCTATAATCCTAGCTACTCAGGAGGCTGAGATCTGAGGATCAAGGTTCAAAGCCAGCCCCAGCATAAAAAGACCTGAGACTCTTATCTCCAATTAACCTCTAGAAAAGTGGGAAGTGGGGCTTGGCTCAAGGGTAGGGTGGTAGCCTTGAGCTGTAGTACTCAGGGACAACACCCAGGCCAAGTTCAAGCCCATGACCACCGTTCCCCTATACCCCGCCAAAAAAAAAAAGAGGGCATGGCTGTCTTGAGAAAGGTCTTGTCAGTTATTTCACTAAGACTTCACGTAAATGTCCTGTGATTTAATTTAATGCTCCTCACTCAGTTTCAAAGGGAAAAATGTTGTTAAAGGCAGATATGGGTATTCTTCCACTCTGAAGCAGACAATGAGGTAGAAAATGGAAAACAGCTAGACAGCTAAAGGAGGGGAGAGCCTTACATTGTGGCAGTGGACACAGTGAGTTGAATCGAGTTGTCACCAGCCTAAACTCTTGTTGAAAACTGGTCTAATATGTCTAGTTTATAAACCACAATGAGGCCGAGCTCGTTGCACAGTGGTAAGCACATTCCATTTGCATTCAGAGATTGCTTTGTTTTGAGTACATAGCTGCTTTGGCAGTGGTTGTCTTAACCTTGGTCGCAGTGACATAGATGGACTGTGCATATTGATAAGTAGTGCTGCCATGGCCCCTGCCATCCTAGATTCATTGATGGAACCCAGGCATCATGGTGGGGCTGTAGCCTAGAGTGGATAAATAGTCCATTGCACCAAGTGGATGAGATAAAAGACAGGCTGGGTAGCAGTGGCTCACACCTATAATTGTAGCTGCTTGTGAAGCTAAAAACAGGACAATGGGAATTTAATGCCAGCACTGGGTAGAAAAGTCCATAAGACTCCATCTCAATAAAAGAAGCTGAGCATGGTGGGAATGAGCTGCCATTCTAGGTACAGTAGGAATCCTAAAATAGGTGAATCTCAGTCCAGGTACATGCTGGGGCAAGAAGTAAGACCCTATCTCAAAAATAACTCGCAAAAATAACCAAAGGTTGGGGCATGGCTTGAGAGTACCATAGAAAATTTAAGGCCCTGAGTACAATAAAAAAGAAAACAACTACTTTTTGTAGGACACAATGTCTTTTCTCTCTTAGCTAGTAAGAAAGGCCTGGTAGCACACACAGTATATACAGATAACCTTGGATACTTTTTGACAAGATTTTTCTCAACTATTTTTCCAGTCAATTTTAATATCACAATGTCTTACTTAGAAGACAGAATAGATGTCATTACTCAACTAACTGAGATCTAGTAGAGGAATAAATGAGGGGAGAGTTTCATAACTAAGATGCAAAGTGAAGCACTTAAACTGTGAAATACCTGGACAGTTTAACGAAGTTTGAATATGTGAGGTCTGTTTGAAATCTTAGTGTTATCCCCATAGCTTTCCCAACTGTTAAAAGCTAATTGTTTTTATTGTGGAATATTATAACAGTCACTTGCAGATTTTCTCACTGAGAGGTAAATGGAAAGAGAACAAGCTAGGCTTCTCTCACTATAGTCTCCAAGAGCTTTGGACCTGCATATCCCGAGGTCTGCGCCTCAGTTGAGTCAGCATATCCGTGTAACCTTGAGTGGGTTTACATGCACTATCTTAGGTAACTTGCAACACACTAAGATATTCCTGTTCCACTAATATCCAGACTCTCTTCCTACACTCCTGTTGTAAATCCCAATCTTGGCTTTTGTTCAACCATTTGCTTCCCTCATGTAGATCGTCTTTCTCATTTTGTATGAAAATAGCCAGCTTTTTTCCTGTGTTGATCAGTACACTGTTAGCACTAAATGATAAACCCAGTCTTTGCTTAATGGTGTGAGATTCTACTGTAGTTAGAAAGACCTTGGAAGGTAGGACACTGAGGAGAGCTACCAAGTAGCAATGAGCATGTACTTGGCCAGGACCTGGGGCTTTCCACCTTCCTACTTTGGGAGGAGGTTTGAAGGAAGTCAGAAGTGTCACAAAGGAACACATAGAAATCAGGAGAATTCTTGGTCCAGCCGTCTTCTATGCTAGCTGTGCAGCCACACGGAAATGGAAAAAGTCTCCTAGGAATAATAGTCTCGATGAAAGAATGGTGGGTGTGGGGAGGCTTTCAATCAGTCGAATCTAATGATTCCTAGAAAATTCTATAATGCCATCAGGTCACATTCTGGCATAGGTTATCATTGTCCGGTTTCTCATCTTCACAGGTGAAGTAATCTGACATTTGTATTTACTGTCAGTAAAAGGTGCTTCTCTGCAACATCAGTTGTTTCAGGGACTAATTATTACTTATTATTGACTTACTGGTTTTCTTTCTCCTGCTTTACCCATCTTTTACACAAGTAAGGAAGTGAGATAAAGAAAAAGCTAGAAATATGAGCTCTCATTTATTCAAAAATGTGTACATATTTGCTTATACAGAAGCCAGTGGAGAGATTTTTCAAAAGTTAGCCAAATGAGGTACTGGATTTGGAATTTGTCAGCAGCACTTTCTTTTTCTTTTTAATCACAAAGGATGGCAATTGGTGTGTATAGGGGTCAACGACTGTTTAGACTGAGATCCCTGAGGATGGTATAGTGACTTACAGCCTTGTCACACAAATGCAGGATAAACTGACTAGAGTTCAAAAGGAGTAGGAGAGGAGGCAGCCAGGGTCCAGGACGGGTAAAGGCATTCTCATTAGTGACAGACATCTGGCCCAGCACCCCTTGCCTAGACTGCACTGCTTCCCACTAAGCCACATTGCCCACAGGCATTAGCGGTCCTGGCTATAGAGGCCTAGCAGCCAAGCTGGAGACTGTGCCCAGGGACAGTAAATCGGAGGCAGCTGGTCAACAGGAATTTCATCCAAATTTGTTAATGCTGCTTGTCAGAAAGGCAGGGCTCTAGGGCCATTTTAGAAAATTTCCAGTTGAAGTGGAATTTTCAAAACCATGATCCTCAAATCAGTGAAGCTGGTTTTATGGGAAGCCAGGGTTTGGCACAGCTGTTAGAGCAGACTGGTAATGGTGGCTCAGGGGAAGGACTTCTGCCAGGCCAGATCACCTCTGGCCATGAGTACCTAAAATCACCCATTAGGGATTTCTATCCTGGGTGTCTCTGAGGGCAAAAACCTCATTTTCCTCTAGGGGCTTTTGACTCATAGAACAGTCTAGAAGTGCATTTATTCATTTCAACTCTTCAGGCTGTGACAGAAAATGACTGAAGTTAGGCAAGAGAGTTAGGCGTGATTGCTCAATGATAAACAACAAATCATGCAGGAGTGATGTTTGTATTCCTTCAGAGCAATAGGCACATCTAAAGCTGTCCAGGTGAGTTTATTACATTTTGAGGAAAAAGGAATTGATGAGGAGCAGATGAGAATCTTGGGGAAAGGCCAAGACTTTGATCATGGAGGATTTTATTTATGTTTTTGGTATTATAGAGGATAATAGCAAGACAGAACTCATAAGGAGGATAATTTTCCAGAAAATAAATAGTGTAGCACTGATTTCTTATGCAATCCTTGAGAAAAATATCTCCCAGAGAAGATTCTGGATCTAATTCTAGTAAACCAGCCAAATATATTAAGTAAATTTGGAGTTGGGAACCTCTCATGGTGACCAAATGACTTCTCCATCCTCACATGCAGTAGCATGAGCCCTGTTCTCTAAACCATCCTTACTTATAGCAGATACATGAACTTGTTTGTAGATTTGCCCCATAACAACCATTGTAAATTAGGTTGGTGACTATGACCACACAGCCAGCAATTTCCTGCCTCGTTAGTCATGTAGTGATGTGATAAAATGGTTCGCCTCAGAGCTGTTCTCCCTAGTGACTGGATTGAGTTGAGAATTGATCTAGCACTGGCTTCCAGAGTGTTTCGGGCTCTACCTTGTGTCAGACCCTAAGCTATCCAAGTTAGAGCCATGCTGGCCTTGCTAAGTACCAGTCGGGAACATACCTTTTTTGCATGTGGGAAGACTTGATCATTCATGATATTGGAACCATTCTCGGAATGTTCCTTGCCAGGTGTACACTGAGAATATAATGAAGATAAACCTCCTTGTGTATCAAACTGCAGAAGCATAGTGTTTGATGAATCAATCAAAAAAGGTTGCCTGCAGACTAATACATTTTAGATGATAATTCTATCCAAATTAATTTGCTACACAAGTTTATAATCCTGAGTGTCCAATATTTTTAAATGTTTTCCGAGTATAGTTTGGATTACTTCTTGTATTTATATGGTAAATTACAGTTTACCTACCCTTGGCTTGCCAATGACTTTCATTCTAACCCATGACTTATCCCTCTTCTGTGTTTTCATAACTGCAAACTTTTGTATGGGGACTCCTTAAAATTCTGTGTTTCCCCCCCACATACAACACAGAAGCCATATAAAGAGAGGAGCTTATGACTTAATTCTTTTTGCCTCTAAAACCTAACACAGTGCCAGGTGCATTATGTAAATATGTGGAAGCTACATTATCTTCTGTGGGAAGTGAGGCTGCACTTTGAAGATTTTAAATCTCCATTTGGATTTGGTGTATCAGAAATTCAAGTTGTGTTCCCTTAGGTTGATTTCTTGGAGAAGATTGCAAGTGCAGTGAGCTGGTGTTGCATTGTCTCAGGAGAGACCTATGAGTACGGTGCCTCAAGTGTGGCATGCTGGTGAAGGGAAAGAAGAAGCTAATCATGCTTCACAGTTCTTTGAGGAAAAATTCAGTTTGCTTCAAACCACAATTGTTTGATTTTAGAGTCTGTATGGACCATAAATCCAAACATGCATTAAAATATAGACTTAATATAATTAAAAGAACATGTAATTATTTGGTTGCCATTTCTACCCTATCCCTTAGTTTTCTGTGTAGTTCATTTGCTTGTATTTTAAATTTTGTTTTAACAGCCTCATTGTGAGCCTCAGATTTTTTCCGTTTCTTTCTCTTTTTTTCACTGTTTTATTTCTTTATTGTTACAAACGTAATGTACAGAGGGGCTGAAGGCAATGAGTACAGGTAGTGAGTATATTTATTTCTTTTTGGACAATGTTAACCCTTCCCGCACCATTTCCTATATCCTTTATCTTCTGGATATATGTTTTGGCTGTTAGTCTGTCTTTTTTTCCTCATGTCTGCAAACACACATACACACACACACACACACACACACACACACACACACACACACACACACAGCTTATTATCTCAAATAGAGGCAATCCCCACCCCGTGTTTTTGTATTTTTGTGTAAAGCTGGCTTTGGACCAAGATCATTTTATCTGTTCTTCTGTGTAGATGGGAATATAGGAGCCTGCTACCATCCTGGCTTGTTAGTTGAGCTGATCAGGCTTCATTTACTTTTTAACCTGGGGAACCCTCAAACTGTGACCCTCCCAATTTCTACCTCATGAGTAGCTGGGACTATAGGTATGTCCCATCAGGCCTAGAAGAACTATTTTTTTTAATTGAAGTTTCATGAACATCAAGACTAATTGTCAGAAAAATAGGAAAAACTCCCAATTGCAGAGATTTGGGTGGCCTAGAGCAGTCACTGGCTCAGATTCAAGGTGAATGAGTACTGTGCAATAGTTGCTAACCTTAGCATTGCGCTTTTCGAGGGGTGCTGTCTAATTCATTAGATGAGATGGTGACTGTAAGTTATTTGATTGGGGCTAGAAGGTATCACAGATGTCGGGAGTGGGAGGAGATACCATGTAAAATTTACAGGAATGTGGTTTTTTAAATTTATTTTAATTTTTAATATAAAAATGATGTACACCAGAGTTACAGTTACATAAGTAAGGTAATGAGTACATTTCTTGTGGAATAGTGTTACCCCCTCCTTCATTAAGGCTGTGTAGGTGTGTGTGTGTGTGTGTGTGTGTGTGTGTGTGTGTATGTGTGTGTGTTCTATCTTTTTCATATAGTTTTATTGTAATTAATCGAAGGGTTACATTATGTTCGCCAGATAGAAGGTGCATTAATTCATATACATTGATACCCTTTCTTATGTCTTGGTCCCCATTTCCCTCCCCCCAACCCAAACTCCTCATCTTCTTTTCCCCCTTTCCCTATCCAATTTCAAATAACCAAATATCCAATATATAAGATAACAAAGTGAGATACTGTAACAATATGAGATAACCCAGGAACAGCAAAAGAGATGAGAGATAACATAGTACATTAAGGACAATAATCACTCATTATATGGCTTTTGTTTCTATATCCTAGAGGTCCTTTCATTTAGCATCATACTATATGGCCTTATGTATCTAGGTTTTGCTCTATTGCAAATCTTTGCTTATGAGAGCCCAAGGATTCTACTGATTATGACAAATGAAGGAAACCATTGAGCCTATATTTCTTTGAGTCTGGCTTACTTCACTTAATATGATTTTTTTCTAAGTCTTTCCATTTCCTAACAAATGGGGTGATGTCATTCTTTCTGACAGCAGCATAGAATTCCATTGTGTACAAATACCATATCTTGTTGATCCACTCATCAACTGAGAGACATCTGGGTTGGTTCCATATCTTCGCTGTGGTAAGTAGTGTTGCAGTGAACAGCGTTGTGCTAGTGGATTTAGTATGTCCTTGTTTGTGGACAATTGGGTAAATGCCAAGTAGTGGAATTGCTGGGTTATAGGGGAGCTCAATGTTTAGTCTTTTGAGGCCCTGCCACACTGCTTTCCATAGTGGTTGAACGAGTTTGCACTCCCACCAACAGTGCAGTAGTGATCCCTCCTGGCCACATCCCCTCCAGCATCTGTTGTTATTAGTTTTCTTGATCCTGGCAATTCTAACTGGAGTGAGGTGGAATCTTAGAGTTGTTTTGATTTGCATTTCTTTTATGACCAGAGATGTTGAGCATTTCTTCATGTGTCTGTAGGCTATTCTTATTTCTTCTTCTGCAGAAAAGACTCTCTTTAAGTCTTTGGCCCATCTTTTAATGGGATGGTTGTTTCTTTGGAGATTAGTTTTAGAGTGATTCAGTTTTTTGAGCTGTTGATATATTTTAGATATGAGGCCTTTGTCTGTTGTATGGTTAGTGAAGACCTTCTCCCATTCTGTAGGCTTCCTAATTGATTTACTAGCTATGTCCTTTGCCATACAAAAGTTCCGCAGTTCAATGCAGTCCCACTTACCAGCCTTTCTCTGTTTGTTGTGATTCTTGGTCCTTATTAAGAAAGTTTCAACCTGTGCCAAGGAGGCCTAGTGTATCTCCTATTCCTTCTTGTAAAGTTTTCAGTGTGTCAGCTTTTACCTCCAGGTCTTTGTTTTTTTTTTTTTGTTGTTGTTGTTTTTTTTGTTTTTTTTTTTTTTTTTTTTTGCCAGTCCTGGGCTTGAGCACAGGGCCTGAGCACTGTCCTTGGACTTTCTCAAGGCTAGAGCTCTACCACTTGAGCCTCAGCACCACTTCCGGCTTTTTTCTATGTATGTGGTACCGAGGAATCGAACCCGGGTCTTCATGCATGCTAGGCAAGCACTTTAACCACTAGGCCAAACTCCCGGCCCCAACCTCCAGGTCTTTGATCCATTTGGAGTTAATTCTACTGCAGGGTGACAAAGAAGGATCCAACTTTAGTTCTCTGCAGATGCTTAAGTTCTGACGGCACCACTTGTTGAAGAGGCTGTCTTTCTTCCATTCTATTTTTTTGGCTCCCTTGTCAAAGATTAGGTGGCCATAGGTCTGTGGTTTAATATCTGGGTCCTCAGTTCTATTCCATTGGTCTTCAGGCCTGTTCTTGTTCCAGTACCAAACTGTTTTGATAATTATAGCTCTGTAATAGAGTCTAAAATTTGGTATTGAAATTCCTCCTGCGCTGTTCTTTCTGCTAAGAAGTGTTTTTGCTATACAGGGTCTTTTATTATTCCATATGAAATTTTGGATTGCCTTTTCTATTTCTTTAAAGAATGACATTGGGATATTGATGGGTATTGTTTTGAATTTGTTGGTAGCCGTTGGCAAGATTGTCATTTTCACAATGTTGATTCTTCCAATCCAGGAGCATGGGAGGTTTTTCCATTTCCTCAGTTCGGCTTTAATTTCCTTTTTCAAGGTTTTAAAGTTTTCATCAAAATGGTCCTTTACATTCTTAGTTAAGATAATTCCTAGGTACTTTATTTTCTTTGAGGCTATTGCAAAAGGAGTTGCTTTCCTGATTGTTGCCTCGTTCCTCTCACTGTTGGCATAGAGAAAGGCAGTTGATTTTTAAGGGTTAATTTTATACCCTGCTACCCTTCCAAAGTTTTGAATCAGCTTAAGGAGCTTGGGAGTGGAGTCTATAGGGTTCTTTAAATACAGAATCATGTCATCTGCAAAGAGCGAAAGTTTCACTTCCTCTTTCCCTATTTGGATCCCCTTTATGCTTGCTTCTTGCCTTATTGCTAGGAATTCTAATACTATGTTAAAGATGAGTGGAAAGAGTGGGCATCCTTGTCTCGTTCCTGATTTTAGAGGGAATGGCTTTAGCTTTTCGCCATTAAGCATAATACTAGCTGTGGGTTTATTATACTGAGCCTTTATTATATTGAGGAATGTTCCATGGATTCCTAGTTTCTCCAGAACTTTTTTTAAAATTTTTTTTATTGTAATTAGTAAAAGGGTTACATGATATTTGCCAGATAGAAGGTGCATTAATTCACATACATTGATACCCTTTCACATGTCTTGGTACCCATTTCCCTCCCCCTCTCCAGAACTTTTAACATAAAGGGGTGTTGGATCTTGTCAAATGTCTTTTCTGTATCTATTGAGACAATCATGTGATTTTTGTCCTTGTTCATGTTGATGTGTTGAATTATATTAATTGATTGCGTATGTTGAACCACCTTTGCCTCCCTGTGATGAATCCTGTTTGATCATAGTGTATAATTTTTTTGATGAGTTGTAGACAGTTGGCCAGTATTTTGTTGAGAAGTTTTGGGTCTATAGTTCTCTTTCCTTGATGAATCTCTGTCTGGTTTGGGGATGAGGGTTATACTGGCTTCATAGAATGAGTTTGGTAAAGAGCCTTCATTTTCAATTTCGTTGAAGAGCTTGAGGAGTATTGGTGTGAGCTCTGCTTTGAAGACCTTATAGAATTCAGCTGTGAATCCATCTGGGCCTGGGCTTTTCTTAGGTGAAAGATCTCTTATTGCCATTTCTATTTCAGTGCTTGAAATAGGCCTGTTTAGTTGGGTTACTTCTTCTTGGTTCAGTATGGGTATGTTAATATTGGCTAGAAATTCATCCATTTCTTCTAGATTCTCAAATTTGTTGGTGTGAAGTTTGAGAAGTATTCCCTTGTGATGCTCTGGATATTGGTAATTTCTGTCGTGATTTTACCATTTCCATCTGTGATTTTGTTTATTTCAGTATGCTCCCTTCTTTTTTTGGTAAGATTTGCTGAGGGTCTGTCAATTTTGTTAATTTTTTTCAAAGAACCAACTCCTTGTTCTGTTGATTCTTTCTATAATTTTTTTGGACTCCAATTCATTTAATTCTGCTTTGATTTTAATAATTTGCTTCCTTCTACTGGGATTAGGGTTGGTTTGTTGCTCTTTTTCCAGGAGCTTAAGGTGACACATTAAATTGTTGGTTTGCGATTTTTCCAATTTGTTATTGTAGGCACTCAGAGCTATAAATTTTCCTCTGAGTACTGCCTTTGCTGTGTCCCAAAGGAGCTGGTATTTTGTGTGCTCCTTTTTGTTAAATTTCATAAACTGTTTTATTTCTGTTCTGATCTCTTCAATGACCCATTGGTGATTCAACAATGTGTTGTTCAATCTCCCTGAGTTACAGGGTTTTCGTTGGTGGAGATGGGTGTTCGGTTCTAATTTGATGCCCTTGTAGTATGAGAGAGTGCAGGGAATAATTTCAGTGTTTCTGAACACTGTTCTATGCCCTAAAATGTGGTCTATTTTGGAAAATGTTCCATTTGCTACTGAAAAAAATGTATATTGTGTTGTTGCTGGGTGGAATAATCTGCAGATGTCTGTTAGATCTAGTTGGTCTATACAGTTGTTCAAATCTAAGGTTTCTCTGTTGAGTTTTTGCCTGGTTGATCTGTCCATAGGTGAGAGTGGTGTGTTTAAGTCCCCAACGATCAGTGTGTTTCAATCTATGTATGGTTTCAGTGAAAGTAAAATTTGCTTGATGAAGTTCAGAGCTCCGGGATTAGGTGTGTAGATATTTAGGATGGTTATGTCCTCCTGGAGGACAGATCCATTTAGTAGTATGTAATAACCTTCTTTGTCTTTTCTTACTACTTTTAGTTTGAAGTCTATTTTATCTGATATGAGGATGGCAACTCCAGCCTATTAATGGGGCCGTTAGCTTGATAAACTTTCTTCCAACCTCTCACTTTCAAAAAATATTTTTTTGGGTAAGATGTGTCTCTTGAAGACAGCAGAACGATGGATCTTGCTTTTTGTTCCAACTAGATAGTCTATGTCGTTTAATTGGAGAGTTAAGTCCATTGATATTGAGAGTCAGGATTGAGAAATACTTATTAGTTCCTGCCATTTTTAAAAGCTTTCATTAGGGCCTGTGTCTTGACAGTTCTTGTGGTACTTAGATGGTATGACTTTTAGGTGCCATTTCTTTCTCTGTATTACATTTGTGTTGGTTTTCTATGTGTAGGACATCTTTGAGAATTTTCTGTAATGTTGGTTTGGTTGCTACATAATGTTGAAACTTTTCCCTGGAATGGAATGTTTTTATTGTTCCCTCAGTTATGAATGAGAACTTAGCTGGGTACAGTATTCTTGGTTGGTAGTTATTTGTCTTCAGGGCATGACGTATGTCCTTCCAATCTCTTCTTGCTTGCATGGTTTCTGCTGAAAAATCTGGGGTTATTCTGATTGGTTTGCCTTTGTAGATGATTTTTCTCTTCTCCCTGGCTGCTTTTAGGATCCTTTCTTTGGTCTCTATTGATCTAGTTCAGATTATAATGTGGCGGTGGGATGTCCTTTTCTGGTCAAGTCTGTTTGGGATTCTAAAAGCTTCTTGTATCTGGATGGGCCTGCCCTTCTGGATATTTGGGAAGTTCTCTGAGATGATTCCCTGAAGTATATTTCCAATATCATTGACCTCTTTCTCCAGACCCTCCTCAGTACCAATTAGCCTTAAATTAGGCTTCCTAATTGTATCTTGGACCTCCTGAAGCATTTTCTCATATTTCCTAGCTTTGGATTGACTCATTTTCTGTTCTTTCTTTATAACAACTAAATTATCTTCAACCCGGAAATTCTCTCTTCTGCATTGTCTAACCTGCTATCAAAGCTTTCTACTTTATTCTTCAACCCCCTTGCTTCTAATTACTCATTTTTGGTGCCTTGCATCTCTTGTTTTAGATTGTGTATGGATTTCTTTAACTCCTTGATTTCCAGTTGAGTGATTAGCTCAGCAGCTTTATTCTCTTTGGACATTTGTTGGAGTTCTGTCACCTTTTTCTTTGAAAAACCTTTATTATGGCCTCCTTTATGGCTCCCCCTTTTTCACATATCACCTTGTTTATGGTTTCCTCTTGTTTAGCTATGGCTTCCTCCCTTATCTCTTCCTTTATGTTTCCACAATTTTCATTAATGATGTTTATCAATTGCATTTGTATAGCACTTAGAAGACTCTCCTCTAGATTTGCCATTGAACTGCTCCATTGCCTGTTTATATTGGGTGGGAGATGCTATTCCTTGATTTGACATTTTTCTTGAGTTTCTTGTTCTGCCCATTTGAAAATGGGAGCAAGGTTAATACTAAACAAGATTATATTTTTTCGGATATAACTAACTTAGACCTTTTTAGTTGGCTGACAATAGATGTTCACACTTTTAGATTGGTAATATCACTCTCTCTTTCTTTTTGTGCACTTACATACAAATCTAATACAACCACAGATTACCGATTTATGACCAAAACAATAAGCGCTTCAATCTAATCTCTATTTTATTTAAGGCCCTCTGAACCTAGAGCATAATTGAACACTTAGATATACAGCATTGCTTACCAACCATCAAATGTAGATCCATGCATTATAAGAGTTGAAGGATGAACAGAGGGCCAGAGATAAAGATATAATATGAAAGACAAGGGAGGTATGAAAAGAATAATGCAGGAGTGTAAGATTATTATAGTAATGAAGAACAGGTATAGTGTAAGGATAACTGACCTAAGAAGAACTTAGATAAAACTTATGAAAATAAGAAGAGTAATAAGAAGAATAGAGAAAGAGGGAGGTAGATATAGGAGATTTTAATGATACAAATTTTAAAAAGAAACAAAATAAAACAAAACACACACATACACACACACACAGGTGGGGGGAGATTCCTCACTATTGTGAGTTCTTACCCAAGAGATACTAGAGTTGAGAACCAGGAGATTAAAAAGCAGGTGACTGTATCAATATATGTATCATTTTTATTCACTCTGTACCCAGAGCTGTCACTGTGTTTTTAGAAATGATCACAGTGACAGAAGGAATGCGGGAAAAGAGAGGAGAAATAAAAAGAGAAAAAAAAGTAATGAATCATAACATTAGAAAAAAAGGTGTAGGCAAAGAGAAAATAAGAACACCTAAAAATGCAAATGAAAAGGGGTAGAAAAACAACAAAAAGGGGTATTATTCAGGTTTTTTGTGGGGGGGGGGCGGGCAGGATAGGAAACTTGAGTCTGCACTAAATTCGGGATCCAAACACTTCACAAAGTCTTTTTCTCTTGTGATTTGGCTTTGCAGTTTTTCGGATCAGATTGCTTGATTGGTAAAACAAAGCTGAAAAATCCTCAGGCGGATTTGTTTATCAGGTCTGTGGCCAGCTCAGGGGACGGACTTCAGCAGAGCTGGGGTCGGATTTTTGGCTAAGGTATATCTAGGAAATCCTTTGCCCATTAGAATGATGGCGCTGTCAGCACCACCTCTCAGGCTCCAATTGCTTTGGCCGGGTCTTTGCCAGCAGTCATGATGGCGCTACTCTCAGCTTGTGTATGGGGGGGTTCCTTCCCAATGCCGTTCCTCAAGCAGAAGTGGAAACTTCTCCTTGGAGGTACTCACAAATTGCTGGATTCTCTGGTTCTGTGAAGCGGGCAGGTCTGTGCATGGCCGGGTGTCGGCTCTGTGCTTGCGCAGGCTCTGTGTGGCTCTGTCTGCAGCCGGCGGGTTTGCAGAGCTGTCTGCTCCATGGCTGGCAGGGCTCCACGCTGTCTTCTTGCGATGGTATTCTGCCTTTTTCCTCTCTGACTGAGATATCTGTGGTGCTAAAGCTTACTAAGGATCAATTTTTGGTAAGAACTGTCTCCTGTGCTGCCAAAACTTGTATTTTGGTGGGAGCTCAGAACGACTCACACTGAACCGCTGCCTTCTTCTGCCGATCTCTATTTGTGAACTTTTATTTACACATTTTCCTTTGTTGTCAAAACAGTTAATATGATGTCAATTCTTCCAAATAGGCAAGAGAAGAAAAATAACATAAATATTTTGAAATATTGAAATAAGGTGTTCCTCTTTTCCTCAGATATAATTTATATATGACTTATGATGATGCTCTTTCATACTTTTATTGGTAACTAACATTCTGGAACTCAGATTAGCAATGAACCAAACCAGTTATGCTCAGGAAGACAGCAGATAGTGGTGTCCTTTTTGAGGGACTTCAGATCATTGAGTATCAGGTTGGTTGAGTTTTTCCTACACATAGCTAACTCAGCAATAGAAATCACAGTGAGTTCTCATGTAGAGAAATCTCAGCAGAAAAGGCTTCATATGAAGGATAGCTGAAGACGATTGTTTTAAAGATATTTCTAAATGCTTATTCAAAGCAAGTATTACTCATCATAGCCATATTCTCAGTTCTTACTTAAATGTTATTAAATCATTCTATAGCATAGATGATACATAGAATTTCAACATGTATTTTTCTATAAAGCCAGGATAGGAGCAGGTTGGGAAACGAAACACAAGTACACATTGTAGAATTAAGACATGTGGTTATTTATTTATTTATTTATTTGCCAGTCCTGGGCTTGAGCTCAGGATCTGAGAACTGTTCTTAGGCTTTCTCAAGGCTAGAGCTCTACCACCTGAGCCTCAGCACCACCTCTGGCTTTTTTCTATGTATGTGGTACCGAGGAAGCAAACTCAGGTCTTCATGCATGCTAAGCAAGCACTCTACCACTAGGCCAAACTCTTAGCCATTTATTAAATAATGTTATATGAGAAGATCAGTCTTTCAAACATCTAAAATCTATTACCTTCATATAAGTTGATATATCTGTACCTGTCTCTATCTATATTACCCATACATGTGTATATAGCTAGTCTCAGAGAAAATTATCTGAAAAGATGTTTCCCAAAATGCTAGTGCCTGGCTTTCTGGGAATGGCGTATAATCTGATTGTTTTCTCTTCTTTTAAAATTAATATCCCTCCATAACTGATATAAGTAAGTATAAAAGCATCAAAACCAAGTCCACTTTAGTAACTTAGACACCATTGATTGGACAGAGAGGGAAAAGTAAGCATGAAGAGATATATTAAAGGCAGTATCAAAAGGAATTGGGTTCTTATTGAATGGAACTGTGAGTTGAACAGAAGTCAGGGTTTGGATCCAGCTCTTTTTTTTTTAAAGATTTTATTAACACTGACTTTTACATCATATTTTATATGTCATGTTTAACAAACAAATATCCAAGAAGGGAATCTGTATATGCAATCACTGGCACATAAATTTTAGAAAATTATTTCAATTAAGCTGAGAGTTTATATGTCATAAATACATATCAATCTATATAATATAACATTGTGTATATAGGGTGTATATATCCCATCATAGATTTTTATGTCTATGTAGTTATCTTTATATTTCCAAGGACATGTCAATAACCTTGGGTGCCCAAATATTGAGTCATTGCTCTTGTGCTGTTCAGTGGATCCAGCTCTTAATAACAAAGCTAGGAGAAAGTATGTCCTATAACTTAAGAAATTTTTCATGGGAAAATTGGTTTTTTGATTGCAACCTCTTCAACTGTTCTATAAATGTATAAACAGCAGCTCAAGTTGCCACTGATGGTAAGCTACTCAGGTCAAGCAACGATTGGGAGAAGCAGAGGCTGGCATGGAATTGTGATTTTTCTGTTAGAAGATTCAACATTTGTTAAAATGAAACGTCTGCTCTAATCTCACATACTCTTAAGGGAACTGAAAAATATGATTTGTTTTAAAGAACTCTGAAAGTAGAGGCAATGGTGTTCAGGTGCTTGTTAATGGCAGAGGGAAGATTTTCCTGTTGGTTGACAACTCTGCTGCTTAAACAGAGAAAATGGCCCTCACAGTTGCTTGTGTACCCATTGTGACTTGTTTTTTGGTTATAACTCTTCTTTTTTTTGAGGTCAACCATAAAGTGTTTATTGAAAAACCATAGAGCATGATGATCTATTCAGATATTATGGCAGTTGCCATCATGAAGGGTCTACTCTACTTGTATTTTTGCTTGTCAGTATCTGAGCAGTAGGGGTTTTCCTTTACATCCATCAAATCCCCCTGCAGTAAGACCCAGGCTGCTGGTCTCCCTAAAAGGAGAGCGGTCTTTTGGCACTTTGTTGGTCAGACTTCTTGGATTTCAGAAGGAAAGCATACCCAATAACTCTTTTTTTTAAAATCCAAAGGAAAAAGAACTCTGTTTCGTAAAGCTGTGGTGGCCTGATTTGTAGGTGTGACTAATAACCTAGGTGAGAGATCATGAAGGATGGCTCAAAATAGGAAATGCAGTCGTGTAATTGAGACAAAAAGGGACATCCTGAAAATAACATTATGTTTAGTAGAAATTTTTAGAACTTCTAATTATGCTGGTCTTTTCCTTCCTCTAATCACTAATTTTAGACAACATTTCTTTCCATTTAAAAGTTAACCTTAAATTTGTATGCTGAAACTATGCTAGTAACCACATACTTCCAGCTCAACTGAAATTACATGATGTGAGACCTATTTCTTTCCAGGGACTATAGACTGTGGCAGACATTGATGTGAAGCTATGCAGCTCTCATGGTTTTCACAGAGGGTCAGGTCAACTGTTATACAATGGAAATGCTACTTAATTCCTTTGAATAAGAGAATGTTATTTATCCCTACTTTAAGAATACATTAGTAAACTGGATTGTGGATGGGAATAAAAAGGAGACCAATTTTACGTATTTAATTTCATAGACTGAAGAGCCCATCAATTCTATGCACATTTATTTATTTATTTTTCCTGGGAAAAGCTTTAAAACTGACTGACATATTTGATAATAGGTTCTTGATCAGATCAGAACATTCCTAGACTCATATTACAGTTTAAATATGAAGTACTGCTACAGGCACCCATGTTGAAGCCTGGCCTGCAGCTGGTAGGCTATTTGAGAGTGTTCCCTTGATGATTATACCTGCTCCTGGGTCTCTTCCCCCCACTCTTCCTCCTGTCCATGATGAGGGAAAGGAGCTCTTCTATACACTGCCACCCCCATGGTGCTCTGACAGTCTCATGGGCAGAATCCTCTGAAACTATGAGCCAAATCAAATCTTTCCTTTTAATTTCTTTGCATTCATTCTGTCAGAGCCATGATAAATTTAACTAATCTGCTCTATGAAAATAAGTAGTTAACCATGAAGGACCTGGCCCAAGGTGAAAAGTGGAGGCATTCTTCTTGGAATGCAGGGCCTCATATGTATTGCGCAGATACTCTAGCATTTGAGCTACATTTCTCATCCTTTTTTGGCTTTAATTAATTTTATTAATACACTCTGCAAAGAGAAATTGTGTTTTTGCCCAGGGTTGCCCTCAGACTACAATTCTTCTACCTACAACCTGTTTCATAGCTGGGATTATAGGTAATGAATCACCACATTTGGCTGCTAGTCTAACTTTAACACTTTTACTGAGTATTATCTTTAAAGTTTCAAAGAAAAGAATCTTCTTTTTTGAGAAACAGTATCAGGAGTACTTGTCATTAGTATGAAGATCATGTGAACAAAAAGTTCTGCAACGTGACTTGTTGAGATCAAAATACTTTAGTGCTCGCTTCGGCAGCACATATACTAAAATTGGAACAATACAGAGAAGATTAGCATGGCCCCTGCGCAAGGATGACATGCAAATTCGAGATCAAAATACTTTAAAATATTAATTTAGCTAAATTGAGATCATTTTTGTTATAGCCAGCGTGGCATGAGCCAATTACATTCAGCAAGTAGTTCTGTTTGCTAATAAGTAGAGAACGCCAATATTATTCCAAAAAGTTAAATTTCAGCTGGGTGCTGGTATTCAAGAGGCTGAGATTTGAGGATCAGGTTTAAAGCCAGCCCAGAGAAAAGTCCATGAGACTCTTATCTTCCAGTACATTACTCAAAAAATCAAGAAGTAGTGCTGTGACTCAAGTGGTTCAAACAGGCTCAAGGACAGTGCCCAGACCCTGCATTCAAGCTTTAGGAGAAGCTAAATAAATAATTTCTCAACAAACCTCAAAAAATTTAGGTAAAAGAAAATTAGTAATATTTTGACATAGCTGGCTAATGGTCATAGATTAGACTTCTTTGTAGTTAATAAAATCATTGCCATTTAAAAGATTCTGTATACGTTTAAGAAACCTTGGGTATATGAATTTTATTTTTATTTTGTAGTTTGTTTCTGCTGTGTGTTTGCTTTTATGTTTGTGTTATTTGGTTTTTCATGAGTGGATTGACGTTGCCTGACACTGAAGACTAAAAGGATTTTTCCTCTGGGTCTTTATAAACTAGACCTTGTGTGATGTGGTGAACAACAGCGTATGGGAAGTTGAAGATATGGTCAGAGTCATTGATACATTCCAGTGAACTAAATTGTTGATTAGGTGTGAACCTTGAGAAGGCCAATGGCTCACTTTACCCAAACTGTCCATTTCTTTTTGCCAGTCCTTTCCTGCAGTGTAGATTAGCCAGGTACCTTCGTCAAAGAGGAAAAAAGATGAATTCACTTACTGACTGAATCCAGTGCCTGGTGACTCATGGGTAGTTGGGTGTAATTCTTATGACCACACAATGGTTGATGCCCAATTTCCTAACTTTAGAAATTAATCTTTTTTTTAATGTTCTTTGGGGGAGTGGGGCAGGAAAGGGCAACCAAAGAAGCCTCTGTCTTCTCCCCAAAACTCAAGGGTACAATTTACTTCATTGTGTAAAATTCCCTGCCAAAGTAGAGTCTAAATCAGTTTTGCCTTCAGTTGAAACTATGTAAACTAAGTTTGTTTTTCAGCTTACTGTCTTGGAATAAAGATACTGTCACAGTTCTTCAAATCTATAGTATTCAAGTGGCTACAACAGGCTTCCTTCTGGGGGTGAGGGCTGGGAGTTGCTCACAGAAGGCCTCTGGTGGAGAGTTTGCTGGTGAGGACATGGAAGTCAGAGCATCTCCCATGGGCTGCATTGCAGTTGTGCTGCAGAGTAAGAACCACTGAGGAATGAGCTTTGTTTATACCGAGAGCATTATAAAACACCTACATGTAGGAGTCCTGTGAAGATTCTTTTTTTTCTTCTTTCTTTCTTTCTTTCTTTCTTTCTTTCTTTCTTTCTTTCTTTCTTTCTTTCTTTCTTTCTTTCTTTCTTTCTTTCTTTCTTTCTTTCTTTCTTTCTTTCTTTCTTTCTTCTTCTTTTTTTGCCAGTCCTGGGGCTTAAACTCAGAGCCTGGACACTGTCCTTAGATACTTTTTGCTCAAGGCTAGTGCTCTGCCACTTGAGCCACTGCACTATTTCCCGCATCTTTGAGCAACATGCCTGTTGCCAGAAAGACTAGCCCTGCCAGCCATTCAGGTAGAAAAAGGAAGTTTTTAGGAGGAATCCTTCCCTTAATTCCTACAGCTCTCTCCTGCAAAGAAAACATGCTTCATTGTCTTTACCAATATCTTCAAATCAGCACACATGGGGAAAAGATTTGTTACATAGTTTCTTAGCCTCTTTCTGTACAGTGTGCATGTACTGAGCCAGTGACAATGTTTTATTTTACAAATTGAAATTCAGTGCCAGTGTTACAGAGAGCAGGGTTCTTTCTATAAAGTTCTGAGATAGTGAAAGTCCTTTGATGCTCGCCTCATGGCTGTTGAGTGTCCCCTGTATCCCAGTTTTCTAACAAGCAGGCACTCTGAAGTAGTATGGTTGGTTTAAAGACATACACCAAGATTTCATTAGAGTCACAGGCATTGGCTTCCCCATTTCTTAAACTATAATTTGTTCCAGATGCTATTTTTTTCAGATAAGCTACTGATTCCAGACATTTTCTTTGTAAATTAGTTGAACAGTAGGCCTCAATTTGGAGAATATTAATGAAAAGTACTTGGAGATGTTAAATTCCTTGTTCTCTAGTAGAATTCTGCCATTTATAGTGTGTCTCATACTTCACTAGAATTTAAATAGATTTTAATTGGCTCTCACAATCACTCTTGGAGGCAAGTTAGTGATACTTTGTTACTTTTTTAATATTAGAAAAAAAGAAAAAATTGTCTGGGAAAGCACAATTAATTGCCTGAGGTGAAACACCGGAGCTTAGAAACTCAGACGTTGAGACCCAGGCCTATGCTCTTTGTACTTGCAACAGGCAACTCACAACTCACAGTTGGGTTTTTGCTGTAGGAGGCAAGATTGGGGTCACTTCTTTCCCTTTTCACACCATCCCCACATGTTGGGCCTTTCCTCACAAAAACTGATGAGAATGCCCTGACCTATGTGGGAATCTGAACAATCAGGAACTCTCTTCTGGCCCCCCCCCCCCACCTCTCCCCTTATCTCTCTTTTTGTTAGCCATGGAGTTTGAATTCAGGGTGTGGGTGTTGTCCTTGAGCTTTTTTGCTCAAGGCTAGTGCTGTACTACTTGAGCCATAGCACCCCTTCCTGCTTTTTTTGGTGCTTAATTGGAGATAAGGTTCTTACTGACTTTCCTACCTGAGATGTTTTGAATCTTGATTCTCAGATCTCAGCCTCCTTAGTAGCTAGAATTACAGGCATGAACTACCAGTGCCAGCTTCACCTCCTCCTTCTCCCTCTCCACCTCTCTCTCTCTCTCCCTCTCCCTCTCCCTCCCCCCCCCTCTCTCTCTCTCTCTCTTTCTCTCTCTCTCTCTCTCTCTCTCTCAATAGAAAGTTTTTATTTTGCGAGTCTTGAGGCCTGGGTGCTGTCTCTGAGCTTTTGTGCTCAAGGTTAGTACTCTATGTACTCTATCCCTTGAAGCACAGTTCTACTTACTTGCTTTTTCTGGTTAATTAGAGATATGAGTCTCATGGACTTTCCTGCCCAACTGGCTTCAAACCTCGATCCTCAGATCTCAGCCTTCTGAGTAACTAGGATTATAGATTTGAGCTATCAGCATCTGGCCCATTCCCATCTCTTTAATGAAAGATAATGTATCACACTAATATTCCCACTTCACTTCCTAATGTTGCCAAGGCAAACCATCAAGAGTGTGAGGCCGTAATGAACTTCTCTGTGCTATACACAAATCAGCTTTGCCAACTATAAAATGTTCCCAGTGAAGCTTCAGACACACAGAAATTCCAAACAGAGCCATCCATTGGTTCTGTTTTGTGGAGAGATAACTGCTCCCAGCCACCAGTTCTCTCTCTGCTCCTCCTGCCAGTGCCTTCTTATTCTGCATCTTCTGTGCCCAGCGCCTCCCTGCATACTTCTGCCTTATAGGGAGGGAGGGCCATGGGTCACTGGAACAGAGGCTAAGGCCTGAGGCTTTGGATTCTCTACCCTTTCTGACCTGTCCATAGCTTTAGGTGTTCTTTCTACATACTCATAAGATTGTAAATACTTAATGAGACAGTATAGGAGGATCCTTAAAGATTTGCATATGGAAGGGTAACCTTGAGTATAGTACTAACCTATGTGTGATTTTAGGCAAGTCATCAAATCTGTCTAGATTGTAGAGAGTTAATTTTATTGTTTGCATTAAAAAATAAAGAACTTGGCTTAGACGTTGAATATCTTTTCAAATGCAACCAGTTGAAGCCAGGTAACTGTATTGAATATCTCTAGTATATGTTCTACAAAGAAGGACATTGTCTTTCTCAAAGACCCTAGAGAGTAAAGACATTTGTCTTATGATGTAGCCCTAATTTTGATTGCCAAACTCATCTCCTTCCAAACTCATTAATTTTACATTTTATTTTTCTCTAGAGGAAAAGAAATTACCAGATTGTTAGAAAAGTAGTTTTCATAGTAGGAAATGAAGCTTACTTGGTCTGTAGTGGAACCTCAGTAGTGATTGGTAACAGATATGTGTCTGTAACCTCAGGCTAAATGTCTTAAAATCAAAATAACCACTTGGAATTTCTATAGTGGCAGCTTTTCAACAACCCTGGATCTAAAATTTTATGGAAAACTTTGTTGGTGGATCTTCTTAATAAGAGTTTTCTTCTGGAAAGAAATTAAATTTAATTGAGAGAAGTAAACTAGTAGAAGCCTGGTTTAGAGATTGGCTTTTTTTTGTTTTAAGTGAAGCTAATGTTACCTGTTTGTTGCCGACACTGGCTCTGAGTTTTCTCCAGAAAATGGAGGGTGAATATTTAATAAGTTACCAAAGTTGTGTTGGTGATCAAGACCTTCCTACTCTCTCTTCAGGCAATGACAGTTAGAAAACCAGAGAAATAATCTAAATATCCTGAACATCTGTAAACTAGATTGTGACTGCTCAACTTATAATTCTCAAATTCATGCCAGAATGGATTTCAGACATCCTGGAAGTCTCATGGAGAGCAATCCCCAGTGACCTGTGTAATCTTTTACAGTATTGCTCTTTCTGAAGATTGCTGAGGTGTTCTTAGTGGAATTAAAATGATAGCTACAGGATAAAAACTCAAGATAGCTGAACTGAGGGAGTGTGTGCTGAGGGCTCACAAAACTGAAATCTCCCCCTAGACATGAATGGATGCCTAAAGAAGCAAGGTGACATTGTCTCCAGAGTTAAAACTTCTTGGCATGTTTCTGTGCCACCTGTTCTTTTATCCAACTCAGGTCTTTTTCCCAGTTTGGGATGTTAATATCAACAATTCAAATAATAACATGTGTGAATAAGTTACTGATAATAGTTACTATTGATAATCTTTTTTGTTGTTGTTTTATGAATTTGGGTCCAGACATCTAGAAAATGGACTGCATTACATGATTTCAATGGAGCTGACATGTGATTGGTTTAGGTAGGTAAAAAGTGAGCTTTTTTTAAACTCACAGCTTACACATCTCATTAAATGACCCCACCCTCATGGATCCTACTTCAACTGCAGAAAAATCAGGGTTACCAGAATCTCTCATCCAGTTGAATCCAGGTTCAGACATTGCCAGAAAAGATCTCACTTTTATATATTTACTTGCTGTGTTTATAGTTTTTTTCCTTACTGAGGCACAAGATTTTATTCTTTTTGTTGTTGTTGTTCCTTTATGTTTTTCTGCCAGATTTGTTTTTCAATCTGTACATTTTAACAGCAAGACCATAAGTTAGAATGTAGGTTCCAGAGTCCAAACTATCTTGGGTCCCTTTTTAAAAATATTTAATTCTATTCTGTATTAGAAGTTTATGTACCTCTCCGCTCTTTTTGCAAGTTTTAAAGTTCAGGATAATTTATAAATAAGTAAAATTACATGCTAGGCAAGCACTCCATCACTAGGCCAAACTCCTGGCCCTTCTTCAAACATTTTTTTAACCACCACCTACAACAAAAAAAACCCACCCAAAACTAGCTATACTACCTAATTTCAGTTCTTCATTCCCTTGGCTGCCCTGTGAGGCTGGCTATCCTATTTTCATAAAGATCACATCATGCTCCCCCTCACTTCCCATGAGCCTACTACATTCATGCTTGACCCTGACTTATAGAACAATTTTACTTAGTTAAAAATGTAATTCACTCTTACTTTTCCCTTAAAGAAAACCTTATGCATACAGGAAGATAATAAGGTACATTTGATTCCTTGTTGCCACATACACAGAAAGCGAGAAGTGGTGCTATGGCTCAAGTGGTAGAGCTTTAGCCTTGAGAAAGCCCAAAGTCAGCACTCGGGCCCTGAGTCCAAGCCCAAGGACGACAAAAAAATGTTTGAAGGAAGTCTATTGGTGGAGAGTATTCATTTACCTTTTGTCACATATTAACTCAAACTGACTGATGCTATGTCCCTGTGGTCTATCTATGGAGGACATACATGTCCCACCAAATGGCAGCAATATCATTGTGTCCTTTATCTAAAACAAAAAACAACAACAACAAAAAACCCAAAGCATAGAGGCTACAAGTATTCAAGAGAAATAGACCCTGTAAATGAATAGAAGCTATAGAAGAGGTACACAGGAAAAACAAAATTATAGTTCCACTTTATTGTGCAAATGTATTTTTAGGGCTGAAACTCTGGAGCCAAGAACATAATCAATAATGCATCAGCATAGCTGGGGTTCCAGCACAGCTAGGGGTTCATGCAGCTTTTTTGCTGTTTTGTGGGTCATCAGCTTGCTATAATTGATCACATGTAATGACATGTCCTAGCAGATTGCCTTAGGTAAAGGAAGGTGCTAAGGACACCAGCCAACTATTCTATTGTCTGTGTTTGCTATCATTGGAGATGGCACTGAAGACTCCATGGGTGGTTCTGCAGTCACAAGTGTGCCTGTTGATGTTGTTTCTGGAGAGTGATAGCTATGGCAGTCTCTGGGGCTTATAAAGCAAGTTCTGGCATTGCCCACCATGGATTCCAACTTAACAACAGTCTATTCAGTGAGTAACAGGGCCGGAGAACTTCTATTCTTCTTTTACAACTTGACTTCATTAATTATTATTATTATTTTAAAATTTGGGTTTCACTTGGCTATAGGTAGATAGTTTTATGGAAAGAGGTAAAAATTTGGTCAGCCAGAGATGGAGGGAGGTAAAAAGCTAATCAGGCTTGAGATCAGTTGTATTTTTAGCTTCATAGTAGCCAAACCTTGAGTTAGTTTCCTTTCAGATGATTAAGTTACATGTCTATTTGGTGAATAAACTTTGCAGAAATAGCAAGATTTGTCTCAGTGTCACTTGTAAATGATTTATTGTCTCTCTCATTTAACATTTTTATGTATCTGTGGTATATGTTTTTAAAGTCCCAGCCAAAATCTATACCCCTATACTGCCTACCTTTTTATATTCTTCTGACAGATCATTTAAAAAGGAAAAAAAGTGGGTGCTATAGTATAATATAAAGAAATTTCTCAGGAGTAATTTGTTTTTCTAAAACAAGTTTTATGTGAATTCTCAAGGCATTTGGCAAGTATACATTGGTGTGAGGGGAAATTCTAATCTCAGGCCAGAAAACCCTCCATGAGGGACTTAGAAAAGTCATGTAGTCATTCTTGGTCATGGCAGCCCTCAGACAGTTTACCTGTGAAGATGCAAGTTGTGTAACGAAAGCTTTGTATTGAGTGCACATTTGTCTGTTATCCTACTAGCTGCCAACCAGTGCCATGTGAAAAATTTAAGCCAAATGCATGTTGAAGGGAAATGTCAGGCACACTTTCTGTTGTAGGTACAGTAGAATGATATTCGGCTCCTATCCAAAATGCTAAGAATTAGATTGTTGTAACATCTTCAAAAGAAAAACCTAGGCTTCTCTTTTTCTCAGGACGTAGGTAATGAATGCACATAAGTAGTAAATAGCTGTACGCTTGCTACCCAATCGCCTCTGATTTGTAGTCTGGCATTTAAACCACTGCATGCCCTTTTTCTCTCCCCTGTGAACCTCCTTTCACTCTTCTTATTGGAAAATGATGATTCTTTTGGGTACATATTAGATCTTTCCAGCCAAAGTAAAAGTTTAGCCTGGGTAACCTTTTTCTTTTTCCATATTGCCATGTTGGAGTCAGAAGTAAATGTCATCATAAATAGTGCCACTGAGAGGGAAGCATGCCCGGTTTCCTGCCAGCTCCCACACCTCTCCTAGACTGCAAGTGGATCTGTGTAAGCAGGGTCTGCCATGAGAAGGAGACATTCTTTTTAGTAGTCACTAGTGTTTGCAGTTAGAGAGCGCTGGCTGAAGCTTAACTGGAGCAGTTGGGTCTAAGGAAATTGCAGATGTATGGAGGTAGATGTGACATCATTTGGGTTATACTCAAATTGGAAACTTGACAGGGCATGATTCAGTGTGTCTAGGATTTCAGAGGCAATTTGGTATGTGACTGACTTTGGGGTTCATCAGTTCATCCAGCATTTATGAGACATCTGTTATGTATGTGGGCACTGGACATTGTGTGTATGTTGGGGCATATCAAGTGCTTTTTTTTTAGTCTGATAGCTGGGCTTTTTGAGCATGAGTATAAGTTTCCTTCTTCCTTTTAGAAACAGTCATATCACCCAGTTTTTCAGCATTTTGAATAATAGATAAAGAGCTCCATGAATAAGATGCCTCGGTGGATTCCTAGAGAAAAGTCATGCCAGGGAAGCCTGTGTGTCGGTGTGTGTACTTCAATAGAGGTTTTAATGGAGGCCTATTTGTATAAGTTACATGGTCATCTGTTTGATACTCTAAAACTTGGCAAAACTTAGCTACAAGCATGTTGCACTTGAGTGACCACAGAAGGAAGGGTATGGAAAGGAGAGTGACAATCAGCCTCGTTTTGGTAGTTGATAACATACCTCAAGATCAAAAAAGGGATCCTCCTTTGTGAATGGCATTATTAGTTTAGTAAAAAGCAGAATTCATCTATTGTAACTAATTTGAGATGAGTCTAAACTATATGAGAAGTATTAAAAGTAGAAAGCAAGAACCCAATGAATTAGAAATGACTAGGAAAAATGTTGGCTAGCTTTATAGAGTATTACTATGTAAGTGAGGAAACTAAGTTAACAGAGGTAGAACAACTAGCCAGAAGCTAGAAAACCATACGAAGCATTGTTGTGTTCATACAGTCGGTCTGACTATACCATCATCAAGTCCTGGGTACATTATGGGATAGCTATTAACATATTAAAGTTGTTCCCTAGATGAAAGTGCTATATTTGTTCATTTATTTATATTCTATGAATTACACTTTCAAAGTACTTTTTAGTGTCTCTTAATAGCTTTATTTCAAAACAACTTACCAATTCATGCATTGAATATATATAATTCATTAATTTTTGTTATATTGACAAGGTTGTGCCATTACCACAGTTAATTTTATAACATTTCATCTTCCCTAAATACCTCACGGTCATTAGCTGTCACTTCCCATTTCCTCCTGCCCACTACCCAATCCCAGCCCTACACAAAACAGCTAGTGATCTACTTCCTGTGATTACAGACTTGCCTGTTCTGGGATTTTACACTACTGGGATCATACAGCCTGTTGCCCCTATGTGATTAGCTGCTTTCACTCTACATGGTGTTTTAAGATCCTTCCATGTCTAGCATGTATGAGCACTAAACACTTCTATATGTAGATGAGCTACATTCTGTTTATTTACTCATCAGTTGGTAGACATTTAAGTCATTTTCACTTTGGGCCATTATAAATAAGGCTTATATAAACATTTGTGTTAGAGCTTGAGTCTGGAGAGTTCCTGAAAGGCCCAGGTATTAGAGGCTTGAGCCCTGACTTGGTGCTTTGGGGAGCTGGTGGGAACTTAGGAAGCAGGGCCTGCTGGGAGGTCTTCAGGTCACTGAAGAGGCATGTCTTTCCTCCTCCTTCTGGATTCATGGTGATGAGGTAAATGTTTTTGCAATATCAAGAAATGTAGCCAGGCACGATGGCTCATGCTTATAATCCTAGCTACTCAGGCGGCTGAGATCTGAGGATCAAGGTTCAAAGCCAGCCCCAGCACAAAAGGACCTAAGACTCTTATCTCCAATTAACCTCTAGAAAATGGGAAGTGGGGCTTGGCTCAAGGGTAAGGTGGTAGCCTTAAGCTGAAGAGATCAGGGAAAATGCTCAGGCCAGAGTTCAAGCCCTATGACCCAGAAAAATGAAAAAAGAAAAAAAGAAAAAGAAAATCTGGGAGACAGTGATGAGAGCTAAGCCTTTGGCTGATCTCCCAAAGCCACAGTGACTTCTGGTCACCAAGGCAGTGCATGTTGGGATTACCATTACCTTTTCTATAAGTTGTACCAGACCATCCTAAGTTCTTTTAATTTGCACTATTCCTTCAAATAAAGAAATTTGTTTAAGAAAAAGAAAAGAAAAGGAAATGTGCCACAAGCTCAAAGCAATGGGGCCAATAGTTCATGGACTTAAACTTCCAAAACTGTGAGCCCAAGTAAACCTTTTCTCTTTATAAACTGATTATCTCATCTTATTGTTATACTAACAGGAAGCTAACACAGCTCTAGATCAGGATTTTGAGTGGGCATATATTTTCATTTCTTCTTGGCATTGACCTAGAAATAGAATTGCTGGATTGTATAGAACTGAATTTAATGTTTTGAGGAACTGCCAGTCTGTCTCACATGGTGACTATACATTCCTTCTAGTAATTTCTCCACATCGTTGCCAACACTTGTTATTGTCTATTTTTAACCCTCATTGAATTCTCATAATCCTATGAATTATCCAAAGAAAAATGTTCTTACTGTTCTTTCATAGACTCAAAACTGCAAGTCAAGAAACATTAAGCAAGAAGCCTAATATGTGTGTTCACAGAGTAGTAGTATAAATAGTCAAAACAACAGATTGTCCAAAATTAACTTAAAATGGTTTGAATCCGATATTTAAAGTTGTTGGATGCTTGTGACCATGTTTTTCACATTAAGATGATGTAACCAGGGCCAGAAAGGAAAGGAAAATGAGCATGGACATAAAGTTGCTCAGTAGCAAAGCCAGGATGGGAAGCTCTGTCTCCTTGGCTCCCAGGTCACCGCCTGCTCCAGTGAGTTTATTGTTTCTTCTCAAGGGGACACATAAATCATCCATATCATAGGATCTCGCCCTTTATTAAAATAAGCCCATCCAGATTCATATGAGGTATTGGAAGGTCAGCAAGCTGACCTCTTACTGTGGAGCAAATAAAATTTGTTCCATGTATTGCCCAAGACAAGGATGAAGCTGATGTGTAGGGTTGTGCTCACAGTGATGTTCTTGGGGTCACACTGCTTGAGAACGAGTTCTGGTTCTATCACTGCCCTCTGTTTGACCCTTTCCAAGATTCTCTTTCCTTATTTTTAATATGGGGAATAATAAGATCTGCCTCTTAGGATTGTTTTGAAAATTAAATGGATTTATCCCTGCAAAATAGTTTAGCACAGTGTCTGCTTCTTAAAAATCCCTCAATAAATATTGATGGTTATTATGGAACATCAGTTTGCTCAGATCATTGAAAACATTGCAATGTGAGATGTATAGAAAAACAAATGAATCATCCTCCTCTTTTTTTTCTCTAAGTAGCCTCATTAGGGGGCAGAAAATAAATCTAGTGTGCCTATTTTTGAGCTTTGTTGAACATAATGAAATTCCCTTTGTTGAGAGAAAAACGTTTAGTATCTTACCTTCCCATCCTTCAACGTAGCCAGTTTCCTGTCTACTGTGAGTTGGGGTTATGCAAGCTAAATTTGGGCAGAACCCAGCCAGCCATAATTGTGGTCTCATGTTAAAAGTCCTGGGAAAACTTGTGATCATCAAGGTAAAAATCCAATAAATGATTTTATGAGGCTACCTGAGTGCATTGGGCACATTGTGTCTGTAAAGAAGGAAGTGCAGTTGGTAGGAGATCAGAAGACAAGACTGATCCCTGGCATCTCTCCATCCTTCTGCATGTCTACAGCCAGTATGCAGAATGGTCTACAGTTGGGTTTCCTCAGTAGGAGGAGGGGCTGGAGGGAGTCTACAGTTCCTGTTTGGAGGGCTGTCAAGAGGAGAGAATGATAATCTGCAGAAAGGCCTTGAGTACAGTGCCTGGCTTGAGCTCAGCTCTCGGTAAACGGCGCCTGACCAGCAGTATAATGGGTTTCTGGTTGCCACCCATTGGATTGGAGGCCACTGGTACATTTAGGTGGAGAATTTGGACATGTCCGTGCTCACATAGAATGATTCATGTCTACTTGTGTTGCTGCTGCTTTCCTGTAACCAATTTTAGAGCCTATCTTGGCAGCTGGAAGTATTTGGGATTAATTTCACACTCACTTTATGAGTTGAGAGTTTCCCTCAAGCAACTCCCTGGGCCTCTGCCTCATTACTTTGGCATCAACTGAGATGGCAGTTGGACAGAGATGTCCTTTGGGGTCTCCATTTTATTTGGAAACCTTCAGTTTGAAAAAGAAAAACAAAGACCATCAACACATTGTGCTTGAAGTTGTTAGCATTTATTATTTCCTACAGCCCTTCCTTTCTGTAGCTGTTGAACACCAGGGAACACACAACTTGCTGGGCAAGCGATGAGCCCCCAGATTTAAGTCTGAGCAGCTGCTTGGCATAGAGTCTCCCAATTCCAGGTAAGCTGTGAGGTCTTCTAGGCCCTGATTACACAGATCTGAGTCTGGATGGGTCTAATTTTTCCAGTTCTTTTGACTGTGCTAATTCTGCTAAATTCATTTGGCTTTTGTAGAGAACAAAGTAAACTTGGCTGTTACGTGTGAAACGAAACTGAGAGCATAGGGTTCTGGTTAGTATTTCATGCTAGCCAGTAGTAGGTCAGCTGGCTTTTCCTCATGGGTAATTTACATAAGAACTTGTTTATTCCACATCTTTCCCATTTTTGTGACCATTTGGGGATAGCAATGTGTTTTCACAATGACACAAATATATCCACTGAAACTGGAACTCTTAAGAGATGATGCTTCTCTTAGATCGATGGATTTGGGGCCCTGCTCAGGAAAGAGCCTGTGGTTATGCTGCTGTCTCCATCATCAAACTGTTCTTCCATCCCAGCTGTGTTCAACAAGTTGTGTGGGTCTGGGAACTGACATGCTGTTACACTTAGTGGTAGCTGGAAATGTGCACAGAGGCTTCATGAACATCCCAGCAGATGTCCTAAACACTTCTTAGGATCTGGTTGCCTGTAAGTGCAGCCTCATCAGATAACTGCAACACATTACAGTCTGGCTCCTGGTACCCACAGTAAAGTAAATACCTGCCCTTTCCTTTGACATGCTGCCCCCTCCACAGCAGTGGGTCAACTTCTGTTTTCATGGCCACCAAATACCGTTTCTATCCCCAGACAGGAATGCTTGCCCTTCCCCAGTAAGCAGCCTTTATTTTCTGATTTGCTCAAGTTATGCTCTTTCCTTTCAAAGCCACTTTGCCCAATATCTGTGCTTCTGGAGGCATTTTTCAGGTACCTCTTTTCAATGGTGTGCTAATAAAATTAACAAAGGCCCTGCAGTTGGGTAAGACCAGAAAGGCTGGCTCTGACATTCATTAAGTTCCATGTTGTAAAATCTTCTGGTGGCTAATTTCAGGCTGTCAATGTGAAGTCTTTGAATGCCAACTTGGGCAGAAATGGCAATAGACCACCATTGCAGTGTTCACAAAACAGACACAGTAGGCATAAATATCAAATATCCTGAAAGCCTACATAATCATGGAAATGATGAGTTATGAGTGGCTATTGCCTTCATTTTTAATACAATTCATTTAATTTTAAATTCATGCAATCTAATTTTTAGTAACGGATATCTAACAATTGGCTTGTGAAATTCCTGAAAGTTGAAAGTTGAACAGTAGGTTCTTTGTTTGAGTAGGGAATAGCTGTACAAGTCAGCTAGCCTAGCCTTCTTCTCTACTCTCCTTTCCCTCCCTCCCCTTTTTTCCCCTTCCCTCTTTTAAAGCCTTCCACACTCAGCTGTGATAGTTATGCCCACATAGGCATGAACTGCAGTTTCAGAGTGCTCAGAGTGAGATAGCTCCAAAGCTGGAGTCTCGTTTTTCATTTACAATGTGTATGGTCAGGATGCCTGCTTAATTTCTGTATGCAGTGTGAAATGAAAATGAGAGAGTCCTTGTTAAAAAAAAAAAAAGAGGCAGGAAGAAAAGGCTGTTAAAATAGCTACCAAAATAGAAATCTCTTCCTTTCTTCAGTGTTCTCTCTTTCTCTTGTTTTTTTTTTTTTTACAATTTCCAATGATCATTTTAAATTTTCCGTTTAATATCTTTCCAAATAAGTAAAAACATTTTAAGTTATTAGCATGAAGTTCATCATTAATCTTATCTTGCTGGTGCTAGTTTGAAATGCATGCATTAAGAACATTTAACTCACATGAGTGAGGGAATGTATCACTCCTGTTCACATGAATGCTCACTGATGCATTAACTTCAATTACAAAGCACAAGCCTAAAAATAAAGTTACCAAGCTATGTGCTGGCGGCTCATGCCTATAATCCTAGCTATGTAGGAGACTGGCTGAGATCTAAAGATGGCTGTTCAAAGCCAGCTGGGGCACACAAAGTCCGTGAGACTCTTATCTCCAATTAACCACGAGAAAACCAGCTTATGAGTGAAAACTAGCTCTGTGGTTCATGTGGTAGAGTGATAGCCTTGAGCTAAAATGCTCTGGGATAGTGCCCAGGCCCAGAATTCAGAAAAATAAAATAAAGTTACCAGGAATTATAAGAGAGAGGTAGCAAAGCATTAACCAGACATGAGCCATGTTAGCGTGCACACCTTTTGTGCAGTCCTAGTGGATTCCTTCCTTTAGCTGAGTCTCACAGTCCAATTAAAAGTATTGAGGCATGAGGATGGAAGACACAGATACCCCATGACTCAGAGTGGAATGTAGTACACTCACATTAATTAATTAATTGGAGAAATTGTCATTAAAATAATAATCTTAGTGTGTTGGAATTCTCTTCTAAAATCTTGAGGGTCTTGGTTATAGTATTTGCCTCCTTGGTCTGTTTTCTTTATCTGTTATGAGCCATCCTTTGAAGGTAGAGATTAGATGGTCTAGATTAGATGGTCTCTTTTGAGTCCCCCACAGTGCGTCCTGAAAATTCCTGCACATACCTGGCACTCTCTAGGTGTTTATGACCTTGATCTTTGCATGAGCTATGCTTTTAGATGATAAGCATCTGAGTCAATATGATAGCCCCCACAATGAAGCATAATTGTTAACAGTCACAGAAAAAGAAAGAATTGAAACTCAGCCTTTAATTGAAGTTGGTTGTAATCCAGGTATTTTGGTTTAAGGAAAGTAGCCTCTCCTGTCTTTTTGAAGGGGACTTCTCGTAGTATTGGGGAAGGGTTGAGTTACAAGCCCCATTGGAGTAAAAGATGCCCCAGGGATATTAACTCTGGCCCACAGTAATCCATCCTTTGCTAACTTTTTTCACACTTTCTGTTTTGTACAATTTGGACATTATTATAGTAATATTTTTCCCCACTAATTGGTTGTATATATATTTCCTCTTTCCAACAAGTTACAAGCTTCTTGTGTGTTGAGAAAGTTCTTGCAGGTAGAAAGCACAGTACTAGATTGATAGTGAAGAAGCTCTTGTGGTGTTAGTCCTGGTTCAAACTCCTCTGGAGACTACATGTGATCTGCTACTGACTGCCTTTTATAACTCTTGTAGCCAGGGCCAAATAATTCTTGTCTGCACAGAATCTTGGGATGAAGACCTTTCCTTAACTCATAAGTCTTTTCCACTATCTTCCAGGCAGCCTAAGGACAGTCCTTTCACAGTACCTCTCCCTACATGGAAATCTAGAGACCACACAGCTGTAGCTACAACTCATTTGAATGATGATTTTTTAACAAGGCCTTTGGGCCATTGTCAGTAAGCCATGAAATATCACCAAGTGGATCTCCTATACCAGCTCTGAATCTCAGCTGAGTTCCTGTCTCTCAGCTGGAAGCCGCTTAGAGAAAGAAGCTTGTTGCCCTGGCTCTTGCTACTGCTATTCTAGAGTCTGTCAGATGTCTTGGGCCTCGGGGGCCATCAGTTCATTACCTTTAATGAGCACAGAATTCACCAAGACATTAAAATAAATTAACACACCAGTGGGCAGCTTCAATGTTTCATCCAATTGTTGCTTTAGTTCCTTTTTCCACAGAACTATTCAAAAAGAATTTTTTTTAAGGAAAAGCAAATTCTATTCACTCCCGCCAATTTGTATCCTAAACAGATTTGGCATTGTAAAGCTAACATACTGTGAGCATTTTTTTTTCTTCAGGTCCCTATGGATTGGTACCTGACATTTGTGTTAAATATGATATTTTTCAACTGGTCAAATGTTTTGATATAACTTGCTTTTGTGGTATACTAACGAAATACTGGGTATCCCAACACCACAAAATGTAAAGACAAGTGTCAGATGGAGAAAATAGTTTTCTAGAAAAGGTGTAATAAAGTTATTTTAAACCTTGAGGCAAATGTTTTGGTAAGTATATTTAAATGGCTCTTTCTCCATGGCCAGTAGTAAAGACTGTATGAGCTTAATTAGGGGTTATATATACATTGCCACCTATTGAAAAAGGTAGACCAATGGGGAAGCAGATGCAGAATAATGTCCCCATTAAGCTGAGTCTGTAGATATTCTCATCTCCTAGCCATATGGCTTTGGAATTCCTTTAGACATTTTTTGAAAAAGAAGGAAGTGGGCAGATGAATGATAAGTCATTTATTATTCAACATAGCTGGTGTTTGTGAAAGACAAAGTTTGTCAAGTTGTTTTAAAGAAAAACAGAAGTGTGCCAAGCATAATTTGTTGAGGTCTCAAGAATTGTGAAATTATCCCTAACCAAAGTTTGTAATTGTGGCAGGTAATCGCTCTAGCAGACACAGTTGAGGAAAACCAGGACAATCTGTTGCAATCATTTGCCAGACTGAAGAGTGCCACCCATCTGGTGATCCTGCTGATTGGGCTGTGGCAGAAGCTAAGTGCCGAACAGATTGCTATTCTGGAGGCTGCATTTCTGCCACTACAGGAAGACACACAAGAATTGGTGAGGACCTGGGGGTGGGGTTGGGGTAGGGGTGGAAGGTATCACATGACAAGCGGGAAATGGAGGTTTGACTTTTTTTCTTCAAACATGCTTTTTTTTCGGGGCCAGGAGTTTGGCCTAGTGGTAGATTGCTTGCCTAGAATGCACGAAGACCCGGGTTTGATTCCTCGGTACCACATGCATAGAAACCACCTGGAAGTGGTGCTGAGGCTCAAGTGGTAGAGCTCTGGCCTTGAGAAAGTCCAAGGACAGGGCTCAGGCCCTGAGCTCAAGCCCAGGACTGGCCAAAAAAAAAAAAAAGTTTTTTTTCTTTTCTCCAAAGCAAACTAAACGTGTTGTTCGAAGGCCTTTTTTTTCATTCTTTTTAAAGCTATATTCAGAATAGGTAATAGTCCATTTTTATGTGTTATCCGCCAAGTTTTAATGTGCTCTTCAATCACTTTGAATCCAGGGAAGCAGTCATTGGATGGCCCAAGCAATGGCATAAACATTCAACTTAGCTAATCCTTTCCTTTTCTTCCAAGAAAGCAATCTGCCATTTTAATTCCCCCTGTGTCCTCAGATAGCATAGCCCCTTGATCCCATGGTCAACTGCAGTATGGAAATATTAATACTTGTCTTGAGAGAAAAAGGGAGAAACCACATTCAAATAACTTTTATTACAGTATCTTATTATAATCACTCTTTGTATTAATTTTTGTCAATTTATAAATTCATCTTCATTATAGATGTATATGGATAGGACAGTCATGAATCTAGGGTTTGGCACTACTTGTTAGCAAGAGCCCACTGTGGGTTCTGGAACATTCCCTACCCACACTGAAGCTTAAGAAGTCTATTGCCCTTACAACAAAGCTTCTTTTCTTTCTGAAGTCTTCTTGACTTGCCATGGTGTTTTCTATTTGCTGCTTCATGTCCTTAGTACTACTAAAAATGCCTGTGACAGCCTTCCAGTCATTTGAAAGGGCACAGTTTATATGTTGTATTTTTGTCCATACAGATGTACTTTGTTCTTTCTAAACTGTGAAACTGCTGCACATGATTGTATTTTATTTCACTTAACATATGTTCTCAACCCCCTTCAGTTCCCTGGGCTGATGGATGGGTTTCCTTTCCTTCTGTGACATCACTTTCACAGAACTGCTGGATAATAGGGAAGAAAAGGAAGAAGGAAGAGAATGGTTTCCTCAGCCTGCTTATTTGTGTTCTTTGACTCTTTTGTCTCCCTTCTTCATTTGGAACACATTCTGGTCTTGGTGGGACATGTTCCAGGCCGTCATGCCCCCAGTCCACAGTCCTGACCTATACCTTCCCTGACCTTGCCTGCTGCCCTTCCTGGGGCTATGGCCTTCATAACTCATTATACTGAGTGCCAGTGGTTAGAAAAGGGAGAGAGGCACACTTGCTGCATGCCCATCAATGTCACGTATAGAACCCAAGTTCAAAGGTAAAGAACCAAGTTCCAAAGTAGAGAATTTCAAGATAGTGAAAACAAAATGTTCTATCAGAAGGAAGGCCCCCCAGAACCCAGAGTCTTTTGTTCATTGCTCAGAATGCCAACTTTGAAGCATGGATGACCATCCCTGTAAATAAGGAGGAGGAGTTGATTCCCAGGGGAGACTGCCATCTTTCCTGAAATTTGTCTACCAGTGTGTAAGTCTGTCCATCCAGTTGGCTGGTGAACAGACTTGATCTCTACCTGGAGCACCCTGCCTGCCTCTGTACCTCTCTTTCACACATAGAGAATACATGGAGGCAAATTCTTCCAATGGTTCTCTAAATCTGGTGAGATGAAAAAGTGTGCATACTCATTACATCGTTTGCAGGCATTAATGAGACAAGACACCAGATAAAAATGTAATTTGGAGAAGAATGAATCAGAAAAGACATTTTAATACTGCCTGCTATGCTCTTCATCCTTAATTAGGTTGTGGTATTCACTTTGGATTTATACTGTTGAGACAGCTTATATATCTTAAGAAAAGAGAATTCTCTTTTCATTCTTGAGGACAGACACAGGCGGTATGCGGTTTTGATATACTAGCTCTCAGTTCTCTGTAATGCTAGGAGACCTCACAGATAAATGTTATGTGATAGGAATCCCACTGAGATGTGAGAATGAGCTATGCAGCTGGAAGGAGGGTGAGATGGGAAGAAAGGAGTCTCTCACCAGAATGTGGAGACGCGTCCCATGTGGAAGCGATTATGATACCACAAGAATCTGAATGTCATCTAGATGCTTGGGTTGAGGGTAGATGGCAGAGTAAGTGTGGGCATGGGTGGGGAGAAGTTTGGACATGTGGCTGATGTTTGTAGAATAGATTCTCAGCCCCAGGTCAGATGTTCCACAAATAATGGAGACACAGGAAGAAAGACTTGGTCTTGTATATTGAATACTTAGAGCTCTGTATGACAACTGTCTGTTGCCTCCTGGACAGTGTGTGTCACAATGCCATAGCTAAGTCTGGACTATGGTCTCCCCAATCGCATTACATTCATTTAGAATTTAGTATTGACCATGTTGTTTGCCATACACTTTCAGTATTTGTTTAAAATACGACTGTTTGGGAACAGAAATCATCATTGTTTTCTTTGACTTCTCTTTTTTAATTCTTTCCCATTCTCACTACTTCTTTCACACTGAGAACTGCTGAGACTGACATCTACTAGAGCAGCATTTACTCTAAGAACATTACATATTGTACTCGGTACTCCAGAGGGGCTCATAAGCCCTCAGTGGGTTTGATAACCTAAAACTGTCACCACCAGCTTCCCTTTATGGTCATTTAGCCGAAAGTAATATTTTGTCAGTGATAGGGCTCTGTGTGTGTGTGTGTGTGTGTGTGTGTGTGTGTGTGTGTGTGTGTGTGTGTGTGTGTGTGCCGGGTATTGGACGCAGGGCCAAATGTATGCTAAACATACAATCTTCCCCTGGACTATATACCTTTTCCTTAATCGGGTAATTAAAAAATCATTTCCATATCTTTCAGATGAAGAGCCAAGGGTATTGCCTAGTATTTGAATTTTCAGTGAATAAGTTAAATATATACCTCTACTGACTTTCCTGTTTTAATTTGTATTGAAAATACTGTCTCTGCTAACACCTGTGAGGGCACTGTTAGTGGTTTGAGTCTGAGAGCTTAACTGTGACATGGATATATTTTCCTCTCATGATACTGCATACATAGAAGCTGAAATCTGCAAGGCCATGTGTAGTTATTCATTATTTGCTGAGCATGTACTGTTTTTAGTACTCTACATGCACAACACACTCACACTTAGGTAAACTAAACAGACTGAGATCTTTTCCTTTGTGCTTTCACTTCAACATTGCCAGCAAGCAATCTAATTCTGTGCTGTCCAGTATGGTAGCTGCTTGCTGAGATCTAAATCAATTAAATTATAATTTGAACTTCACTGGCAGATTTTACCTGCTTTGTAGCCATGTGATGGGTGTTTAGTACACTGGACAGTTTAGGACATTTTTTATCACTGAAGGAAGTTCTAGTATATACCTCTAGTGATATAGAAAAAAAGATTTTATCAGATGAGTTCATGTTAGTGAAATTGACTAGGATACTGACAGCAAGGTCTACTACGTTTTCATATTAGTAGATCTTATTTCTGATATCCTGGGATCTGTTGATCCTCTGCAGGCTCTCTTGGGAACAGAAAAGACTTCTCTGGATTTCATGTACCTCCATAAGGAGGAACCAGGAGGCAGGCACCCTCCTGTTTTGCTCAAGGATTTCTGTAGAAGGCTTGGTTGCTCCCTGTGGGAGGATGTAGGAGTGGAGAAGTAGAGGTAGGAAGTAGGGTCTAGTGGAAGGAGATGTCATCAAGGACCCAGGCTCTTTTCCATCTCTCCTTTGCTTCCTGCCTGTCTCAAGGTGAGTAGTTCCTCCTCTGTGTGCTCCCACCTTCATGTGCTTCCTCTCTTCTGGTCAAAGCAACCACAGACTGAAACTTCCAAAATCTGTGAACCACAGAAACTTCCCTCCCTTCCAAGCTGATTCCCTGATACATTTTGTCACAGTGACAGAAAGCTGACCATAGCAGATCTGGCCTTGTAACCATTGTGAATTCTCTCCCCTTACAATGCATATAATCTCCAGATCCTCCTCAATGTAGCATTCTAAGTAGTTACTTCATTTGGAATTGGTATGTGGATGAGTCCTTTTCCCCATGTTCTCTGTTCAGAGCCACTTCTCCTTATCGTGGTAAATGGCTGAGATTACTGTGATTCTTCATCCAGCAGATGGCAAGAGAGTGAGAAGGATCAGTGTGGGTATTTCCATGTGGGCTGTGTCAGACTTCTGTTCTAAAGTTCATGGATATTCACATGGCTCCAAAGGAATCCCTGATGAAAATAGTAACAGGGCTCAGAGTTTGGGACCCAGTTTCATAGAATCCTGGACTGGGAAGGCATTTTGGCATGTTGCATAGCATTTCACTTGACTTTTTCTTTTCTTTCAAAGTACATTCAATATCTTTGGTATATATTATCTACCATTTGAAAGAGAAAAGCTTTATTGCGTTCCAAAGGCTTTAATAGTTACCTTCCCTAGTACTGAACTTTCAAACTCCCTGGGAAAGCATAAGATGGAAATTTACATCAGTGAGGAAGGGCAATTTGGACCGACAGCCTTACTATTTGATTGATTATTCCATTTACAGACTGATACGGAAAGAGAAACTTATTTTTAACATGCCCAACATGGCTAGTGTGAGAAAACATATGTTGATAATGGAAATCCTATTGTGTGGAGGGACTCATTAAAGGTTTAAAGGCTTCTACATCACAGGTCAGATGTGATATAAGGGCCATTGTGTCTGCTGTCTGGATTGAATGATGACTGAGATGGCTAATCATTGCCATTATTAATGACCAGTTCTTAAAGGCAAACAGGAGGAGGAAGTCCGGAGTCAGTATTCAATTTGCCTTTGTGGTGACTCAAGTATCATCACAATTACGACTGCCTATGGGAACTTAGTGCACAAAGTAAATATTTTGGAAATTCCCATGATCTTAGCCAGTGAGATAAACATGTAGAATAGGTTTATGCTCTATCAGGCCATATGCCTTGTGTTGTTGCTAGTTAGATGTAGCTGCTGTTATTGGCCTGAGTAATGGTCTCCTTTACTTGGGTTGAATATGCCACATCCCAGGCTCTTTCTGGTGACTTCTGTGCTGTTTTAAAACTAAAATAACAAATCTGCCACAATAGGAACCATTGCAGATTGTGATACAGAGCCTTTAAATTTCTCTTGTGTGTGGGAAATAGGAAATACTGCTTCAGTGGACACACTTGCTTTTAGTTGTATATGTGACAATAAGGAGACTAAGTAAATAAGTGAAGCATCACTTTTCTTGCGTTGTCCCCTCAAAACTCTGGTGAAATACTATGGGACTTAGATGTAAAGAACAAAATAAATAAAATTCATAGAACCACAGTGAGGAAAATCATGATCCTCTTCCTCATAATGCTTTCCAGTTTGATTCCTGGCTAAGGTGGTGTAAAATGCCTTTACAAATTACAGATTGCAAAGAAATGATTTTGAATGTACATGTGGAAATGGGTGATGCCTTTAACCCAGTGCTTACTCTTCTCCCACTCCCCCCCCACCTCTGCCCCATGTCCCATGCAGGTCTACATTTGCCCAGTGTTTTTGGAAATGTTTCTGGAAAACACTCTTGGCTCAGGCCTTGAGTTTTTCACCTGGTTTCCTATGGTAGCACCAAAGCTGACTTTCTACCCATTTCTACAGTGGTATCCTCTACCCTCCAGCTGCTCATCTGCCCCGTTTCCTGTGGCTTGTTTCCCCTGGGTACAATTTGAGCCCCAAGGCCAGATATGCAGTTATTGGGTTGTGTCTGCTGTTTCTTTTCCATAGAGTTCTATCATGTCTCACTTCTAAAACTCCTTTCTGCAATGCCACAGCTTCCCTCTCTCATTGTAGAAAGGCACAATGTTTTTTCATCACACCAGGGCTGATAGTATCCCCCACAACTCCCCTCTTTCAGCCCCCACCCACGCTCTTTGAGAAACAGATCAGTTTTCATTTCCTCCTTTTTATTCTGGCTTCCTTTCTCCTGTGAATTTCACCTGGGGGTATGACATAGTTTAGCTCTCATTATATACTCCAACATTGTCATATATGTCTGTCTTATATTTCTGATAAATGTAAGGGCAGATTCTTTTACATCCCTGCAGAATTAAAGCAATTAGACACAAGACTGTTTGATATTCCCTTATTTTCATAATGTCTCCTAGAATTACAAATGCTCTTTCAACAACTGCACGCATTTTTAAAGTCATGGGGTGAAAAGGAAGTATCCTACCTCTACTTTGTATGCTCCTTTTCTAAATTAAGCCAAATATTGTAGACAAATAAAGCCTGATGTTTCCAAAAGACAATGAAAAATCTAGACAGATGGAGCAGGGATTTCATCAGACAGTGTCACCTTGTGACACCAGACCTGGGTTTGTTTATGTCAGTGCCCTCTGAGGCTCACATAAGGACAATACTCTTTATACTTTTCTAAGAATAGATCATGATTATTGGGTTGTATCATTATTCATTTATACAGTTTTCTCCTATGTCTTCATAGCTCAAATGAGGGAACACGATGTTTACAGTCTTATTAGATGCAGGTAAAAGCAATTGTTGGCTATAATGACTTAGTGAATTTGTAATAAATGCACTAAAATAAACATACTCACCTTTTTCTGCTATTGGTTTTCTATCAAGTGTTCTAGGAGAATGTGGGTCACAAAACATAAAATCCTACATTGAAACTCTTAATACACAAAAAAAGCAGTAAACTAAAATCCATTTCAGTACCATAGTGTTTCTGATTATGAAAGACTGAAATAACCTAAATGCTAACAATTGGAAAATGTAAACTGCCATGTATCAGGTGAATCGAAAACTGTACTAGATTGGGATCCAAATCTACTTTTGAACAAATACTTTTGCCAGTCCTCTGTCCTTAGGCCCGTGTAGGACTCTGAACATCCATCCAGGCTGAGCTGCTCCAAGCCAAGAACTGTTTCAGCTCTGAAGATGACAAAAGAAGCCATCCAGATCTGCTCTCAGCATTTATTTTTTTATAGGGCTTGCTTTTTATCTAGACTGGCCTGCACCTCAGTCTATTTCTGCTTCACCTGTAATTGGGAACTTTTTGCCTAGGCTGGCCCTAAACAGTTGTTCTGATCTCTACCTCCCAAATAGCCATGATGAAGGCATGAGCCACCAGTGCCTACCAATAGTATGTTTTAAATCACATAAAAATTTAAAAATACTCATTGAAAAGCTGTTTGGAAACTTACTGAGATATGTAGTTTATCTTACAAGATTCTTGGGCCTGAATAAGATGAACTCTATAAGCAATATACCAACTTAACTCTGAACAATTGTTTATTAAGTAAATGGATGGCTGGTGCTTTTCTCTAAAAAGATATTTTATATTAGGATCAATTTTTGTTTTAGTTTCAGAGCTATGAAAAGTGATCCTAACATTGAATGATAAGCAGCTCAGTTGTTCTGGATACATTTTGTCTGTATTTGAATTCTGTTTGATGAAAATAGCAATAGAAATCCAGCATGAAGTTCTTCCTGTAGTTTTGTATCCATTGGTAACCCTGACAAAAAGGAAGTAGGTAGCCACATCCTAAAACACAGAGGCTTCTGGGTGGTCCTGAGAGATCCAAAATAATTAAAGGGAGGAGAGAAGTACAGAAGGAAAAGGACTATGTATTACTTACACTGAAATCAATGGTTTTGTGTATTTTGGGACATTTTTTCCTTGAGTGTGTCATTCCTTTCCCATTGTCAGTGCAGGAATTGACGCCTTCAGTTTCCCCCCCCCCCCATGGTTCTTCTTTTGTCTTGGATGTCCCTCAAGATTTCCTAGGGCTAGATTAATTATGTGGACAGTGAGGGTATTAAGGTTTTCTAGCAACATTGGAGGCTTCCAGGGATTTTCCTAAGTGTGTCCTGCCAGGAACATTGGTAATTATTCTGAATCAGAATGGAGTCTGGCCTTGTGTTACAGGAGCTGGGTATCTGAGGCCATTTCTAGTCAGTCTCAGCTATCTAACAGGTTCTAGAAACTTTGATGGAATCAAAGTGACACAGATTACTGTGTTGATTGTGCATAAATGGGTATGCCCATGGATAAAGAAGATGATTGAAATTCTGATTCTGTATGTTCATTATGACCATAAAGTTTCTAGTCAAAGAAATTCTGTTTAAAGTTCCATATACTAAAGAGCCTACTGGTAGGCCTGCTTATAGGAGACCAAAGGACACATACAAAAGTAGGGAAGAATTACTCCATAGCACAGTGCTCAGGAACATGGGCCATTCAGTCCTGAACTCTTGTTTCTGCTCTTGCTTCTGGGACATGAGCCTTACAGTCTTCAGTCCTTTACAACTTCCACTGCCCCTCCTCTTTCCCCTCTTCTTCCACTTTTCCTCCCCTTCCCCTTTTCTCCATTTTGTCACTGCAATATTGGGAACTCAGCAACTAACACTTGAAAGGCAAGTGAACCACATCCCTACGCTTGCTGTTGTTTTTCATGTAGGATCTCAACTAACATTGTCTTGGTGGTCTTGGATCACCTGCCAGAATAGTTAAGGTTATAGGCATGAACCACCATGCCTAACGTATGGCCCCTACTCTTAACAAATTAGTCTCATTTGGACATTATGTTATCTCTGTCTGAGGGAAGTAGTGGCAATGAGCTAAAATGTTATTTGTAAAAAATTCTCAGCACATTTTCTAGCACATAGAGCTCTTGTTAGTTTTTAATCTTGTTAATGAAGTGACCCTGCACAAATTAGCCAAGCTTTCAGAGAAGACTCTCCTAAGAATCTTAACATAGTATTACCTCCTACCTTGGTAAATCTTAACAAGCACCTGGAAAGGGAAGTATTATTGTCCTACTAAGTTTGTACCGATGAGGAAACCAGAAACCTGAGAATTAAAGTAATTTTCCAAAGTTGTAAAACTAAATGGAAAGCTTCAGTCAAAATCCCAGGTCTCCTGACATCTGTTCTAATGTCTTCATGGCCCACACTGCATCATATATATATATATATATATATATATATATATATATGCAAAAACAGTGTGCACCATCTGTGAATGGAAGTCTGGCCAGTGTCACAGCACACAACCAGTGACTGAGAACAGATTCAGTTTTAGGGCTTACCCTTCTGAGCCCCCATCACCCCAGTATCTGGTAATTGTTTATTGTGTTAGCTTCTTATGCCTTGAAGAAAGCATACACACATGTATGTATGTATGTATGTATGTATGTATGTATGTATGTACGTATGTACGTATGTATGTATGTCCTGTGGATTTTTCATCATTAACTGGATTTTCTAATTGTCGTCATCGCCGCCGCCACCACCTCCTCCTCCTCCTCCTCCTCCTCCTCCTCCTCCTCCTCCTCCTCCTCCTCCTCCTCCTCCTCCTCCTCCTTCTTCTTCTTCTTCTTCTTCTTCTTCTTCTTCTTCTTCTTCTTCTCCCTCCTCCTCCTCCTCCTTCTTCTTCTCCCTCCTCCTCCTCCTCCTTTTCTCTTCCCCTTTCCCTTCTCCTCCTCCTCTCCCCATTCCCCTCCCCCTCTTCCCCTCCTCCTCTTCCTCTTCCCCTACCCCTCCTCCTCCTTCTTGCTCCTCCTCCTCCTCCTCTTCTTCCTCCTCCTCCTCCTCCTCTTTCTTCTTCCTTCTTCTTTTGTAGATTGCTTCTGAGTAGTACCTGTGATGGAAACTTCTTCCTGAAGCAAACTTCAATGTGAGTCAATGTGATTCACCCCATCAGACATCCTTAGTGCTTTGTTTTATATCTTAAATCAGATTATGTCCAGCTAGGATCAAGTTTTATAAAAATTCAGGTGATCTACTGTATAGGCTTCTATCTCTTTCCCTGGGGTGAGGGTGGGAGAAGAGGTCAAATGTTGGGTCCTTGAAAAGCATAAGGAGAGAAAGAAAAGATAAGAAGAGATTGATGGGGAGGCCGGGAATTTGGCGTAGTGGTTAAAGTGCTTGCCTAGCATGCACGAAGACCCGGGTTCGATTCCTTGGTACCACATATATAGAAAAAGCCAGAAGTGGTGCTGAGGCTCAAGTGGTAGAGTTCTAGCCTTGAGAAAGTCCAAGGACAGTGGTCAGGCCCTGAGCTCAAGCCCAGGACTGGCCAGAAAAAAAAAAAGGAGATTGGTGGGAGAAAACCTGTGCTGCCACAATCACAAATGTTAATTAGCTTCCATTTGTCAGAGAAGTTTTGGAAGCCAGACATGGTGACACAGAACCTATGAGGCTGAGGCTGGAGGATCCTGGGTTGGAGTTCAGTCTGGGCTACATTGTGAACATGATAGCAAACTGAGTTATCTGGTGAGACCCTGTCTTCACACACATGCACACATTCTCTCACTCCTTCCTCCCTCCCCTCATACACACACATACACTCACATTCTCACACAGCACACCTGCTAGGAAGGAGTATACTTAAGCATTCACAAAGCCAAGTAGAAAAGCCTCGTCTATTTTGGATGAAGCCTCAGAAATCTGAAGCTTTTGTGTCATGAACAAAAAAATAGCTTTAAAAGCCGAACAGCTCAATTGAAAACAAAAAAGAATTATCTTGGGTAATTACACTGAGGGAATGATTGTCATGTGGGATTATCTTTATTTTACTAGCAGTGAGTTTAAAAAGTTGAAGAGACTATTTTTTCGATATTTCATATAAAGACCAATAAATATGATTTCTAACTCACTGAGATGCCATTTAGGCCATATAGCTGAGTTTCGTTTTATTTTATATTTCATGTTTAAAGAACTGATGTTCGTTTTATTTTTGTTTGTTTGTTCTGATCTTGGGTCTTGAACGCAGGGTCTGGTGTAATACCTAAGGTTTTTTGCTCAAAGCTAGTACTCTACTACTTAAATCATAGTTCCACTTCTGGCTTTTTAGTGGTTAGAGAGTGCCACAGACTTTCTTTTCCAGGTTAGCTTCACAAATTGTGATCCTCAGATCTCAGCCTCCTGAATAGGTAAGATTATAGGCATGAACCACCAGTATCCAGCTCAAAAAATTATTTTTTTTCCAAAGGGTGATTAGCTCAATACTTTGACTCTTCTTTTACATGACAGAAAATTACTAAAAGGATACATGAGTACATTATAAGAATGGTCTTGCCTTCATGTGTAAACACAAGACAGACAGGTGGTACATGTGAAATTTCCCTCTTTTATGAAAACTAAGGCCACACCACATCTCCCTAAACAGCATGTGTTTCCTTAGACATATCTTTTTAATGTTCTCTGTGCAAATTTAGCAGTCAGTGCTACAATGGCATTTTGTAGGTTTTCCATATACTCCTGTAATTTAAGACACAGTGTTTCTACTGCAAACATAAGCTCACAGACATTCGTAATTTTGCTTTACAAGGTTGAAGGATGTTTTTGCACATTGAATTTCAGTGGTGCACTTCTGTTTTTTCAAGTGAAGAAAACAGTATTGAGCAAGTTTTCTTATTCCATATTGGCTTAGAGTACATATGCCTCTGTCTCCTGGCGAGGTGAAAGATACATAATGAATAGTGATATTCCTGCTCTATGGAAACCCCAGGCATGCCTCAGAGTGGTTCAGCAAATTATCCAAGGTCACATGGGGGAGACATTGAGTGAAGTTAAAGAAGAACCCAGCAGGCCAGGGGTCTCTCTCTTCAACCTACCCTTTTTAATTCACGGGTAGGATGGAAATACTCTTTTAGCTTCCTTTTTCCTTTGTCTGTTTTGGTTGACATTGATGGAATTAATTTTACATGGAGTGTAGAGTCTTCACACAGACAGGGATGTAGGAGCAAGCCAGCCTGCCATGTTGGGAAGCAGACACAGCTATGCTTTGGCACTGGAGAGATCAGGCAGCCAGACCATGGCTACTGGGGTCCAGTTCCTCAAGGTCATCAGACATGAACTTGGTGCCCTAGCCTGTCAGAGCAGCTCTTTAAGCAGGCTCCCAAGGTAGGGGTAGGTAGAAAACCATGGCGGGTACAGTGGTGGGACCAAACTCCCTGTGATCCACACTATATTCAACAAAGTACACACACTTCCTCAAGTCCAGTGAACAGGGGAATCTCCACTACTTTCAGGGTTGTAAAATATAGTCGAATGAAATGCACAGTTAAATTCCTTCCTCCTTTTTCTCTTCCTTCTTTCCTTCTACCTACCCTCCCTTCCTTTCTCTCCCCTCTTCTTCTCTTTCCCTCTTCTTCCCTTCCTTTCCGTTTCATACTTGCTGCTGTTTCTAAAATCAACTTGCAGCTCAAGTGAGACTTTATAGTAAAGTTAAGAATGTGAGATCTAAACAAACAGTAGTTCTCGCTGCCTGGCACATGCTTAGCTCCCTTGCAGACATAGTGGTGGTATTCCCCCCCACACACCCCGGTACAAAGATTTTTCTTTCACTCTTTCAGTATGAGGCCCTTTTTTTTTAGTACTAGTGATATTCAGCTCTATAACTGTGTGTTGGGTGGGAGAGGGGAAAGAGAGAGAGAGAGAGAGGGAGGGAGGGAAGGGGGGGGATGGATATATTCCCCCATAAAAATCTTACCCAGTGATCTCTAGAGTTTCCTGGGTTATGTATTGGGGCCCCTCAACTCCACTCCTACTCCATACCTCTCCTCGTTGATGGTCTTACCTGAATCCCCCAGAAGTGATCTACTCTGTGCTTTGGAAGCCTCTGTGGTGATACTGTGGTCTTGTGCAGCCCTAATGGTCCTCTCCAGTTCTTCACTGTTTCTGCAGCCATGGTTTTCCAAGCAGAAATAGATAATGGCCCATTTCCTTGCTCTGTGTCACTTTTTGTCACTCGACAATTGAAATGGGACTAGATAGGTCCTGGCATCACAAAATCCTTCTTGACTCAGGAGCCTCCTTTACTTCTTGCCTGTGGGTCCATAGCTGTGGTCCGGGCAGTGTTATGTCTCCTGAGCATCCAGAGGTCCTCCCTGCCTGACCTCCTCTCTGTTGGAACTGACTCCACAAAACAAACTTCACTCCTGGCAGCTTCACCACCAGATGACCCACACATCATGGCTGACCTTCCTTTTACAGGTTGGTGTGAAGTTTGGAACCAGGTAATCACTCCTCAATATTATCTTATTCAACTATCCTAATCATCAGAGGGGCAAATTAGGAGAAATGATTAGTTTGGTCCAGGCCAAACAACTGACACAGAGCTAAAATTGAAATCAGGCTCTTTGGAGTTAAGCACCCAGCCAGCTGCTTCACTTGCTTGACAGTAAAGAACGCAGTTCAGTTGCTGTCATCTGCATAAATTCCAAATTGACTTTTGCATGCAGGGCTGGGAAGAAACAGTGGATGCTGCGGTTGCACACCTACTGAAGACCTGCCTGTCGAAGAGCTCCAAAGAGCAGGCTTTGAACCTCAGCAGCCAGCTGAGCATTCCCAGAGATACAAGTCGCCTGAAGAAACACATTACCTTGCTGTGTGATAGACTAGCCAAAGGTGGCCGTCTGTGCTTGAGCACTGACACAGCAGCCCCACAGACCATGGTCATGCCAGGTAAGAGCCCTGCCCACGCCTCCTAAGCACAGTTCTGTTGCCCTCAGATTAAAGGAATGTGCCTGTGGTTGCATTGGGGTTTAAGTTTCATATTAAAGTGATGATAGGCCAAGAAAATTGTTTGCACATTTCCCCTCGATATCCTGGGGAAACCACTTGGATAAATGTTCTCGGGTGTCTGCTGGCTAGTCATTTCTAGGAGGGTTTGTCTTTCTTCTTCTCTGTGCTTTCATATCTATATGACCCATTTTGTTTTGCTTCTAACCAATAAAAAGAGGATTAGAGAATAAAACTGTTTTTAAGGAAAAGTTTTACTGAATGTGATCTCGCGATACCATGCCTCATGAATGTAAATACCATGATACAAGGAGCTAATATGATCCAGATGGGTCAGGTTCTCCTGCTGTTTGCTTGGACTGTGGACACTGGAATAAGGGAAAGACATGGGATCAAAACATGTGAGCAGGCTTCGGGGCTAAGGCACCTGTGGGCCACCATGGAGGATGAGCTCCAGCGTGGCCCCCTACAGAAGTCAGTGGTGGGTCACAGGCCTCCAGGTCTGCCTTTTCATTGTTGGAGGTCTAGGCAATCCATTGTGGTGCACTGGGCTCCCTTAGCCCCCAAGTTCCCCTCTTCCTAGCCTCTCTATGGCAATGTGCAGTATGACAAAAGTGAGTTCATGGCAGCTATGGTAGCTATTCCTCTTAAGGCAAGGACCATGGTTGGGGAAGTGATGTGCTTTTTTCTTCTTCCTTCCTCTATGCTTTTGTCCACCTCTTCCCCATGCTAATGCTCTTGCTATTGCCTTCTTTCCCCCTCAATCATCATTCCTAGAAACAAAAAGGAATGCAAGGGAAATTTTAAAAAGATAAACATAGAGACAGAATAGCATAATCTAATAAGCACAGACTCCAGAGGCAGACAGCAGTGTTGGATCCAGCCTTTATCCTATACTACTTAGATGACCTCGGGTGTGTTACTTAACTTTCCAGTCTGGCTTCTTCCTCTAGAAGGGGTGGGGTAGGGGAGGGGGTATAATGCTGACTTTGTTGTCAGAGCTTTAAAGCTTTGTAAAGCACCTAGCACAACACTTGGAATAGAGAACCTGTGGAAAAATTTAAGCTACTATTGTTACAGATGTATGCATCATACAGTCCCTAAAATCAGCAGTGAGGAAGCAGCTGGTGGGATTGAAATATATTTGCCTTAACCATACAGAACACTTTCACTCCAAAAGAACATTTCTCTTTCTTTCTTTTGTTTTATGCCAGTCCTTGGCTTGAATTCAAGGCTGGATGCTATCCTTGAGCTTTTCTGCTAAAGGCTCTTGCTATACCACTTGAGCCACTGCTCCACTTTCAGCTTTTTGGGGGTTCATGGGAACTGCAGCCTCTTGAGTAGCTAGGATTATAGCGTGAGCCTCTGGCACCAGGCTCAAAAGAACATTTTCTATTCAGCCTTATGGAATTGAAATGCCTTTCCACAGAGACAGTTCTTAGGTCATTTACTTTTATGCAGACTCTTTCACCCTTTCATCTTGCCTGGATGTAGCCTTTTTTTTTTCTTTGCCAGTCCTGGGGCTTGAACTCAGGGCCTAGGCACTGTCCTTGAATACTTTTTGCTCTGCCAATTGAGCCACAGCACCACTTCCAGCTTCTTCTGGATATGTGATAACCAGGAATCAAACCCAGGACTTCGTGCGTGCTAGGCAAGCACTCTACCACTAGGCTACACTCCCGGCCCCTAGTGCATCCTAGTTCTTAGGTCTCCCCTCATCTGTCTTTTGCTTACTATTACAGGAATATTTTCCCAGGAAATAAGTATTAAGGCTTAACAGTGTGGTAAGTGAATAGTTGTCACTGTAATTGTTACAACAAAAGAGGGTGAGGGGAAAGGACAGACACACAAAAGAGAAAATCACAAGAGGGTTGGGCTACCTGATGAGCTGGGGCCCTGTCAGTTCAGCCATGGCAGCTATGGTTCTTTCTGCCCTACAGGGAGCAACCACACTGTGAGCTGATGCTGAGATGCTCCCTCAACCACACTACAAGCAACTGGGGGTGGGGGGCTATGTTAATATCTAGGACTCAGAACACAAGAGCCTTACATGCAGAGTGTTTGAATGTGTGACAGGAAGGGGCTGAGAAAAAGGGATGAAAAGGAAGGGAGGGGAGAGAGAAAGAAAATAAGGAAGATGGTAAGGGATTTGTCAGAGCCTGGGTACCTGTGAGACAGATGTGTATTTCTCATGCATGTCTGCTGGAGTTCTCTTCTCAGGGGACATTGGGGCTGTGTTTTTGTGTCTCACTGTCACAGTTGTCCCATTTGCTTGATGACCCTCCCCAGTGCCTTCATCTAGTCATGTTGTATCGGAGCCTGTTATGCTACCATCCTCACTCAGTGCTTTTAATACTTTTTCTCCAAGAACTCAGAATTTTCACACACTTTATCCCTGTTCTTAGCACATTTTTGAGGTAGAAAAAACATGTTGAAATATTGCTGTTTTACAAATAGAAAATGGGCAGGAAAAGCAAAATATCTTGCCCAAAGTTACGTGGTTCCTGGAAGGGTTAGTCCTCACATCCAAATCTCCTAGCCTGCTGGGCTTCCTGCTAGACCACACAGACCAGCACACATATGCCTCCTCCTGGGTGAGTGGTTGTCCATCTAGCTTCCTTGCTTTTTAATTGGTCCAGCAAGATAGGAGGAAAAGGCCAGTAGCTCTACAGAGTCTGGTTTCTTTTCAGAAACTATATTGAAGATTGATCACCTATTTTGTTCATTATTTTTCCATAGGTGATGTGATATTACTCAATATCCTGTTATTTCTGCTTCCAGCCTCTAACAGTATAATTCACAATGCTAGAGGAAAGTTGTAATCATTGTATTAGAGCATATGTGGTATATCGATATATTAGGAACAAGTGTGTCGCTAAGCACATGGTCTCACAGGCATTTTTTCACCAACATGATTGACCTGGCTCAGAACTCTGGAATGACCTGATCATCTCCCTCACTTAGCTGCTGAGGGAAGGAAGGACTGAGAAGGTAAAGTGACTGAATGTTTAGTATTAAAAGTCAGGAGTGTGTGTAATTTCACCATGTTCCCTATTAAATTGCAGATGGATAAACATCTCCAAATAAAACACCCTTGGTCTTTTCCAGTGCCATGACTTTATGAGCCCAGCACCTTGGATATGCCCTTTCTCAGCTCTGTGAAGGCCATGATGACAGCATTCTCCCAGGGGTCCAGAGTTTGAAAGTCTTCCCACCTCAAATTACCTGTGGCCTTTGCCTCACATTTCTCCTACTGGCCTTGGTCAACTCTGTCAGGCTCTCACTTAGTCTTTTCTGGGTGAATTCTTTTTACTGCAGAGCCACCAAATTTACTGTTCTTATCTCTAGCACTAGTGTTCACATCTTTCTGTCCTAAGCTCATGGCTTGTAGGGAACTCTCCCCTCATTGGTATCTTTTTGCCAACTTCAGATCTGTGCATTCTACTCTTAGAGAGTCAAGAGGACCTCTGAGTGGTAAACACCTAAAACATCTAATGTGAATCGATTAGTGGTCTAGCTGTTCTCATATGTATGGATCACATCCTTTGTTTCCTGGAGCCAGGAGACTGCCTTAGTTTACTCGAAGCTTCTTGTGAATTGGGTGGCTAGGACAATGTTTTAACAACAAAGTTTTGACTCTCTCATGTAATCACATGTATATATATATATATATATATATATATATATATCATGGGTGGGTCTAATTTCTGATATTTGGAGACTAATGTTATCTCATGAAACATGGAAGTTTTTTTTTTTTACCATTTCTTGATTGTCCTTGTTCAACATCATTTTATATATATGATGATGAATTGGTACATTTGAATGATGGCTTCAGATGGAAGCTTGGAGAGCATATGGCATGGGCCCACAGCCAGCTAAACAGCCAGCCAGGCCTGGAGAAAGGGCTTGAAGACAGTCCAGGCTAGACCAGATGCCACCAGCGGATATTTGCTTCATGGGATCCCATGAGTCAGAAGTCGCCATGGGCCATAGATTCAGCTGTATTTTCTTTGGCACTGTTAGATTTGGGGGGGCCAAAATGAAGCCAGAGATAGTAGAGGAAACAACATTCAATAAGTAAAATGAGACTTTTCATAGATATAGGTAAAAAATCTTATTATTTTGATATGTTGCATGGATTACCTGGGAATTAATATTTTATGCATCTTTGTTACACTGAATGGATGGAAACAGAGTACTCGTCTGAAGTCAGCACAAGCCTATCTGAGGAGTCTGGTGGAGCCTAAGTCTGAATTCAGAGCTTAAACTAGACTAAGATCTGGCCTATGCTCCTGGGAGATATGTATACCTTCCAGTTTTTAGTATTTTAAACTGGAGTTAATGATGTTTCTGTCTTAAGGATTTGAGGTTGTTTTGTGACTACTTCCAAATGATCTATTTTCTTAGAATTTCTACTTAATTCTCTAGAGACTTACTAAGGTTCTGGATCAGACACTTGTGTTTACTTTCATATTGTCATTCTGGTTCGACTCTTGATCTGATACTGAATTTTGTAAGTTTGAAGTCTTTCATTAAGAGAAACTTCAAAGAATTTCACATAGGAAAATTGCTAAGTAGCTTCCGAACCTTTTTTCCCATAGAAAATAAAACATTTTGTCTGTACAAAAGAAAGAAACAGAGAAGAAGGAAGGAAGGAAGGGAAGCAGAGCCCAAAATGTAAAATGCTATTGTGAAGTGGATTTTTTTAAATTTTTTATTGTAATTAATAAAAGGATTACATGATATTTGCCAGATAGAAGGTGCATTAATTCACATACATTGATACCCTTTCACATGTCTTGGTACCCATTGCCCTCCCCCCACCCCCACCCACCCTTCTTGGTTTTCCCCCCTTCCCTGTCAAATTTCAAATAACCAAATACAAATAAATTCAATATATCAGATAACTTCAGAAGTACATGTGTTCCAAAGTTAGCTTGTCCCATTACAAGCTCTGTGATAAGGAACATACTTCTTGACCTGTCTACTTGTTTTCCCAATGTAAATAGGAATAATAATGGTACTTTATTAAAGGTTGGCCAGATTAAACATAGGAATACATAGCAAATACTTAACAAGTACCTGACACCTCACAAATTCTTACTAAAACTGAATTTATATTAATTGTAATAAGAAATACAAATGCAAAAGTATAAAGATGTGAGGGAGAATCTGACCAAAGGATTCTAGATTTCAGCTAGAAGACATGGGGTTAGACTTGTAGAGTATATAATTTTATTTTCAGAATGTTATTACAAAATAGTAGTGAATGACAATGTTGAAAAAATCAGAAAAGCTTGGAAAGTTCAGACTTGATTACAATACAGAGGATTTGAGGCTTACTACTAACAGAAAAAGTATCAACTCTCGGGATCTGAAGCACACATTTTACAATAGCAACTAGGAAACAAAAGGTTTGTTTGAGAAATAAAAGTAAAATTATAAGTTTATGTTATAGTTATCCAAGTATAGGTTATGTCTGTAATAGTAGACTAATTTTGGATACCGCAGTGGGAGAATGGAGTGAGATTTCTATTTTGCTTAGGACATGGAAGTCCATATTCAGATCTGACCTCCCAGACACCTCCACAAGGTGAATCATGGTTGATTTTTCTTGGAATCTATGTTAATCTTTTGCTTTAAAAACATCTTCCTTGTCCTCATTGTTAACAGGACTGTCTCCTACAATTTCACTGGTTGTTCCCTGCTTTTCAAGAGCCATTTTCCAGTAATGCTTTATTAAGTCCTAAAATGTTGGCAGTTTTGAAATTTCATTTGTTAGACAATTTGCATTGTATTTGCTACAATTTCTAATAGTGAGAGATGAATCAATAAAATGTCAATAGCAAATGCAGATTGATCTAATAGTAAATGCAGAGGGATAGTAGAGAGCAGACTGATCTTTTAAGTGATCAATTAGACTTCGAGTATATAGCTTTGTTATGCTTTTGCTTCTATGATTATAGCATAAGCAGAACCTCCTTGAGGAGGAGGATCAGCTTCTTTTCCCTAATTATGAATGTAAGAATTGAGAATGTGAGAACACTAACTCTGACCACAATTGCTAGTATGGCATTTCAAAGTAACAGAAAGAGGACAAGATGAATTAGTTTAAAAATGTTGCTGGGAACTGGCCAATCATTCGGGGCATACCATATGCCATAAGCTCACAATGAATTTCAGACAAGAGATTGAAATAAAAAAAAAAAGAGGCAAAACAGAAACAAAGAAGAAATCACAATAGCATGCCAGAAATAAAGGGAAATACATGCATATTGAAGCAGGACAGGCCCACATAGGGCCATTTTGCGGAAATATATTAGCTGGTTATAGATTCAGCCTCCTCTCCTGCTCTGCAGCTCCTCACTGAGCATGGACAAAGTCATGCAAGTTGCTCATCTTTGAGTAACATCTTTCCTTGATCTGGTGAACCCTTTGTTCACACGCTGTAGGCCACTGCTGTGGTTCCAAATGCCTGAATTGCAGGGACCCATTGTCAGCCTTGGTCAATCTATCACAACTGAGACACAAATGAGCCCACAGACATTTGCCCACAGCTCTTCAATACTTTACTTCCTTTGAGAAAAACGTTTTAACTTTATCTGTGAAAACCAAGCCTCTTGTCTCATCATCCTTTTATATAGAGATGCTGTCTTGGTATTTTCTATCACGCATGCATTCTTACAAAAATGACATAGATTATTTGAAGAAAATTACATAAAATATAAAAGAAGACAGGAAATCCAAAGCGCAGCTGTAACTGCCGCTCCAGGGTAGTTGCTCTAATGGACACCTTGCCTTAGACCCTCCTGAACCAAGTTCAGGCCTGTGTTTCCTGCCTTTTCTAATTCCTTTAGAATAGAAGACATTACTACTTTGGGGGTTTTATGAAACCACTGCTTGTTTTTAGAATATTCTTGTCCCTTGGATTCTTTATGTTAATGCCAAAAATGATTCTTGCCCTTCATCCCTATCTTTCTAGCCTTTTGGCTTCTGATCTTTTCTCTGTGTCTTCATTATTGATGTTCTCCATTCTTCTGCCTCCAGAAGCCAGCCACCTTCTGAAGTTCAAGTACTTCTAGGTTAGGATATTCCTGCTACTTTCTCTGCCCACAGCCCACAGGCTGCTTTGGTCCCACATGCCTGACTGGAATTCACTTCCTCCTGGGTTTCCACCTCAGGAAATGACATTGTGCTATTTCTAGGCTAGCAAGTCGGGGGGCACCCTTGTTGAGGTAAGCAAAAGGAAAATTTTAAGTCACCTCCCTGAAGTAAATATAAAGTTAACTACATATAAAATTCTATGTAGATATATGTGTGTATGAATTCATACTTTTTTCTTTGCATATGGTTACTTATCTAAAATTAGATAATACTGTTACGACTGTTCTTTTTCCTTTTCGGTAAAAGAAATATTAGCACACAAGAAATAAAAGGAAATCTATACATATTGAAACAGGGCCGTATTGCAGAAATGTATTAACTGGTTACATATTCAGCCTTAGAATTGTAGTTTTCCAGGCTGTCCTCAAACTCAATCTTCCTGCCTTAGCCCTCCTGATGGCTGTGACTGCAGTATGCATCTCTATATCTGATTTATGCCTGTTACTTTACAGATTATTTTTAAAACTTTCATTATTTCACTATTAAATAGCTATATATTATTTGCATAGCTATATACTTAACCCAGTTTCCTTTTGTGAAAAAACTTAAATTTTTTTGGTGCTAGTATGGTACATAATTATTTGATAAATAATCTTGTACCTAAATTTGTGTGTAGCATGATGAATTTATGCTTTTCCACTAGATTCTTTGAAAAAATATGAATCTGTTTACACAATCAGATTTAAAAGGTTTTACAGGTCTGTTATCTACCATGTTAAATCAAAAGTTCTCAACCTGAAATGCAATATTCTGGACTAATTAGGCCCACATCTTTCCAACCATATTTCCTACTTGTTAGGCAGGCTCTCAGTCACTTGAACCATGCCTCACAGTTTAAATTTCTGTGCTTTTGAAGAGTTCTTTTGCCTTAGATAGACAGTGTTGGCCTGCTATCAAAATTACTTTCATTTCCAAAGGTCCAGCTGAAATAATGTTCCATTAAGTGCTCCCTGGAGCAATTTATACTGCTGTTCTCTCTTTCCTCTGTGTACTGTACTCCCCTGGGCACATGACTATTAGAAGCTATTCTTCAGGGTTGATTGGTTTTTTTTTTTTAACCTTTAAAAAGGATATTTGACATGTTTGAAAGTCAGGTGACAGCAAGTTGAGAGTGCTAAAATCTAATGTTTGTATTAAATGAGAAGTTTTGAGGAGGCACAAGGAATAATCTACAATGTAGAAGGCATTCGCAAAGAGAAAAAGTGAGGACTTAATATATAGGTGGAGGAGTACTTGGAAATAAGGAAAAGAGGAAAAGGTAGTGAGGCTTAGCTACAGGCTTGCAAAAGCAAGAAGGCATAGATGGAGAAGTAGTATATAAACACTGACTTGGAATAAGCAAAGGACAAATGCTTATTCATTTGAAAAATGAGATAATACCTCCTTGTTTTGCAAATCAAGTAGAGCTGTAGTTAATAAGGGAAGGAGGCATGTAGTGGGAATGGGATGTGCATTCTTGTCCCTTGTGGAGGAGTGCTTGATGGAGGGGGATAAAGATTAACAGAAGAACAGTTGAGTCTGGGATTAGAGTTGGATTTGACAGGAGAAGCAATTAGAGGAACACAGGGGAAGGTCTGCCATCAAAGACCTCACAGGATAACATCCTCCCTGTGCACTGAGCGAATGCTGTTGATGGACGTGCTGGCAGTCATTACACTGCCATGTCCAAAGACAGGCTTCTTGGAAGTAGGGCAGTTAATACAGGAATAGAATACCAGGGGAGTTGGAGGAATTTCCTTCCCTGCACATGTTTATACTAATATGAGTACTCAATAATCTAAAGATTAATTTGGGGAAAACCCTGCCTGAAAGCTGGGAGGGAAGTTGTCACTTTTGAAGGACAGCACTGTTCCTGTTTCTTCACTCACTCACATGACCCCCTCAGGTCACAGGGACACATCTTACCTAGCTGTCACTGCTGTGTCTTTTCTTTGACTGCCGTCCTATGAGAGATGACAATGAAAACAATCTTAGCTGTGTGGCTTTCAGTATCCTTATCCTTGTGTGGCCTGGCCACTCACTGAGGTGCAGAGTATTTGTCTCACTGGAGTTGTTCCATAGGAAGACACATATTTCTGAGGCTTTTTGTTACATTAGAAATAACTTTCCTCACAAATTCTGTTGACTTCTGGGATTGCCTTCTTGCCACATATAAGGATGAAAAAATGGATACTTATCTCAACAGTGGCTAGCAACAAAAATATAATTATAAGGGAATCTCTACTGATTGACCACAAACATGTAACTGGATTTTTTATTTTTTCTTCTCCTTAGCTCTTACTTCAACTTCTACTACCTCAGTGGCTTTATCTTCCAGTCAGGTGTGGTGGTTCACCTCAGACTTACAATAAATATACTTCCTATTCTCTTCCCTTCAGCGTCTCCCCCTACTGCCTACTATCACTCTGAGGATTTCCATTTTCAACACTAAGACAAATGTATTTTTCTATTTTCATTATAAATTTATCAATATTATTAAAGTTGTATTAGTTTTTTTATTTTTCTCTAGATTTTTAGGGTAGCTGAATGAAGCACTCTAATTGCTTAAAAACAGTTCATCAAACAGTAATGTGAGACAGTTACTAAGACTTATTTCATCTTACATTATTTTTGTTTAAGTGCTTTAAATACATGAACGCACATGAATAATGAGAGTTAGGCACAGGACATTATGTATAAGGGGAACACCTCCACGCACATACACACTCTCACACACATGACCCATTCCCAGAGTTTAGTCATTGTAATATTGGATGACACAATTGGCCCCCAAAACAGCTTCTTTTATAGAACTGCTCAACTCAGCATGACAAGCAAAAATAACGATCTTTCAAAATCAGAACTGTCATGTCATATAAAAACAGCATCACACTTCCAACCTTCTAAAACACCTTTTTTGTTATAAAACTTAGATACCTCCTAGTGAGTTTATTTCAATAAATGGTTGGGATAGCCAAACCCTTATGGGGTGTGTGTGTGTGTGTGTGTGTGTGTGTGTGTGTGTGTGTGTGTGTGTAGATAGCAGAGATTAAAATAGAAAGGACAGGAGATATGGCTAGAGGTAAGAACTCCTGACTAGCAAGTATTAGGACCCAAATTAAAATTTCAGTGCTGCTGAAACAAAATCCCAATGAAGCCCAGTTCTCCTTTTTGGCTCCCAATATGTAGCCCTCCCTATCCTAAAAAGTAGACATCCTTTGTTGGGCTTCTTTGTGCAATCTGTCTCAAGAGTGTAATTTTTAGGTTATATTTTATAATACTATTATTTAAAAATATTTTAGTGGTCATCCAGAATTTTGGTAACCCTTTCGAGTGTGCTTCCTGAGCCATCCAAAGGACAGAGCTGTCACTAACTCTCAGAAGCCATGGTTTATGCTAATGTCAGTCAGTAGGTATCTTTTAGTTAGTGCCAGCTATTTTTGGCGAGTGTTAAATTTTTAACTTGGAGGGGCCAGGAGCATGGCCTAGGGTAGAATACTTGTCTAGCATGCACAGAGCCCTGGGTTCAGTTCCTCTGTACCACATACACAGCAAAACCCGAAAGTGGTGCTGTGGCTCTAATGGTAGAGCGCTAGCCTTGAGAAAGCCCAAGACAGTGCCCAGGCCCTGAGTGCATGCCTTAGGACTGGCAAAAAATAAAATAATAATATTCCTGGAAATGAATACACCTGTAAATAAGAAGCAATTTCACTATCCTTTCAAGTGCCATGTTGAGAGGTTGCAGGCTTCTGGTTATGGCAAAAGCAGTGACAAGTAGTGAGAGCTCAGATACAGAAGTCTGGCCAAGTTTCAGTTAAAAGTTTGCATGGCATGACTGATAGACAGGGAAAGTACTCCAGTATTCATGGCTGTGTACTTGTAAATAACCTGTTATAACTTTTTTTTTAAAAAAAGGAGATCTTTTGCTTTGATATCAGATACAATAACCAGCCTGCAATGTTCTTTTTTTGCGTGTGTGGTCAAATCTTTTTCTTTTTTGCACCTTTTTTAAAATTGTAATTTATAGAATGGTTACAGTTATATTCACCAGATAGAAGGTGTATTACTTCACACACATTGATACCCCTCATGTTATTGTCCCCATTTCCCTCCCTCCGCCCCCTCCCCTCATCCTGTTTTACCCCCTTCCCTTTTGTTCTTTTAAACTTAATCTTAATATATGGACTCTGAAAAAGCTAAATTTTACCATGTGTGGTTTATTTCCATTGAAAATCATGCTCTAAACCAAGACTAAGCCCCAATGAGAATTTGTTGAGTATTTACCGCATCCTGGGCCCTGTTGTAGACAAAGGGGCTTGCTGGTCAGCCTGACAAACTCCCCACCTTACTGGAGGGTGGGGAGGGTGCCGGCTCAATCCACAGGGAAACAGCAGAAAAATAAATGGAGGCAAGGAATAAAGATGTAGATATAAATTGTTTGTGCCTATACCTTCCTTAGGACCAAAACTTTTTTTTCTTCTCCTTATTTAGTGAATAAAAGGGTGGCATATTTTGTTATTTGACTTTCCTTATATTACTAGTTTGGATGTGTGTGTGTGTCTGTCTACGTATATGTATATATAGAGAGAGATATCTATATATCTCTCTCTATATATATATAGAGAGAGAGATAAAGAGAGATACATATATATGTGTGTGTATGTGTGTGTGTGTATATATATACTAGTACTAGGGATTGAACTTAGACCTGGGTGCTATCCCTTAGTTTTTTTCACTTAAGCCTGGGCACTTGAACCACAGCTCCCATTTTTCTGGCTTTTTAATGATTAATTGGAGATAATTAATTGATGATTAACCTAGACTATACTTCCTGGCTGGGCTTCAAACCCCAACTCAGTTTCCCAAGAAGCTAGGATTATAGGCGTCAATGATGGCCTTGGGTAGTTTATTGCTATTATTGTGGGTGTTATAGATTTTCAAGTTTTCTGGTTTGAAAAATATGTGTTGAATTTCAGAAAAGAAGTCAGAGCAATTCTTGAGAGGTTTTCCTAAGAAATGAGTTAGAAAATCTGTTTGTAGCAGGTGCAATGCCTCACACCTGTAATCCTAACTACTCAGGAGGCTGAGATCTGAGGATCAAAGTTCAAAGCCAGCCTGTGCTCAAAAGGACCTGAGACTCTTATCTCCAATTAACTTCCAGAAAATGGTAAGTGGAGCTTGGCTCAAGGGTAGGGAGGTAGCCTTGAGCTGAAGAGCTCAGGGACAACGCCCTAGCCCAGGGATGGAATGGTATAGCTCAGGGACAGTGTCCAGGCCAAATTCAAACCCCATGACCCACAAAAGAAGAAAACCTGGGCCGGGAGTGTGGCCTAGTGGTAGAGTGCTTGCCTAGCATGCAAGAAGACCCGGGTTCAATTCCTCGGTACCCCACATACATAGCAAAAAGCTGGAAGTGGTGCTGAGGCTCAAGTGGTAGAGTTCTAGCCTTGAGAAAAGTCCAAGGACAGTGCTCAAGCCCTGAGCCCAAGCCCAGGACTGGCAAAAAAAGAAAAAAGAAAAGAAAAAAGAAAACCTTTTGTAGTGAAAATTGAGTCATTGTACCACAAACAATTTTCATATTATTTGTGTCATTAAATGATATTAGCAAGGAATTTCATGTGCTTCAACATAATATTGTAATTATTTATTTCCCTTTGACATTTGGCATGACACTGTTTCTCTAATGGCAATGTGCTGTAAATGAAGATATGAAGTCCATGTGTGTACAAAGTGATTATTATTTTGTTTGTGTAAGTGGTCATTATCTGGCAGAGTACTCTGGTGTATACTAACACATATTTGCATTTCCAGTGTCACTAAGTGGCTTCCTTGAGAGCAGTCTAATTATGGGTTAATTCATAGTTTATATAAATTCATTAGTGAATAAGTATCATGGATCGAGAATAAGCATGTATACAAATAAAAAAATTAATATACTCCTGCATTCTAGTAGACAATATATATTCTCAATCTAGAACTGTCTTCTGATTAAAGTCATGAAGCCTCTACTGATTGAGTTAAGTAGGTTTTAACTGGACCTCAAGGATGATGAGCTCTGGAGAGTTTGTCCAGCCCAGATTTTTCCTTAGTACAGTATAAAACATCATCTAAGTTGTATCTTTAATAGAATATGATGGTCATAGCCCTCTTTAGACTGTTTGTCAAATTGGCCTTAGAGATTTCAGCATCGGAAAGTCAGGATTTTGTTTTCCCAGCTGTTTAAACGTAATACATTTGAAGACAGAGGTACTGTCCTGTAGGTTTATAGCCTAAATAAATCTATTTTAAAGGTGTACTGGTCCAAGGCCAGGTGGCATAATAGGATGACATATGAGCTGTTCACATCTGAAGACCTGGCACTGTATCCATCTAGAAGTGCCAGGAAAATGACTTTGGAGGTGTCAATTTGTTGGAGTCCTTGGTGGGCATCTGAGAACATCACAGCACTGTTGTAAGGTCTAACATAATGTGTCCTCTGTGCACTATACTGCCACGTTAGCCACCTAGGGCACAAAAGGGCAGTTTGAGTGACTTCAGGAGGTGTTCCAAAGTCTTGTTTTAATGAGTCATGAATAGTGTAGGCCAGTTTGTGAGAAGGCCTGAGGGCAGTGAGAGAGACTGGGGACTGAAATTTAAGCTCTTCTTGCTCTAATCTTTGTCTGGCTCATCAGTTATTCATCAAGTATTTACTTAAGCCTGTTTTTCTGAGCCCTTGTCATCTTAGACATGAATTTTATAACAAGACTAGTTACCTTTCCTCTCCCTGGCTAGAGATCTCCTCTAAATGCCAATAATAATAATATTTCAAAGAAATGTTATGAAGAACTTACTAGTACTGCAAAAAAAATACTGTGATAGCCCTGTCTGAATACCTGTAAATTCATCTCTCAGTAATCCCAAGGTGCGTAATTGGAATGCTTATCTGAACATCTTTTGTTGTTTTTATTTGCATTTGCCAAGAATGTCTAGTAATTACATGCTCAGTTTCCATTTGAGGAGCTTTTTGAATTACTTACAAGGCCATCATCATTAATTCATATTTAGTGTCTGAATCTAAAGTTTCCTTATTGTAGTAATACACTGTGTGCTAGCCAGAACCATCACTTAATTTGAGAAAGTAAAATGCTCAAAGGTACCAGTCAGACTTGAATTTTTATTGTGAAAATGTGTTTCAGTTACTCACAGGCCTCTCCTTTGTTAACTTGACCTATTTAGTTCCATTCCTTTTGCATTTAGCCTCCATCCTTTGGATGAAATGGTCTGACTAGTCACTTGTGGTCAGAGGAAGCTCGAAGGAAGAAGACAGTGATGGATAGGGGACCATGAGGACACAGTGTGACAGGTCTAGGCAAAGGAGGGGCATCCTGAATATAGGCTATACAGGTTCATGACCTTTCTAAGGGGTTTGTCTTAGTTGGCAGTGCTCTGGGCTACTTATGGGACTTTTTTATCCTGTTATCCTACAGCTAGCATGGGCATCTCATGTGGATTGCAGGATGATGAAAGAAAAGCAGGTGGGACTTACATGCAACTGCTTAGAGCCTCAGTTTTTTCTTTACCTCTAACTGTTAGGACCTCAGGATCCTTATACCAATGAGTCTGTGATATTACCCTCAGCTCCCAGCATCCCAGGTTGTAGGTTATGCTCTATGGCTCTGTTGGTTGCTTGCTAGAGCCATTCATGGCAAATGAAGTCAGCCCATGGAAAAAAGAAATGAAGCAAGCTGGGTTTACCTAGGCAACTGAAGAGGTAACTTGGGGATAAAATGCATTTTAATCATGTTTATTGGAATTAAATATTTGTTAATTGTTCTATGAACAATTAGGCTCCCATATGAGAGCCAAAGTATGCAATGGTGAAGAGATATCACAAAGCCCTTCTCTGAAACATCATCATCTAGTGGGGGCAGGGGCCTATACCAACAGCAAAGAAGGTTGTTCTGGACAGTGATAAGCTCTGGGGAGGTCTTTTCTGGGCAGGTGAGGGAACATGCCAGGAGTGGAGGTCATGCTAGGCATGGCTGGAAGGATGGGAAGAAGCCCAGTCTGAGTATGGAGACACACAGATGGTTAGGGGTCAGAGTGGAGGAAGGGAGCTGGCTAGGCAAGGGATTCAGAGGAAAAAGGGGAGGCAGCTCATGTGGTTGGGGACATTGGGAAGTAGAGGCCTGATCACAGAGGAGGCTTTGTTTCAAAATGTAGGTCCAGTTAAAAATGAAAATTCTCAAGACCGGCCATTTTTAGAGACCTGTTATTATCTCTTAGAGCAAATAAAAGATGACGGTCAACCTTGAAGAGCCACTCTGTGTTCAGCAGCTACAATAATTGTGAGTAGGAATAGTGGGTTGAGAAGCATTTTATTATAAGCAAGTTCTCAGGCATTTATCACTTGAAAGTGGAGGAGTTAAAAAGTTTAAAAGGCTGGAGCAGTAGCATTTGAGAAAATGAATAATTTAAAGAGCATGAAATCATGAATAATGAATTTTGAAGACAGAGACCTCTTGCCTGATGAGAGGTTTGTAATTTTCACTTTACAGCAAAATATAGCTAGCTACCACGCATTCCTGACTGACTTCATCTAAGTACAATTAGTGCCTTGATGTGCAGACTTACAACTGGCTTCTTGTGTCGAAGCCATTAAGTTTTAATGTATTCAGCTTAAGCATAAGTGGTCACAGATGATTCATAATGCTGTTCCCTGCCTTTGGTGAAAATGATCGTCAGCCAGAGAATTGCCCCCAGTGGCCACACTAATCTTCACAGCTGATGCCCTCAATGTTTTTGTGTCTATGGCAGATCTCAAGTAAACATTGCACAGTGATGGGTAAAGCCCTGTGCTAATCACCCTGAAACCACAGGAAATTTGATGATGATAAAGTAGAACTCAGTAAATCTGGACATTTTATTTTTAAATAAATGTGTCAGGAGGGCACAAGCAATATAAGCTGTCCTTTAAGGGTGGAATTAGCTGACCATAAGAGTATAGGGTCCCCCCTTTCTTCTTTAAGAAACAAATGCCAAGAGTTACCCATGTCGTCAGGATCTCTGTGCTCATCTCTGCTGGGCACAGAGGCAGGAGGAGCCAGGCTTGCCTGGCTGCAGCTTTAAATATCAGCTTAACCCAATAAAAAGAGAACCAAGGCTTAGGCCTCCGAGATTTAACAGGCTGGTAATTACCCCAATGCTCACCTGACCTAACTACCATCCAAGTATGGAGAAATCCAGGCAGTTCTGCTGCCAGCTGAGTTTCTTTATTTTATGCAACTTGTCAAGACTCATGGGGTCTAATCATTTCCCTCCAGAGCTAGAGGTCCTCAATTGCCCTCCAGTCAATTCCAAAGATCCACCATGACTCCTGGGTTAGTCCTGGCCTGTGTCTCCAAGTCCTTTCACATCACTTTACACCAGCAACATATGCTGCCATCCGCCTATAGCTCTCAGAATGAACTGTTCTTCCCTGGTCCTCAGGTCTCCTTTGTCCCCAGGTATGTTGCTTTTCTGCTAAGGCTTCCCATCTTGCCTACTTCAGCTATCTGGCTCCCATAGTCTTTTGCGACTCTGATTGTTGAAGGCCATTACTCCCCCTCCCTGGGCCTTCTCTGCTTCTTTTTGCCTCTAGGATGGCATGATATCACAGAGATGGACCTCCTGCTCAGGGCAACTCCTCCAGGTAGAGGACCCCTACACCTCACTGTTAGTAGAATTTTCACATGGGAAGTGCTTGGTGGTGGATGGCCCTGTGTAAGTAGTGTGGTTTGTCTCTTCCTGGCTTGACCCTATGTAGAACAATGGGTTCTTCTCCAGCTAGTCCAGACATCATAATAGACAATTAATTCATGGTGGGAACATGATGATGGAATATACTCCTGCTTCCCATTATATTACACACAGTCCAATGAAACCAGTTACAGTTGTCCTATGCAATGAAGGCACATTTTCCAAACTTACTGTAACTACATGAAAGCCCTTGAGATGCAGTCATTATTAGTCTAGGATTAACCCCACTTCTGGCACAAGTGCTCTGATGCTTTTATCCAGGCAAAGTCAAGACAGCCTATCAGCATGGCTCCAACTTTGTCTCAAATAACACAGTAAGATTTTAGGACAAAAAGGCATAGTTCCAACTCTCCATTCTGACATCAGGCTTCTAATAAGACAGACACTCTAACTCTCCAGAGATAAGCTCCCTTTGCCCCTCAATCATGGATTCTGTTTCTCACTAGCCTCCTCTACTGAAGATATTCCCCTGATGTTTACCTTTTGGGGGGGAGGGGGTCATTTGTGAGGCTTGAACTCAGGGCCTGGGTGTTGTCCCTGAGCTCTTCAGCTCAAGGCTACCACCCTACCCCTTGAGCCACAGTACCATTTTGTTATTCCCTAGAGAGTTTCCATTTATGAGCTTTCTTTGCTGTGAAAGCTTATTGAAGCAAGTATCAGGGATTTTGCACTTCAGGCACAGTGTTGACACATAGCCATATAAAAGGATCAGTCCTCGATATTAATAGATTAGCTACCATCTTACTACCTAGGATAACTCATAGAAGTGAAATATTCTATTTTCCTGCTTCCTGGAAAAGGTAGCATTTGACCTTTTAGTTTTAAGTCAACAGGTACAATTCTGTCTTGCCTCAAATTAAGTTAATTGGCTTCCACTAACTCAAAACTCACCTATTGTGTAAGGTCTTGGGTCCTACACTTACCTCACTCATCTACTGTCCTGAAGATGTTGTGATAGGAGCCATAGAACAGAAAAGGAGGCTATTGTTATCATTTTTTGCCAGTCCTGGGCTTGAGCTCAGCTTGTGAGCACTGTCCTTGAACTTTCTCAAGGTTAGAGCTCTACCACTTGAGCTTCAGCACGACTTCTGGCTTTTTTCTATGTATGTGGTACCGAGGAATCGAACCCTGGTCTTCGTGCATGCTAGGCAAGCACTCTACCACTAGGCTAAACTCCCAGTCATTTTTATAAAACTAAGAAGTGCCCATTACAATGACATGTTGATGCAAAGAGGAGTATAATAATTATTATGCCAGTATGTGTGGTTATTATTGTAGTCTGGCCATGTAAATGAAAGCACTGTCCACACAGTGCTCGAGATGTGTTGACTCATCTGTAAGGCCCAGATGGCAAGTTTGGATAGTACTGAAGTAAAAAAAAAAAGAAAATGTATAGGAACTCACATATTTACGTCCTCAACTTCTAAGACCGCTACATATTTCACTGTCACTTTAAAGCAAAGATATGTAATCTGAAAATGGATTTATTGTTGGGATTAGTATTCATTTCATTGTCATCCATTGGTCATCAGTCCAAGACTATTTTAAAAGAATTTATACGCTACACACTGCAGCAGGGAAAGTCTATGTTAGTGGTAGCCATTCTTTTCTTACCCCATTCTGATCTGAAATAAACACATATTATTTTGAGACTGAATCTTGATTAGATCTTTTATGACCTATAATACATTCACTTTCTCTCTCAGACAGTATGGTGCTTTTACAAAGAAATGTTGTGTGTTTTGGGCTTCTGTTTAGCACTGTAAAAGCAGTGTTTTATTCCATCCCTGTGCTGTGCACATATATGGGTTGGAATAGCTGCAGCCAGGGTGCATATGAGCACTGGAGGAGGAAAGGAATGTCTGCCTAGGGGTGCAGTCTGATGCCTGTGCAGAGTGCATTTACTGCTATGACCAAGGTGTGGGAGGCACAGGAGAGCACATGTGCATTGTGGCCCCCAGCTTCCTTCAACTTCACATCTCATCTTGGAATAGTGCTGCTCAGAAGACCACAGACTTATGCTGACTGGAACTTATGCTCCATTCATTTAACTTTAAAAGACTGCTTGAGCACCTTGCCTGGAATTCAATTTCAGTATCTTTTGAATCTTGCTTTAGAGATAATCTTTTTCTGTGTGCTCACATGCATGTACCAGTTCTAGGACTTGAACCCAGGGCCTGCATGGTGTTTCTGAACTTTTCTGGACTTAAGATTAGCAGTCTACTACCTGAATCACAGCTCCATGTCCACCTTTCTGATAATTAATTGCAGATAAGTACCTTATGGTAAACTTTCCTGCCCTAGCTAGCTTCAAACCTAGATCATCTGATCTCAGCCTCCTGAGTAGCTAGCATTACAGGTGTGAGCTGTTGGCACCTGGAAGAGATGATCTCTTATCTTTGGAAAGAACAAGAATGGGGGAAGGAGGAGAGGAAGAAAGAGATCTTGGCTTATCTGCATTTGGGTTCCAAGACTGAAAGTTAAAACCTGTGTGCTGTAGATCTGCTGTCACACTATTCACCCATGGCCTCTGTCACCATATTGTAACTCTCACCTGTGATTCTTCTTAGAGTTTGGAAGGCATGTTCATTGAACACAAGCAGGAAATAATTAGTTAAAGATGATAGATTTTGTTTCAGGAGCATGAATTTTGGGGAAGACTGGCCTGGCTTGCCATGTGACTTCTAAGCTTCGTCTTTGACCTGATGATACTGTGGTAGCGTTGTGGGGATGGGTTGAGTTAACGCAGGGAAGACACAGCACAGCACCTGGTCTTCCAGAGTGCTCAGCCCACCACAGACTCCCTGTTACCCTGATTGTTATCATGGAAAATGATTTAATCTGTTTGCGTCAAGTGTTATGAAATTGCCATAAAGATTGCATAAAGAACTTTTTTGGCTCTTCCTATAAAGCGCTGATCAGTTTCTTCTGGAAAGAGGTGAAGACGTTATGTGTGCTCGTTCTGTGATGAGAATCACAATCTCACACACATTTGTGGGTTGCCTTACCTACATTTGAGATTGAAAGCAGATCTCGCCAGTTCCTCCAAATAGTGAACATATTGCTGTGAGATAATCTCTCCTTTTTGAGGTAAAAAAAATGATTTGTTCTATTTTTTGTAGCTAACACTAAGAATCCCTGACTACATAACTGGGATGTAGCTATAACATCAAAAGAAAGTACTTGTTCCATGTAGCAGACAAGTCTATATGGGGAAGTGAAAATAAAAATAGCTTAGTCATTAGTGTGGGATGTGGTAATAATAATAATCTACTTATTAGATACCATTGACCCTGTGTCATTTCTCCAGCTGTCGAAGGCCTACCTTGTTAGGACATTGAAATATCCAGAAAGATAGCATATAAAGTACCGTGACTCCAGATTGTTGCCTAACATGTGTTCAGGAAGTCCTAATTGTCATCAGCTCCTGATAGCATTCCCTCTGTTTTCCTTATACAACTACTGACTGTGTCTGCTTTTTCATCTCTCTGGCCTCAAGCCCTATTTCTGAACTATTCCTGTATTGCCTGTTTGAGATGGGCAAGGTCAATCCTATCACAGAACTTAATAGGAAAATATACCTTGAAGAGAAAGAAAGTGCTGTGTATCTGTGTATCGGCAGACAGAAAACAAATTGCTGCAAGTAAAGGCCTCCTCTTCACTGAGTCCAGTACAGTCAACAAAGTGTGGTATTCTCTAAGTTCATTTTCTTGTGGTATTGCTTTTTGTCTTGTTTCATCTTTATGATGAAACAAAGATCATTAACACTCTATGCCAATTTTAGAGCTGCCAGGAAAGTGGGTATTTCCTTGACAAAGACCATAGGTGTGCATGGTGTGGATGGTCACTGCAGTTCAACAGTCTATCTCGAGGCTGACCGGAGACTTGCGGAACAGTCGGCATCCAAGTGGGTTGAAAGCAGAACCCAGATCAATACAGAGCATTAAGCTTTTAGCTCCCTGGCAAGGCATCTGTTATAAGTGAACTCAGACACCTTTTAGACAGCATTGATAGGATATGCGTTTGTACAAGTTGGAGGTGGGAAGTGGCAGGGACTGCATCCAGGCTGATTAAAATTACGTATTTCCTGTCGGATGAGAGCACAGGGAATGTGATCTGCAGGTAACAGCTGCAGGTGATCATTTAGTTTTGTTTCCATTAGACATAGACTGTGTTGGTCTCTGCCTCCAGGGCCACCAGCTTCCAAACAAGCTCCACAAAGTCATTCATTTGTACCTACAAATACTGACTTGAATTGATGGAAAAGACTGGTTCTCAGGGTGTGGGCATAATATTGATGATGAGGAAATGCTAGAGGAGCACCAATAGTTCTTTTTTAAAAAAGATACCTGTGCTTTAGCTAAGTTTAAATTATATGCGAAATCTTTCAAGCTACATTACTACATGATGTATAATATATGTGTTAAACATCCATAAAATATACATGTACATATGGCCCATATATTTTAAAGTTTTGATGAGTTTTACCCTGGAATGCATTTCCTGGTAGTATATTTTGACAGTAAATCATGACAATCTTAAAATTCCCTTTTAATGAAGAGAACCAAGCATTTATAATAAAGATCTTCTGATCTGAAAATTAAAGAGAGTTGCATTGTGGTTTGATTGTTTCAAAGTAGTGTCTCTAATTTGGAAGGGGGAGATAAGAGAATTACTGCCCTTCCAATTTAAACACTTCTTTGCTATTTTTAAAGTTCTGGTTATTATCAGAGTGCCATCTTTTTAGACAAGGAGAGTTAAGTGAGTCATTACTGTATGTAAACAGTACATTTTTGCCTAAAAGTTATAAAGTACATATGTTATTAATAGAAAGACAAAATTTCAAATTCAATAGTCTAAAAGTGGTTTGTTTCCTTAAAGAAGAATGAAAAATGGATAAATTAGTGACTTTTTTCCAAAGAAATTAGTTCCTTTATGTTAAGAATCTATACAGCCACATTGTAAGCACATAAGAAAAATAGGTGTACAATGAGGAGCTAACACTCCTAGGTTGTTGGTTCCCTCCCTGGGTCAGTCCACTGGGATAATCAGGCCAATAAAAGGAAAAAGAGACAGGAAGGGTACTGAGGTTCTGCCCCTTCAGCTTGCTGTCCTATTGAAGTAGGTCTTATTAGATGAACATTACTTAAAAGAGTCCCAAAATCAGATCCAGTCTGCTCTCTGTTAAATACAGAGCGAGCTTACATGCAGCTTGGCCCTTACAATACAGGGCTCCTGATCTGTGCTGAGAAGTAATAAACATGTTCCTTGTCCAGCAGCAGTCACTCAGCAGCCTCCCTTCTTTAAATGCCAACATTACATATGTCTCCAGGTTCCCAGGACACTCCACAGCTGGTGCTGTTTCTTTCTCCTTTCAAAATCAAGACTTGAACTCAGCCTTTGATGGGCTCCCCAGTCCTGCAGCTATTCCCACCTCTTTGAACATTCTTCTTCCCTGGCTCCATGGTTATCCTCATCTCTGCCTCTTTTGAGACTTTCCTTATCTCTTACCTGTGCCTAGCCTGATCAGCTATTCTTCATGTTCTGACCTGGGTTCTCTTTTCACCTGCTGAATGATTTTCATTTCTGTCATTAGTTACTTTTTGTGCTGATGAGTTCCAGATTTTGATCCTCATTGCATCTGTCTCTCCCTGGCTCTGGATTTGTATATTCTACTCCAATTGGCCTTTCCTCCTTAAATGTGCTACAGTACCTTAAGTTGAATACTTAATGACACCATATCTTCCTCATCCCACCCCTAACCTGTGCCTACTTACCTTTGTGTTCCACGTCTTGGGATCTGGGCTGACTCCCTCTTAGGTACCCCAATACAATCAGATTGTACCATAAAACTACTGTCCTCATTCTCACTACTGCTGGCCAGGTCTAGGCTGCCACTGTTGGTAACTTGCTCTATGTAAGCAGCCTGTTCTCTCTTCCTCTAGCCTTTCTTCTTTTATACATTTTCTAGAGGTCACCACATGTAGAGAAACCCCTATAGTTTAAAATCTTTACAAACTCCCATGCTCTCCAGACTCAACCCAAATTACCTGCTATAATAAGGAACTCTTGGTCTTATCATCACTCTGTTCCCTGGCCTTGTTTCTCATGATGTCATGACATGAGCAGGCTACATCTTCTCTGAACACTCGGAGCACGCCCCATCTGGAGTCCCATCTAGATCATCCTGTCATTGCCCTCGTATCTGGGCAGTTCCTCTGGAAGCTTTCACTGACACCCTGTTTTCCTCCTCTCAATGTCCCAGTCAAAGTGTGTTACTTTTCTGGATCCTGTAGTTTACTCCTGCTGGGCCTTCACAGTGTATTAGAATTGCCTTTTGACTCTTAACTTTCCCCTCGGGACTGTGAGCTGTTTAAGCTTAGAGATGGGTCTGTTTGGTGTTGAGACTTAGAGGAAAGTCTTGGAAAATAGTGAATGCATGGAAAATACTTCTTGAGTCAGGCACATGCATGGATATGAATGTTCTGTGACTGCTCTTACTATTCCAGAGTGGTTTGCCAGTTACCAGGCCTCTCTATTTCAGAATGTCTCCAAATTCACATGAGAGCTTAACTTCAAATCACGTAGAAAAGTCTGTGCTGTTAAGTGAAATTGGGAAGTGAAAAGCAGTATTACAATGTGCTTCCCTCAGGGAGGAAAGAAGGAGTGTAAGAAAATGAATATGTGTCTGTTCATTTATGCAAAAGAGTTACAGGAGGATAAGTCAAAAACTAAAGAAATTAGTTACTTACAGCCAGTGGGTGCTAATGGGAAGGAAGGAGATGAATCAGGAGAGAGGGATGAGGGGGGAACTGCCCTTTCTGAGAACCTCTCTGAGTACTGCTCTGATTCCTAGATCTATAGGAATGTCTTATATACCTGCCTCCAAAATAAATGATAAATGCAATTGAGATGTGCCCCCCCCAAATGGAATACAAAACTGAGTCTGATTGTTAATGTGAATTCAGAGTATCCATTCTGAAGAGAATAGGGAGGAAAACATCAGAGTTCTTTGACTGGTTGTTGTAAGGCTGAGAACAAAAGCAGTGGTGCACAGATGCAGTATTAAGTTAGTGAATCTATTACTTCTAGAGGTGTAGGATTCTAAAACTTCATTATTTATATACCAGGGTTAACAAAGAAGTTAGACTCATGGAAACAGAAACCAAAAATCAGAGCTAGTAGTATGAGGTCATAGATTCTAATCTCTGTATATGTGTATCCATATGCATATATATATGCATTTATATACTTCTGTAGCATTCCTATGTCAGTGCACTTACTTATAGAAATACACAGTGTTGACCAGGAGCGTGGCCTAGTGGTAGAGTTCTTACCTAGCATGCACAAAGTCCTGGGTTCAATTCCTAGGTACCACATACACAGAAAAAGCTAGACATGGTGCTGTGGCTAAAGAGGTAGAGCTCTAACCTTTGAGAAAGTCCAAGTACAGGGCCCAGGCTCTGAATTTAAGCCCCAGGACTGGAGAGAGAGAAACAGAGAGAGAAAAAGTGCTTTCCATTTTCATTCTATGTAAGTATTTAAACAGATGTATAAGTGAAGAAATAAGAGGTTTGTGTATGTATATGCATGTAGCTTAACATTCATAATATTCCCCAACTCTGCTGAGAGGGAGCAAAGACGTATTAGCAGCAGTGAGCACACCTTGTGTCCAGATTCTAGTTTCTACCTCATATCTCTCATAAAAGGCTTAATTATATAGGTAATACATGGTTACGTTTCATATTCTTCTTTTCTTTCTCTCATGAAGTCTCTTATACGAATAAAAGCACTTTCAATATTGAAATCACTCCCAAATGTAAAGGATTTTTACATTAGAGGTGAATGTCAAGGGTGTTTCCATCTACAAGAAAAAAAAATGACAAAATTTAAATACTTACGAGAGAGAAACCCGGGCCCCTAAGAGATACAACTAATCCTGGAAACAAGATGAGCTGGGATATGTAGGTTCAGAAGGCGTATGAGCTGGCCACAAGGAGGCCCTAGTGGCCAAAGTTGGAAAAATTAGGGAAACAAAGCTAAGTCTTGATAGTTTGGGATTATAACCTATAGAATAAATGCCAATGAAGAACTGGATATCTAAATAAAAGCACAACTCTTCCTGATACTAAATTTTATTTCCTAAAGAATAAATGAGAGAAATGCAAAATCACCATTAGGCAAACATCACAATAAACTATTGCAAGCATGATCCAACAGTGGTGCTAATAACAATTAGAAAAAGTGAGGAGAAACAACATATTTGTATAGGCTTAAAATATTTCCCCAACATAGTTATTAATAATAATTGAAAAGAAATATATCATTAACTATAGCAAAGAGACATGGTAGACATGGCCTTAACCAGGTGATCACAGCTAATACTAGTTGTGATGCCACCAAATACCATGTGCTGAGCAGTGGCACACATGCAACTTCTGTAGTTGTGACATGAAAATATAAACTCGGTGTAATCACAGGGAAGTATCAGGCAAACAAACTAATTTGGAAAACACTGGGAAACAGCTTCCAGTGTTCCTTCAAGGTTATGAATACTGAGGGAAGGGTCATGGACTGGCAGAGGTGGAGTGACAGTAGGGTGCCAACATAAGAGACCCCAGTATTTAGAGTAAAGGACTTTGGGGCATGGACTAACTTGTTCTTGTAAATTGAGTGTGTATACTGCTATTTTAAGGGAACTAGAAGGAAAAATAGAAGGATAAAACAGAAAGAGAAAAGTAATGTAAAAGGAGGCAAGAGAAATAGGAGAGGAGACAGAAAGCATGAAATGCTCTTCCCATTCGATTAGATGAAGGCCCTTCTCATCCAAATTTGCTGAAAGTTTTTATCATGAACAGATGTTGAAACTTATTAAATGAATCTTCTGTAGCTAAAGCGATTATGTAGTTATTTTTGCCATATTGCTTTTCAATTATGAATTAGAATTAGAAAAAATTCCCCAATTCCAAGTTACGTTTTCTGTTTTCTTCTGTCATTTCAGAGTTCCTTTGTTATAAAACTCTGATCATTTTGTAATTTGAGATGCCACCTTATAATAGCTTACACTTGCTATTAGGTCTATTTTTGTATATTAGTCCATCTGTTTGTTCATGAACCAATATTACACTTCTAATGAAGTATTTTATAATTTACAAAGCTAGTTCCTTCCCCTATGGCTTTTCCAGAGTCAAAAGTTTACTTATCTGTCTTTTTTTGTTTTGTTTATTATTTTTATTTTGGTAGTGGGGCTTGGACTCAGGGGTTTGCATTATTTTATGTTCTAATCAATCTATAAGCAATTTGATAAGCTCCAGATGAGAAATGAAAACCTAGTATTGTATCATGGAAGAGAATAGTATTTGATCAGTTAACATAGAGAGGACTGACTTGTTTATGGTTTTGAATCTCTGAGTCCAAGAACATGGTATGTTTTTCCATGTGTTTATGACTACTTGGTCTATATCTGTGTTTCATAATGGTTCTCATTTACAACCTTGTGAGATGCATTATACACACTGGATGCCCAGGTCTTGTATGGATAGTTTTCAGAGGGGTATTTTTGTTTGCTTTTTGTTTTCGTCAGGCATGGGGCTTAAACTCTGGGCCTGGGCATTGTCCCTGAGCTCTTCAGCCCTACCCCTGGAGCCACAGCACCACTTTCAGTTTTCTAATGGTTAATTGGAGATAAGAGTCTCACAGACTTTAGTGCCAGGGCTGGTTCTGAACCGCGATCCTCAGATCTCAGCCTACTGAGTAGCTAGGATTACAGGCGTGAGCCACCATGCCCGGCTTAGTTTGGAGAGTTTTGACAGTTGTTTCCACTCATGTAATCAGCACCACCTCAGTCTTGATACACTCATGGGCCTTTCCAGTCCCTGCCTCGTCCCATACGCTGAATAAGCAGTATTCTTTTTTGTAAGTCACTCACAGCATGTTCTTCTTTGTCCCAGGCTTTTCTATGCAGAATGCTTTTGAGACTGACCCATATTCTCATGTGCATCAGTAGTTCATTCTTCTTTCCTATCTAGTAATATTCCTTTGTAAAAATATACCACAGTTGGGCCAGGAGTTTGGCCTAGTGGTAGAATACTTGCCTAGCATGCACAAAGACCTGGGTTCAATTCCTCCATACCACATTCACAGAAAAAAGGCGGAAATGGTGCTGAGGCTCAAGTGGTAGAGCTCTTGAGAAAGTCCAAGGACAGTGCTCAGGCCCTGAGCTCAAGCCCAGGAGCCCAGGACTGGCCAAAAAAAAAATACACACACACACACACACACACACACACACACACACACACACACACACACACACACACACACACACAGTCTGTTCACCTACTCTCCTGCTGATGGGTGTTTGAGTTTTTCCTAGTTTATAGTTTAGAGCTGCCATGACCTTAATGTATATGACCTGTTGTGAGAATGTCTTTGAGTGAGTAGATATCGGAGCTGGAAATGTTGACTCACCAAGTAGAGATATGTTTAACTTTCTTTCTTTCTTTCTTTGCCAGTCCTGGGCTTGGGCTTGGGGCCTAAGCATGGTCATTAGGTTTTCTCAGGGCTAGAGCTTGAGCCACAGCACCACTCCTGCCTTTTTTCTATGTATGTGGTACTGAGGAATTGAATCTGGGTCTTCCTGCATGTTAGGCAAGCACTCTACCACTAGGCCAAACTCCCAGACCCATGTTTAACTTTAGATGAAAGTGGTAAGTTTTCCAACATATAAGTATGCTTATCATCTTTAAGTAGTTATACGAAAGGATCCACATTCAACAAAGCAGTTTATAATTACAACACTTCTTGATTAGTATCGTCCTTTTCTTCATTCACCCCATCCCTCCCAACCCCTGCCCTCAATTTTCCTAATTTCATAGGCTACTGAATACTATGACTACATTCTCTCTCCTCTTCTTTTCATTCATCTGCTCCCTTCCCTCTCACATCTCAAGGACAGTCTTCCTGGTGCTCATTTTCCAACTTCCTTATTTATAACCATTCTAGTTAGCATTTCCTCCTGATGTGTTAGCATGGGACCCATACCGCTTTGGGGGAGCCACCAGCCTAGGCAGGGCATGCTTTGTACATGTTATTATGAGCTGACCAGGAGCCCGTCCAGAAAGCCTGTTCTGTCTGAGATGGAGCCAGATGTGTGTTTGCCCTGTTTCTTGGTATTGACAAGTCTTAGGTTGGTCTTGCTTATTTGTTTCATGCAAAGAGAAACTTACTTTCTAAATTGTTAAAAATTGAAGTGTATCTCTAACCTTTTTGGAAGACTTGACTCACCATATATCATATCTCTGTCTTGAAGTACTGAGCCTTAAATACAGAAGCTTTTCAGCAAAGACTGGGATGTCACCTATTGCTTTATTACTGAGATGGAAAGAAGCTAAATTACAGTGTTACCTGGACAGCAAGCAACACCTTTGGTGTTGATTAGGAAAGAAAAGGAAAAGGAAATGTCAAGGAATCTTTCTTTTTTTTTTTTTTTTTTTTGTCAGTTCAGGCTTTGAACTCTGGGCCTAAGCACTGTCCCTGGGATTTTCAGCTCAAGGCTAGAGCTACCACTGAGCCATAGCACCACCTCCGTTTTTCTGGTAGTTAACTGGAGGTAGAGTCTCATGGTCTTTTGTGCCCAGGCTGGCTCTGAACCTAGATCCTCAGATCTCAGTCTCCTGAGTAGCTAGGATTACAGGCGTGAGCCACCAGTGCTGCCAGGAGTCAGCCACTCTTTCTAATGCAGATTAGAGAATTACCTAGTTCCTTATCTCTTTAAGTCTAAGAAAAACGTTCATCTAAAAATTTAACACTAAAAAAATAGTAAAAAACCATTTAACCCAAAGTTTATGTGCAGTTGAATGAGTTTCTTTTCATTCGCAACAGAACTAGAACCAAAAGAGGAAATCTAAGGACCTATGTCATGATGTCTTCCTATTATTCCTCCTTTTTAAATTGGTGTCCCTAGGGTTTGAACTCAGGGTCTTGTTAGGCAGTACTGTACGACTTGAGCCATGTTCCCATCCCTTTTTGTTTTTGAGATAATGTTGCTTTTTGCCTAGGATGGCTTAGACAGAGATCTTCCCATTTCTGCTTCCCACCATAGCCAGTATTCTAAGCATCACACACACACACACACACACACTCACACACACACACACACACACACACACACACACACACACACACACACGCAGCTTTTTTCTTTTGAGCTGGGAGTCTGGTCTGGCTTCAAATTGCAATCCTCCTCATCTCTACCTCCTGTCTAATGGCATCGCTGTGGTTCCTAGATATGACTAGTGCATGTTAGGGAAAAGCAGTTTTCCATCTGTCAACACTCACAACTGGAATATTATAGATACAGTAACATTTTTTATTTAAATATATGTTTTAATTGTTTGGTGTAATAAAAATAATAATAACTAACTTGCACACTTTCATATGCCTAGCATATCCTTATATATATTTCAAAAGTCCTAAAATGGGTACTCTTTCTCTCACATTATACATGACTAAAGTTCTGTTAATGAGGTCACTTGTCTAAGACCATTTAGCTGTGGAACTGGACCTGGAGCCCCAAAGTCTGATGCTGATATGGCATTGTTTATCTCCACACTACGTGGCCTGCCGTGATGATGCTCAGTCTCTCCAGGCAGTTGTTAGCCGGCAGGTCTTCAGGATAATCACTTTAGAAGAAAAAGCTACCCATGAGGCATGTCTAACAGATGATGGAAGAAATGAATATGTTTAACCATGTGTGTTTGGTATTTACATAATACAATTGTTGATACTGTAGAAATTAGTTCATAGATATTTGGTAGAAAGAACTAAGTAGAATCAAGAGAGAGGATTGCCCATTTGTAATCCAAATGTTTCCTTTTCCTTGTGCACACAAATAAGACTTTCCCTTTTCTTCTGTTTTAAGCAATGTCTACCCATATGTTGCTCAAAAGAGACCCAGGAAAACATCAGACAACCCTCCAAAGGACTGAGCCACAGTCCTGGGAGGTTATTAAGGGATAATTTCATGGAGAAGAAAGTTTTTACAGATCAATCTAGCAGATGGGAGTTAGTCATCTGTCTTTTCCAGAACTAGATGAAGGAATATAGCACAGATTATTCCAGTTGAACAGATTCAGGGTGATGGATTCATCTGGGGTGCAATAATAATTGTGTATTCTTTCAGTTTTATTCACTGAGGGTTTCCATAAATATCACCAAGACTGGTGATTATGTAACTTAGAGGGCTGGAGGCTTACCTATGTCCACACCACACCACTTAGGACAGAGCCTTTAGGGAAAGTAAATATTGTTTTTTTAACACTAGTGAGTAACTACACTAAGCTGTTATAGAGCCAGTTGTTTCACCACTGCCTTTACAGGAAATGTTTGCCTCTTATTCACTGAAAGTTTGTGTGTATTTGTATGAGAGACAAAGAGAGAGCAAGAAAGTGAGGAGGGGAGGGAGAAGGGGAAAGAAAGAGACTGAGAGATATAGACAGAAAGTTTAATTCTGAAGTTACTATTTTGGGCCAAGGCACTTTGTACTCATGCGGGGGGGGGGGGGCGGGCTATAAAAATACATTAGTTGAAAAAAATAAGTAGTATTTTTTTATTTTTCCTGGTAGAATTAAGTGATAGCTGAGGAAGTTCTCACAGGCAGAATGGAAAGTCACAGTATGTCCCAAATGTCTGTCCATAAACATTATGGCTCCACTCACAAAAGCCTGTTCTCTTATACATACAAAGCCACTTTCCCTCAACTTAAACCCTTTCCTGCAAGAACAGGGGTTTACTTGATGGCTGTATCTCTGCCTGGCGAATAGAGAAGCAATTGTTGTGGGGAGGCTGACCCCAGCAGGATCTTCTTACCTGACCAGCCCTCCATGGGGACAATCAGACCAGCTGATAAATGAAGGAGTTGGTTTTCCTGGGGGGGGGGCAGGTATCACGTCCCAGAAAGGTTTATCTAGGAGTAAGAGGCAAAAGCCCTTCCTGCCTCAAGAACGACAACCACTAGCATTTATGTGACATTCTAACCTTTCCTAAGTCATTTATATGATCTCATTTTATCTTTACAGGACTTTAGAAAGTAAAAGCCATAAGATACACACAGCAAGCTTGCTTCAGGCCATTTCTTAGGAATACACACCACACCACACACACACACACACACACACACACACACACACACACACACACACACATCCTAGAATAGTTTACTATCTGTTTCCTGATAGGCTCATAGGCTCTGGTTTCTTTTCTCATTTTCCTGCTTTCTTGTTCTTCTTTAGATAGCTTTCCAGAGACAATTGCAGAAGCTGGCTTATTCCTTTTATTTTCTTTGTTACAAGACTTGAAATCATCACTGTATTTTCTCTTCTTGGTTTTCTCCATCCATTTCTAGCTCTTTTTTGCCTCAAGATATACTGAACCACAGCGTAACGTCATTAGAATAATGCCATCTTAGTAGAGGGGTTCGCAAATTTCCTCCTTTAGTACTTCATGGAATGGTTTGGAGGACATTGGTGCTCTTTATGGGTATGGTTGAATGTACAAGTGAATATTTTAACCGTGGGCTTTTCTTTGATGGGAGATTTTTATTCTTTTTCTACTTTTTTTTTTTTTTTTTAGTCATGGGACTTGAATTCTGGGCCTGGGCATTGTCCCTGAGCTCTACAGCTCAAGGTGACCACCCTACCTTTGGACCTGGGCATTGTCCTTGAGATCCTCAGCTCAAAGTGACCACCCTACACTTGGAGCCACACTGCCACTTCTGGTTTCCTAGTGGTTAATTGGAGATTAGAGTCTCACAGACTTTAGTATCCTGGCTGGCTTTGAACTGTGATCCTCAGATCTCAGCCTCCTGAGTAGCTAGGATTACAGGCGTGAGCCACCATGCCAGGTGATGGGAGAATTTTTTATTCATTTTTTTAAACCTCATCATTTGTTATAAATTTAGTGGTTTTAATATGATTTTGGTTCAATTTTGATCATATAGTTTAGAAATTTCTCCACTTCCTTTAGATTTTTCCAATTAATTGTAACATAACTTTCCAAAATGTTTGATAATAAACCTTTGGACTTCAGTAATACCTGTTGTACTTTTGCCATTTTCATTTCTAGTTTTATTAAATTGAGTTTTCTTTTGATTTGTTTTGGTTAGTTTGGGGTTTGACAGTCTTGTTTATCTTTTCGAAGACCAACTCTTTGATCCATTTCTTTAATTTCTGCCCTGATCTTTATTATTTCTGTTTCTGTAGTAATTTTGGACTTGTTTTCCTAAGCCCTTGAAGTGAATAATTAGGCTATTTATTTAAGATCTCTTTAGATTTAAATGTAGCCACCTATAGCTATAAACTTATATTTTAGAATTACCTTTGCAGCCCAAAGGTTCTGGCAAGTTGTGCTCATTTTTATTTGATATTCAGAATTTTAAACATTCCCCCCCCCAAGTTCTTCAGTGATCCAGAGATCATTCCAAAGAATATAGTGTTAAATTTCCATGAGTTTGAATAGTTTCTGTACTTTCTCTTGATATGGATTTCTTAATTTTGTTCCATTGTAGTCTAAGAAGATAGAAACTATTAGTTAAATTTTTGTGTACTTGTGAAGGCTTACTTTGTGATTTAAAATGCAATATATTTAGGAGAAAGTTATATGGTTGCAGAGAAGAATGTGAATCCTATAGCCATTGTTGGAGTATTCTGTAGGTGTCAGTTTATGTGCATTTTCACTGAAGTTTTTTTATTCCTTCAGGTATCTACTGAAATCTTGGCTTATTTTCTTTTTTTCTCTTTCTCTTTAAAGGATAGCTTGATTCAAGATAGTAATCTTGGTTCTGAAATGTATGTCTATGCTCTTCTGGCATTTAGAGTTTCTGCTGAGAGGTCGACTGTTACTCTGATCAGATAATATTTATGTAGGTTGGTACTCCTGTGGTTCCAGCATCCTTTCCTTCCTCTGCACTCTTGACATTTTAACTTTATTTGACATGAAGAGGTTCTTCCCTGCTCATGTCTAGTTGGAGTTCTAAACTTATCCCATGCTTGAATACACACTTCTTTCCTATATTTGTTAATTTTTTTTCCTGTAACTTCATTGTGTAGGTTTTCTGTGTCTTTAATCTGATCTTCTTTCACTCTTCTACACCATATATCCATAGGTCTGGTCTCTTAATTGCATTCTAAATTGAATGACATAGTCATGATTGCTTCCTTTTTCTTTATTGTTATATGAATGTAGTAATTTCTTGGTCTGATATTCTTTCTTCCACCTAATCTAGTCTCTTGGTGATGCTTTTCATTGAGTTTCTTTGTTTGATTTTTCGATGTTTTCAATTCTGAGATTTCTGTTTTTTTATTTAAGAATCCCTTTTGGTAAATTTCTCATCTAAATTATTGACTTTCCTGTCCAACTTAGTACTTTATTTTTTAATCTGCCCCTTAAATCCATTTTGAGATAACTGATCCTCTTTAAAACTATACTCTTGTAAAATATTTAGAAAGAGGTATACACTATGTCATTTATATTTTACCACATTTGCAAATGTGAGTATATGTGTGTGTATTTAACATTTGAGTAAATCATATCTGAAGAACCAGACACAAAAATCTAATATAAAAAACCACAAAACTATACTTTTGAATTATTTGTATAGATTTCAACCATTTGGATATCTTTAGATTCCATTATTCTAGAGTTATGGAGTTTTAAAGGAATCATGTGACTTTTTTCTTATATCTTGTGTTACTGTTTTGTAATTTGAACATTTGTTAGGATGTATGTGCTGTGGTGCGGGAAGACCCAAAAGAATTTCTTGAGGAAGTAGCAGATGGGCATCTCCCTGTCAGCTTCTTCTCTTGAGATAATTGTTTTTTTTAATCTCTCTCTCCCTCTCTCCCTCTCTCCCTTTCTCCTTCTCTTCCTCTCTCCCTCTCTCTCTCCCTCCCCCCCCCCCCGCTGGTATGGAATTTGAACTCCAGGCCTTACACTTTTTTAATGATTTTATTAACACTGATTTTTACATCATATTTCAAATGTCATGTTTAACAAACAAGTATTCAAGAAGGGATTGTCTATGTACAGTCACTGGCATAGATTTTAGAATATAATTAAAATTAAGCTGAGGGTTTGTATGTCATAGATACCTATCAATCTATATAACATTATATCTATAGAGTAGAGATCCCATCATATATTTTTATGTCTATGTAGTTATGTTTCTAGCTCTAAGAGACCATGTCCATAACCTTGGGTACCCAAATACTGAGTCATCGCTCTTGTACTGTTTGGATCTAATAACCACATATTAAGGATACTATGCACCTTTTGTTCCTTTGGTCTTGACTTATCTCACTCAACATGATTCACTCTAATTTCATCCACTTCCCAGCAAATGCCATTATTTTATCTTGTCTGTTGGCTATGTAGAATTTCATTGTACATATACATATATATATATATATATCACATTTTTTGTATCTATTCATCTGCAGCACGGCATTTGGATTGTTTCCATCACCTGGTGATTGTGAATAGTGCAGAGATGAACATGGCTGAGCAGGTGTCCTTATCATATCCTGGGTTATGATGTTCAGGATAGATGCCCAGGAGTGGTATGGCGGGATCATAGGGAAAGTCTGTTTTCTGTTCTTGAAAAAAAACTCCAAATTGCCTTCCAGAGTGGCTGAACTAGTTTACATTCCCACCAGCAGTACAGTAGGGTTCCTCTTTCTCCATGACCCCACCAGCATCTGTCATTGTCTGAGTTCAGAATGTTGGCCATGCTAATTGGGGTAAGGTGGTATCTTAAGATTGTTTTTATTTGCATTTCCGTTATGACCACGGATAATGAACATTTTCTCATATGTTTTTCTGCCATTTTAACCTCTTCTTTGGATAAGTCTCTCTTTAGTTTCCTTGCCCATTTAGTAATTGGTTTGTTGGGTTTGGGGGGGGATTAGTTTCTTGAGTTCCCTATAGATACTGGATATTAAACATTTGTCTGATTATTGACAAATATCTTTTCCCAGTTAGTTGGCTGTCTCTCTACTTTAGTGGCTATGCTTTTATGTGTGCAGAAACTTCTTGTTTTTAGGTAGTCCCACTTGTGGAATCTCTCTCCAATCTTGTTATCCTGGGACTCTGTTCAGGAAGTTTTTGACAGGCCTTACACTTTCACTCTAATTTTTTACTCAAGGCTAGCATTCTACCACTTGAGCCATACCACCCCTTTTGGTTGGTTAGATGGAGATAATAGTCTCACAAATTTGTCTGCCTGGGCTTGAACCACCATCTCTGACCTCAGCCTCTGAATAGCTAGTAGTTGAGATGTAAGCCCCCAGTGTCTGGCTCCTATTGTATCTCAGATGATAGACAAATGCTGCTAATACTTGAGATGGATATCTCATGAACTTTTCTTCCTGGAAGCCTCAACCTATAATCCTTCTAACCTCATCTCTGCCTTACAAGAGCCTTTGTGTTCCCCTCCCCTCAAGGAGTCCCACTGTTATAGAGCAGATTATAGCTTTTCTCTGCCTTACCATTCTGCTTTCTATGTTGTTTAGCTGCCCAGTAACCCTCTCTCTATTCCCATAAGTCTTCCTCTGTCTCTCCTCTGTTCAGTCTGCATCCATGGAGCTACAGGCATGAAACATTTAACTACATCCAACCCTGGCAGTCCTTCACTGAGCATTGTAATCTTTTTTCCTAATAAAATTCAGTTTATTCTTATATGAAATCCTATGACAGTTCTGAAGTTTCGGAAGCCTGTTTGGCTTTCAGTGGGATATATTGATTAGATCTATTACATACTTTATTATTTTACTTATTGCCAGTTATAATTTATATGTACTCTAGTGAGCCACTTCCTCACCTTTGCAAATATATTCTAAATACCTTTAGAAGAAGTATCTATCAATTCCAAATTCTTTTTAAAGAGTGCTTTAGGTGGTAAAAGGCTTTGTTCTCACTGTTTCTCTTTAAGTTACTCCTGTGCTATTTTTTTGCCATTTGGTAAAATTCTATTCACTTTTCTTAGAACAAGGGATAGAATACCTGTTGAGACCACAGATACATGCCATAATCTTACCTTTACGAGTCTAAAACACTTATTCACTGGAGAGTAACTCAGCTGTACTGCTATGTGTCTAACAGGGAATGTCAAGATAAAGGAATAGCTTAGGGCTTGAACTTCAGAGTTGTCATGTAACAACCCAGTGTATATGTGTCTCTGAACAAGTCATATGATTAATTAGAGTCTGATTTCATCATGTGAAATAACACAGAAATGACATACCATTTCAGATCACAGTTGAGTGACTAAGCATGCAAATGCACTGCAGCTGGCATATAGGCTCTCAAAAGTGGAATCAGCATCATTTTCAGCTACCACATAGAAATCATTAGTCTTGTCCCTTTAGGTTAGTTCTTTTCATTTATAAAGTTATATCCACATTTTTCACCCCTTTGGAACATGGGGTCTGGATTTGTTGCTGTCTATATGGTGCATTCTGTATGCTAACTTGCACACTCACTTTAGACAGCTGTACATTGTTCAATGCCCTATTCCTCTGTCCACAGCAGACATGTCATGTCCATCCCTCGGTTCTGTGCCCCATGCCTCTGTCCACAGCACTGTACTTGGGTGGAGTTTTCTACTCACTGCAGGGATACTCAGCTTCTACAACCAATATGTCTGCTGGCTTCTTGTCTAGCCGTAGATGGACACTCTTCTTGTTACTTATTATAACTCCAAGGCATGCTTCCTACAGCCTTTCATTTACTTCATGAAATTGTTAGGAAGATATGTCCATTTTACCAACAAGAAAATGGAGGCCAAAACATAGTCCATAACTTCCAGTACCTAGCTTAATATGTGTTTTTTATGCTCCATGGCTTCAGATTCTTGTGTAATTCACCATTAAAAGTTGTAAAGAATGAAAATTGTATCATAAACTGTGGGACATAGTATAAATTGAAAGGTTGATAGAGTTTGTCTGCTCTCACTAGTGAATTTTCTGGTGTGTGGGGTGTACAAGCGTGGTGAGACCCATTCCCTCCTCTCCACTCCACCTTCTTGTTTGTTTCTGCATAGGCACTTCTCTTGGGTGCTTTAATTCTTTATCTCTTTCTCTCAAAGAGCTGTTCTCTCTGGCATTTTCTTGTTTTGCTATTTAAACCCATTGTCTTCGGTTTGGTTTGGTTTTAGTGGTACTGGGATTTCAATCCAGGGCTCCAAACCAGGCCCAAATCTTTTTTTCTAAACACTTTTGAAATAAAGTCTTGCTTTTGGCCCATAATTCCTGTGGAAAGTATACACCCAGCTATTGGTCACCTGGGGTTTCATCAACTTCTTGCCCTGGCTGGCCTCAAACCATGATCTTCCTAATCTTTACCTTTGGAGTAGCTGGATTAAAAGCATGAGTCACAGGTGCCTGGCTCAACCTACTTCTTTTGTGTTTGATACCATTTTGAATTTTGTTTCTTAGTTAAGTTTTAGGCTGATCCCTCCATGTTACAGGGCTGTGCAGGATATATAGGAGGTGGGGAATAAAAAGAAAGTATTAGGAAGGGCTGCTATGTTCCATCTTCAAAGGAAGTAGAGCTGGGGTAAATCCAACTTGTTTTATGATTGGAAGGGAGTACCATAGTTTGGATGAAGCCTGGCTTTTTATTGCCAAAAAAAAGCACAAAATGGAAATGGAGGTAAATGTGAATAATTCAAAGTAATGTTTAAACTTTGATGCTATTCACTGTCTTCTCTGAAATTAGAGATTTATGCCTGTAAAGGGTTAGGGAGGAATTTGAAATGTTTATGTTACCAGAGTGTAAAAACCATTGTCCAGTTGTTTATCTAATCTTTCATTGGGCTTGCTTTTAAAAACACGTTTAGATTTGAAGTAGCCTGGGAGAAATAAACTGTTCCAGGCCATAACTTGATGCCCCAGTGGAAATAAGATGGACCCTTTTTTGTTCATTTTGAGAAATTTCCCATGCAGACAGATGTCTTTGTGCCTTCCTGTGTAGTCCCTTCATCCACAGTAACTGTTATCAAGAACTAGAATTACAAGTCCTCTTTCTAGCCTTGGCTTCTACCCAGAATGCCGCTGGGATCTTGTTTCTTGCCTGGGCTGGACATGTAGTTGTCGCACCTACTCTGTCTCTCTGATTCTCCAGGTGTTGTCATCCAGTAATATTTGATTCTTTTAAGATATGGATCAGCTCAAACAAAGAACTTTCTTGGGAATCTTTCTAGGTTTCCAGATAGCCAGGTAGACTTGGAAGCAGAGCAGGAAGGAACCCCAGGGGAATTGGGGGAATTGTTATACAGAAAATCTCTCAGGCCAAAATCATTCAATCATTCATTCTTTCAGTGGAGTCAACAAATGATTACTATGTGTTTATTGTGTGCTAGGCTTGGACTATAGCAGCATCAAAGTAGACCTATGAGGGTTAGAATGTGTGTAAGAAACCAAGAAGCTTACCAGTGGTGATTTTTAAACAGGTAGTTGGGGCGGGCTGTGTTCAGAAAGCAGCTTTTGAAGAAAGACTTGGCAGAAGGTTAGGGATTTTCCCTACAATTATACAAGGCATAGGGACTCAGATAAAGGGGACAGACAGTATGCAACCCCCTCAGGTGGGAGCCAGCATGTTCCAGGAGCAGCCAGGAGGCCAGCAAGATGGTAGGATAGGAGATGAGGTCAGATTACATGCTGCCTTTGGGGGTACATTTGCTGTTTCTGAGGGAGAACTGGGAGATGGTCATGAAGACAGGAGCGACATGGTCTTACTATAAAGAATCCTTGGTGCTGCTCTGAGACCAGACTGAGAGTTGGGGAACCAAAGGTAGAAACACAAAGTCCAAATGGAGCACAATAGAGACAAGTAATTTGGCTGTTCTGTGGTAAGAGATGGTGGTAAACTTTTCATGGTGGTATTAAGGGTGGAAATGGTCTGCCTCTGAGAAGCTTTTAAATATAGAGACAACAGCTTCACAATGAGCTGACACGGTGTGTGAGAAGAAGAAATCACAGTGATTCCAAGATTTGGTTCAAGTAACTGGAAACAAGATGTGATGGGAAAGACTGCATGCAGGTCAGCAGGTTTAAGGAAAATTAGAATAAGGTTTGGTAAGAGTTTGGTATCCCCATAGAGGCATTTTGCAGGTAATTGGATATCTAAGCCTGGGACTTAGAAGGCAAATATAAGATAGAGTGATGAAATTTGAGAAAGGGCAAATTATCTAGGTATGCCTAGTGCATACCTATAATCCCAGCACTCAGGAGGCTGATGCAGAAAGAACAGAAATTCAAGGCCTGCCTATTGCTTTCCTGAAGATCAGATAGCTATAGCTGCTGTTGCTTTCTGCCTTCTTAAGAACCCACTCTCCAGTTCATCCTCTTCCTCTCCCCAGCCCATCATCTTGCATGAGAATCTCCACTTAGGTTAGCCAAGATTGTGGCAGTGATGGTGTTTTCTGTGAACTACTAATGTTTTTACATCAGTTAGCTCCTTTAATCTACAGTCCCCTATGCCCAAAGCAGAGTTATCTTCATTTACAAATAAGGAAATTAAGGCAGAGAAAGATTAAGTAACTCATTTCATCATAGACACACATACACACACTGAAGCTAATCAGTGGCAGAACAGAGATTTAAACTCCGATTTAAACCGCTTCAGAGGGCATGCTCTTGAATCTGGAGAATTTAAGAGCCATCTGTTAGCTAGAGAGACCTGATTTTGCTTAGTATTAGAGTATTCTAGAAAAGAATTATGTTCTTTGCTTTGTTTTGTTTGAGAAACAAGAGAGGATTCAAGGCTGACTGGTCCTTGCTCCAGATTCACTGCCTTGTACATTAGCAGCTGTGTATAGCCCCGAGTCCTGGGAGGATGTGCTCGCACATTCTTCATTGATGACTTTTTTTCTTCAGACTATATTTCTTCCAGTTTCATGCATTCCTCTTCAAGTCAACAAGAATATATTAAGCATACACTTTTTATGTAAGAGACAGGAACATTAACTCCCTTTTCTCACTGTTTATTTTCCTGTGGGAAGTGTATTTGTTTATCATGCAGACTATAGAGTCATCTGGAAACTAAGAAGGATTGCATTCATAGATTGGGTTTTGAAATTCCTCAATCTTTACAGATGAGGTATAAACAAAATGATTTTGTTTACCATTATTTCTGAGTACCCTGGTGAGCAGTTGCCAATGAATATTCTATTAATAATCCCTTCCTCTTTCAGAAGAACTCACCAGCACCCATAAAATATTCACTAGGAGAATTAAAGCCCCATAAAAATAATTGGTACTTGCTTCCTTCAAGGCTCCAGTTCTCAATTCCCTAGCTGCTACTGTTCTGGGTCACCAATCTTCCTCTTTAAGCTTCATCTGCTGGCCATTCTGTTTCCCATGCAAAGCAGCCTCCGCATCAAACCTCCCAGGTCTTACCCTCTTCTCTTAATGCTTCATCCCTTTCCATCACATTCTCAGTAGGAAACTACAGCTGTAAAAAGAAAACAAGGTGCGTGGTTATGGGCTCTGAACAGTCACTAGCATCACATTGTCATTATCATCTTCATTATCAGAGCCTCCATTCTGGAGGCCAAGGCAGAGAGGCAGCCTGGGTTACATAATGGGTAGACTCACTGTGGGGGACATAGTGGGTAGACCCTTAGTGGGTAGACGCAGCACATGAAAGAGTAAATGAATGAATAAATGGCCTAAGATCATGGCACAATGACACATACTCCTTATATTTCCCATTTCTGCAAAATATAACGTGCATTTAGTGGTTCTCCCTCCTACTGATGGATCACAAGCTAACAGAGTAGACTTGGGCTTGAATCCAGATGTAAGAGAACAGGCTAGCTCTCCAGCGCTCTTGTGTTCTTTTCTCTTTTCTCTCAACCTCTCTTTACACCATGACCTAGCTGGACTCATAGCTAGACTCTGCCGTTCTTAAAAACATCACAATTTGATCAAGATTATGGCTTTTAATTGGTTTGGGGGAAATTCAAAATGGAGAAATATTGCCAGGATCACTGGGAAATAGCCACTCATTGCAAGAGAGAACAATGAAGAACACCAGCCTTCCTGTTTGTTGCCCATGCAGAGCAGAGCCATGCTTTTACTCCTGCCTTCCTTCCTTTCTTCTTTCCTTCCCTTCTTCCTTCCTTTTTTCCTTCCTTTCTTCTTCCCTCCCTCTTTCCCATCCTCCTTCCCTTCCTCCCTCTCTTCCATCCTTCTTTGTTTCTGTCTTTTCTTTCTGTCTGTCTGTCTGTCTTCTCTTTCTTTTCTTCTCTCCTTCCTTCCTTCTTTTTATTTTATTTTATTTTTGTATGGGTCATGGGGCTTGAACTGTTCCTGAGCTCTTCAGCTCAAGGCTACCGCCCTACCCTTGAGCCAAGCCCCACTTCCCGTTAATTGGAGATAAGAGTCTTATGTCCTTCTGTGCCAGGGCTGGCTTTGAACTGTGATCCTCAGATCTCAGCCTTCTGAGTAGCTAGGATTACAAGCGTGAGCCACCACACCTGGCTCCTTTTTTTTTTTTTTAAGAAATTGTTATTACAGAGCCATTGGCTCCCTTTCTTTCTGAGCTGTGACTGTTTTATTTTTGCGTGTGTACTTTGAGAGAGCGTTGGTCTCTGAAGAGGGAGTTAGGAAAGTATTTGAAATGGAAATGTCTTAAAATTATGTCTCTTTCCAGTTGTACATTGGATTTCCTTGGGGTTTCAAAACAAAATGGAAATTGAAAACCACAACTGCCTTCCTTCTTTTTGAGCTAGAAAACACTGTGCTTACCAGTATAGAAAAGATCTAGGTGAAAGACAACAGATCAGTGAGAAAACGTAGGCACTGATGGAGGGGAGGAAAGTGAGCCTTCTCACAATGGCGGGCAGCATTCCTCTCTTCCTGATGGAGCATCTAATGATCTTGTTAACACGTAGGAAAACATTGTGATTGGAGACTTTAACAAAATAGTCAGCAGGGATTTTTTTTCTTTAAGTTTCCATGTTTGTGTTCTTACTGGGTGTGTATCTTCCAAGTGCTCCAGGTTAAGAACTAACTGTGTTAGAAAAACAGATGTAATGCAAATAAATGGGAGAGTTCTCATTTCCTTCAGTGAATAGCGCTCCAAGTTCCTGAGCAGTAATTTCTCAGCACCTTCTTTCCATATCAGAAGTGTTCACCCCAGTTTTTTTCCATTGAATTCTCATGTATCTACACTGATCAGCAGTCTGTAGTGCTAGGCACGCACACACTACAGCAGGGGATCAAAGCACAATGCCACAGTGATGCAGAAATTACTCCTGCCAGCAATTAATTGGGGAATTCACTTGATGAAGCCCTGTTTACAGACTGACATCTGGAGAAATTCTTAACCTGGATCCTTTCCAATCTGTGGGATTTATGGACTGTACTTGCTTTTTTGTAAATAGGGCTCTTTTCTGCATGGTATTTTCTATGTACATAATTATCAGTAGGAAAATGGCAGCATTCCTACAATTTTTTAATCCTTTCTACCAGATGAATCTCTACTCTAGCTGCCAGTCCAGCCAGGAATGGAGGAAAGCTTGGACACCTACTGCTATTGAGGCCGGGAGGACCTCTTAACTGGGGGAATCACACTGCTCTCTGACAGCCAGTCTCTCTGACCAGAGCCCTTATGCCTGAGGGACTGTGTGTTCAGTCTTTATGGGAGTTTTAAAACCTGTTGGGACACATGCAAGACCTCTTAAAGTGGATTAGACTCCCTTTTATTCACACACTTGGTCTTTGCTGGGAGGTGTGAATGGAAATATTTTCAAACATAGGGTGCATGCATAGTCTTGACCATGTTTTAAGCTCTTACCATGTGTGGGGGGATCAAAGTTGGTAGGCAGCAGATCCAGGCTGTACACCTCCCCAGGACTTCCACCCAGCATACACTGTGCTGACCTTCACCTGCCTCTCTATGTAACCACAATTATTGCTGTTGCCAGCGGACAACTAGTTTCACCTCTGCAAAATACAGGGAGAAAGAAAAGTTGTAAGATGGATTTAATAGGATAACAGAATACCACATACCACTTAGAACTGGAAAGCTGAGACTTTTGAGATTTTTCTTTTTGTCTCATTGAGTTTTATAACTGAAAAATTATGCCAGGTTAAGAGTGGTGTGTTTCCATAATACACATTGAAAGCTAGAGTGAGATGAGAGATGATGCCTAGACTTAGGTTCTCCAGTTACACTTTAAGACTAACTGCATCAAGCATTCCTGTAATCCCCTACTGAGGCAGAAGGCAAACACGCACATAGAGTAAGCATAGCTTGTGAAGGAAATGTGAAGAAGTCCAAGTAAGGGACAGACTGGGCCCTTGGTCTGCAGTCCAGTGTAGAAAGTCAGGTTATAATGTGAGGGTATGAGCCACACCTCTCCACAGCCTGTGTATTCTCATCTCTGTGCCCTTATATAAGTAATTATCTGTGTCCATACCTGTGTTCTTGCATGGCTAGTCCTCTTCTTATGGTTTGTATTTTTCTAGTGGCTAATATATTTTGCATGATTTCATATTTTGTCACTCACATCTTTAGCAAGTCACCTCAAGTACCTTATGTAGATTTATTTACATAGGAAATTAAATATATGGGTTACTTATTCTTTTCCCTTTTTCCTCCTCAGTATCTCTCTTCCTCCTGTGCCTCCTTTTCCTTTTCCAGCTCCTCCTCCTTTCTTCTTTCCCTTCCTCTCTCCCTGAAGAATTTCTACATACTCAGCCAAAATTGCTACATGAGCATATGGGTCTACTTGTCTTTCAATAGCTATATTTTCTGTGCACTAGAAAGCATATATTTGGCCATGTGCCAATGGCTCGTGGCTATAATTCTAGTTACTTAGGAAGGCTGTGTTCAAAGTCAGTCAGAGCAGGAAAGTCCATTAAACTCTTATCTCCAATTAAACATCAAAAAAGCTGAAAATAGAGCTGTGGTTCAAGTGGTAGAGTGCTAGCCTTAAACAAGAAAGCTCAGGGACAACATCTAGGCCCAGATTCAAAGCTCCAGAACTAGCATACACAACAAAACAAAAACCCAACCATATACTTAAAAAAAAAAAAACACGATAGAAACATGTCAAGAAAGTATGTCTATTGAGAGGAATTCCCTCTGTTCCAAGACCTCAGAGGATGCCTGAAGTCCTGAGGCACTGAGCTCCATCACTAGGTGCTTACTATCCTCTATAGTGTGATGACAAAACTGACACCGACTTCTCTTTTCTTCTTCATAATTCCATGATGATATTTGTTCTTTTTGGAGAACTTAGCAACCTTAAAGTCCTTTTTTCTTTCCTTATTGATACCATTCACGTTTTCTTTTTTTTTTCTAGTCTTGGGGCTTGAAATCAAGGCCTGAGCTCTATCCTTGAGCTTTCTCAAGGCTAGCACACTACCACTTGAGCCACAGCACCACTTCCGGCTTTTGGCTATGTATGTGGCACCCAGAAATCAAACTGGGGTCTTTGTGCATGTTAGGCAAGCACTGTACCACTAGGCCAAACCCCCAGCCCCACCTTCTCGTTTTAAGGAAGTAGTTTATAACCCCTTTACCCACATTGCTAGCTTCACTGCTCCTGACCTTGCACAGGCACTACAGTAAGGATATGGTACTACCATGATGGTTCCCAGGTCATTAACAAGTGCTTAGCATAGATGGCCTGAATACACTGAGCTCACATGACTCATGGCCTAGGCTGGAAGGGCAAGTTGAAGCAGGATGGTATGAGATTTTTATGACACATGCCAAATGAAATTTCCATTGACTATTTTCTGGCTATGCCTGGCCTCAGCTAACTGGATCCATGATGAAGTGGAACCATGGGTAAGGTGGCACTGCAGTCCCTGGGTGTTATGTGTGAACACATAGAGAGTGTGATCTTGAGAGTTTCCCAAATCACACATTTGCAGAGCATTTCCTAGTTAAGAATGTAATATTTGGGGCCAAGAGCATAGCCTAGTGGTAGAGTGCTGGCCTAGCATGCATGAAGCCCTGGGTTCAATTCATTCTTACCACAAACACAGAAAATGCTCCATGTGGTGTTGTGGCTCAAGTGGTAGAACCCTGAATTCAAGCCCCCAAACTGCCCCCCAAAAAGTAATATTTTTTGCAAAACTCTCATTCCCTGCATTTCACATGGTTTTAAAGCTTTGAAATGCTAACCTCAAAAAATGCTTTATCTGCCAAATAAATCTTGATGAAGAGAAAAATGACACTGCTCCATATTTTTGAGGTTTCCACTATTTTTAATTGTCAGTGGCAAAGTCAAGCTATAAAAACTGAAAGTTGATTGGATGATGAATTAAGAGTAGGATCTGTGGTCATTTGTGAGTCTCTACAAGTATCTCCATGTGTAATTTTGGCTGGCTCTTTCCTCATTCTTTTCTTTCTTTTTGTGTGTGTTCCTGAGATTTGAATTCAGCTCTCACCCTTACTGGGCAGGTACTCTTAACACTTGAGAGTCACACTTCCAGCTTTTTTGCTTTTTTTTTTTTTTCATGTAGGGTCACACACTTTTACATTCACAATCATGTCTGGCTTATTGAGATGAATCTCACTAACTTTTTGCCTGGGTTGGCAGTGATTTTAATCCTCCTAATCTCCACCTCTTTAGAACCTTGGTCCACTGGCATGAACCATTGTGCAAAATCTGATTTCCTTTAAATACCAGAAGAAGGCAGAAGATAAAAGTTTTCTTCTCATATTCTTAAATATATATCCAGTTGGTATAAGTTCACAACCATCTAGTAAGATGTCTACTAAATAAAGATCTACTACAAACTAAAAAGAGTGATCTCTGATTCTACAAAACATGGTGCAGAAGTGTTTCTTTGCCAAGAAAAGCAACAGCAAGAGTCTAAATAACCTCATGTGTGCTGAGCATGATGCACAGGTCCTCATGGCATATTCCATTGGTCTCACTGCAACCCCTTTGTAGACAGGAAACTGTTGACTTGCTCTAGCTCCAACAACTGGCTTAGTCAGCCCATTATTATGAACACTTGAAAAGTGCAGCCTCTAGCCTGGCACTCAACTTCCTTCTTCACCAGTGGCCTCTCACATGACTGCCTGCTAGATTTCACTTTTGAGATACAAGGAAGGAACTATGTGGTGACCATCCTAAAATACTGACAGCATTTAGAATGTAGGAGAAGAAACTTTCCTTAAAAACATTTCATCAAGCCGGGAGTTTGGCCTAGTGGTTAAAGTGCTTGCCTAGCATGCATGAAGACCCGGGTTCGATTCCTCGGTACCACATACATAGAAAAAAGCCGGAAGTGGTGCTGAGGCTCAAGTGGTAGAGCTTTAGCCTTGAGAAAGTCCAAGGACAGTGCTCAGGCCCTGAGCTCAAGCCCAGGACTGGCAAAAAAAAAAAAAAAAAAAAAAACATTTCATCAGAGACAACTGGTTTCCAAGTCCTGCTACTCACTCTGAATGGCCTTTACTTTTTCTTGGTTAAATAGAATATTTGCTGCCTTACTATATTAAAACAGTGTTACCCAAGACTAATTATAAGAAAATACTAGACCATTGATTAGCAGGAGAATGTTGTAATGAATAGTCCCCCAAACCATCAAGGCCAGTCCAATAAGAGAACAACAAGAGAAGCCAGAAAAGACATGATATCCTAGGTCATGAAGTATTCTGGAAAGCATTCTTAAACAGAAAGAGGAGGTCTCATAGAGTCTATTGATATTAGCACAGTCATGGAACAAATAGAAGATGCTAGCAATAAGGAAACTGCTAAATTTTTCTGTTCAACTAAAACTGCTCTGAAAAGTATTATCTATTTAGGGTGAAAAGTGCCCAAAGTGAAAACATTTATTGCACTAAGCAAACAACAATGCATTAAACTTGCTATGGTGACACTTGATGATATCCTGGTGGGGATGCTACAAGATGACAAGTGGCAGGGTGGTAGGGTTAAATGCCTGTAGGGACCCTAGGATTAGAGCATGAAGAAAAGCTCTCCAGGAGCCTTGGACCAGAATTGACATCTTACATCCTTCTCATGGCTCATGGGCCAAGACTGCCACACTGCCACACTGTGAATACATTTTATTGGGCCACAGTACTTATCCACTATGGTTGCTCTTGTGAAGCTATGGCATGACTGAGTAGTGACACCAGAGAGTAAATGGTCTGTGAAGCCTAAATGCTTTGTACTGTCTGGCCAAGTTGCCAAGTAGTTAACTGGACCACCAGGATGTGCCTAGGGTGGCACTTAGTGTTTAGATGTAGGCACATCAGGAGAGCATGGTTGGGACCTGAATGAGATCCAGGAACCGGCTGCCTGGTAACTGTAAAGTAAGGGATGGATGTATTATCTGTGCAGAGCTGTGTCCTTGCCTTGAGTTCTGGTGGTTTCTGTGAACCCTACTTTTCTAGACCCCCACACTAGGGAGTTCATCTTGGCTTATTTATCCTCTTCTTGTGGTATTCCTGATTTGGGCCTAAAAGAAGAAAGAACCCAGTGTATTTCAGTGTGCAAGGCACTGTACATGGCCATGCATTTCTCCCTTATGAAAAAAGGCACTTACGTCTGTTTTATAGACAAGGAAGTTGTGGCCACACATGTGACATCATTTGTTCAGGAAGGCCACCTTATCTTACTGGCCATCCCATTCATCCATGTCCCCTGGTGCTAGAGCTTGCTTGTACTGCCTCACAGGAGCTACTGTTGAATTTTTAGGGATTTCTGTACATTAATTGTTCAATACAGCTATGATTAAATGTTGAATTATACAAGCTTTCCACCAAAGCATTACATTAAAGCAAAGATATATAGACTTGACGCCCTCCATTACTGTCTCTGGGGCTGCTTGAAGCTCCTGTGTGTTGCACATGCTGTTTGCATTTGGATGAGTCCATCCAGTTCTGAGTCTTCTTTCGTTTCTTTAATGGGATGGAGACTGGAAGCCCAAGTTCTTCCTCTGGTGTCTAGAAAACACAGGTTCCACTTCAGATCATCTATCTCATTAGTTTAAAAGTTTATGTCTTACTTCTTTGTTACTCTTAAATTCTTGCACACATATGTACACATACATATGCACATACATATGTACGTAAGCTTTTTCCTAGCAAAAATCTCCTTAGACATTCCTCTGCTCTTAGCAAACTCTAATTCAGCAGGTGTAGGTGAGGCCTAAAATTGTGCATTTTTTACTTAGCACCTGCTGTTGGTGCTGCCTCTCTCTTTCTAACATTCTGCTGCCCAGCAGCTTCACTGAGTCTGCCATTTTCTTTTTGCAGGGCATTTAGTCATCTATACTAGAATTCTTGTGATTATAAATATTCCATGTCACAGCCACCTCATCTCCAGTGTCTTGACCTCTGCATGCAGGTTATTGCAGTTAATGAAGGGAGGAAGCTTAAGCAGTCCACACCAGGACTTATTACCCTCATCCTTAGTGCCAACAGTGGAGCCTCTGGCTTTTACAAGTGAATGGCCAGTTCACAAGCCTCAAAGTTCCATCTTGAAGCCTTAATTATTTTTTAGAACTATTTCTAGTACCAATGATTTTTGCAAGAAAATGGCCTGAGGCAAGGATTGAAGTGGTGGCAATTTATGGGGAGGTGCAGAACCAAGGAAGAGCAAAACGAGTGAGTGGATGTGGAAGGGATGTGGGGTTTGAAGTCTGCACCGGTGGCCACTTCTCCTCAAGAACCAGAGAGATTCATGAGATGCATCCACTCTCATACAGCAGTCCCCTGAAGGTCTGCAGAGAGGAATGACTTCACCACAGCATGGGGAAAGGCAGCTGGAGACATCTGAGTCCACAGCCATTGTCCTTGCCAGCCAAGGATTGGCAGAGACTCTGGGTCTGTGGTTGGCAGTCTGACGGCAGGCAGTCACAGGGAGTGCATTGCCAGGGCAAAGGACTAATCCATGCAGTGGGTGTGGACTCCACTATGTGGGAAGTGCTAAGGCAGCCAGGAGGTACACTGCCCACGTCTAGTATAGCACCTACATGATGGGGTAGCTTGCCTCCCCCTGAATTTAGGGTTAGGTAAAGACAGATATTCACATTTGTTGTTGATTGTTCATAGCAAATGACTTTTTGTTTTCATGTGATAAATAACTATGAAGTGCTTTTTTAAGTGTTGACAGGTTTGTGTCAGCAGGAATCAAAGGTAGTTGTGACTCATCACTGGAGATAGTTAAATAGGGTAGACATGTGCTGTCCTTCTATCTGTGTGTGTATGAGGGGGGAAGTGACTGCCCAACCCTGGGCCAGCTATGGAGAAGTCGCCAACCTGATCTGAGTCTAAAATGAGAAACCAGACTTTCTCCCAACTTCCAACAAGCAGCAAGTACTCCCTCTTCCTGCTCTTTCATTGGTGGTCGAGGAGCCCCTGGCCTCGCCCACACCACCCTGAGTAAAAGTGAAAGAAGCTATTCCATCTCGGGACACCTGCTCACCTGCTTTCCTATCTTTAAAATGAGAATAACTGCCTTTTCCACTGACTTTCCTGGAGTGCTGCCATGATAGGCAGGATTCAGAAAGAAAGCAAAGCAAACCGAGCCTTCCTTCTGGGTAAAATGGCCCTCTTCTCCAGTGAGATGGTCCTCCTTCCTGGGTGCCGGTCCTCCTTCCCGGGGAGCTGGGCCTCCTTCCCGGGGAGCTGGGCCCACGCTGCCGTCAGTGGGTGGGTATGTGCTTCCTGTCCGGGCACTTGTGCGCTGGGCCCAGGGAACTCTCGAGAGGGATTGCGCCACACCTTGGTCTCCCATGGGTCAGACTTTCCTGTAGTGCCGCCATGGCCTTGCTGAGAGGCTGTGGGTGATGGTGCTGGAGGCAGAGGGCCAGAGGAGAGTGGAAACCCGCGCCAGCGCCCTGTGGGGTGGCAGCCCCTTCCTTGAGGGGTCCCGGGGCAGGGCTGGTGTCACGGGAGACCCCGTGGCCGGCCCCGACCGCGGTGTGCCCGTGTCTGAGGGGCGAGGGGCGCATCTCCTGATCTGCGCGTGCTTTCACCCAGGCGGCTGCGCACCGATCCCAGAGTCGGACCAAGAGGAGAAGGCCGTGGAACAGGCCTGCTCGGCGGAACTGTTCGCCAACCACCGCCTCCTGCGCCAGGAGTCGGCCGCGCCTGGTAAGAGCTGCACCGACAGGCCGGGGCGCGGGCATCGAGGACTTGTTTCCCTCCGCCCTGGGGTGGCCATTGGATTGTCTGGGCGCGGCTGCCGTCATCTAGACCTTCTGTTTCCTCCCTCCCCCTCTCTTCCAGAAGTTTCAGCCCTCCAAGGAGTTTTCGAATAGTCGGAGGAGGAGTCTGTGGCTGCCAGGAGGATGCAGTTCCCGAGGCGGCACAGACCGAACACCAGCACCTGTGTCGGGCCCACCCCGATGCCTGTCAGGCTCACGCTTCCCAGTGACACAGCGTGGAGACGGGGCCGAATGCCACAGACATGTCAGCTGAAGCACAGGACCTGCTCTTTCTCACCCGGACAACATGTTGCTGCCTCTATTTATCCAGATGCTTACAGTCACAGGCTGTAAGATGGCATGGCTGGGGACGGACTTGACAGTGCAGTTTCACATCCCAAACCACTGGATACTCTCAATTTTTTCCACAGAACTCTTGTATATAGGAAATGTGTCAAATTTAATAAAGCATCTAGTCAAACAACTTGAACTTATCATCAGAGGGGTCTATAAATAATTTCTCTAAGTTTTTTAAAGGAACTGCAAAATGTTTACTTTACAGGAAGACGTGAATGTGTTTTTTTTTTTAATAAATAAGCAACCACTGTGAAACCTGTGGAGCTAAAAATTTACAAGAGGACACATTTTCCAATATTATATGGAAATTTCCAAATATTTTCAAAGCAGATAGGATATTAACTTCCTTAAAAAAAAAACCAAAACTACTTTTTGTAACCAGGGCTTGAACTTAGGGCCTTGTGCTCTTGCTTGGTTTTCCTGCCCATGTCTGGCCCTCTACCACTTGAGCCAAACTAATGAGAGGAAGTTAGGTCATTGGAGAGTGCCCTTGAAGGAGGGACCTTAGACCTTTTTTATCCTCTGAGTTTCACTTCCCAGCCTGAGGTGAGCAGCTTCCTTTGCCTTGGATCCCTGCCATGATGTGCTGCCCCAACCATGGGGCCAGCTAGCCCCCATCGATTAAAATCTCTTCTCACTGTGAATCACCACCTTTTCTCAAGTTATATTTTATTATATAAAATAATATTTACTCATTTGACTAATTTTATTATCTGAATCACATTAACAGAGAACTTTCTCCATAAAATCATATACACAAATATGTAAATAGTCTATGTTACACATATTAAAATACCTCTAAAGCATAGAAGGAAAGATTGTGAATGTTTTCACTATAAGGAAATGATAATGTTGAGGGGATAGATAAGTTTATTCTGACTTAAATATTACACAGCGAAACATCACATGGTACCCTATAAATGTATAATTTGGGGGTAGAAAATTATTTTAGATTTAAATATATATATATATGGTTTTATATATATGTATATATATATATATATATATATATATATATATATGGTTCTGCAAAGGAGTTTCAATGTTACAAGTCAGTGTAGAGTTCAATCCAGTTTGATCCTTTCATCACCCCCCCACCTCGGGAGTATCAGATGTTTTAATTTGAAATTTAAAATGCAGGGAAAATATATAATTTATTGCCATTCCCATTTTTTCTTGGCTGTTCCAAGGAAAAACATTGCTAGTCAACTTTTCAACATAATCTAGTTTACTATAAGATTTCCAAAAAGGGTGCAATAACTCAATTTAGACTTTAAGAAGGTACCTTTTGATAAAGAACTTAGCAGACTTAAGTTTGGTGCTGGTGCTGGGGCTTGAATTCAAGGTCTAACACTTCGTTTCAGCTTTTCGGCTGCTCACAGCTGTCCCTCTCTGACTTGAGCCCTACCTCCAGTCCTTGCTTTTTATTGGAAATAACAGTCTTGGAGATTTGTCTCTCTAGGCTGGCTCTGAAGCACCCTCCTCATTATAGAATCATAGGCATTTTATGTCCATCTTTTACCCTTGATTTTTGCCTCAGATTTAAAAACACATAAAATCATTTTACTAACAGACAAATATGGTGAGAACTTTGTTTCCAGCAGGGGTTCAATATGATGCTTGCCACACAGCCAGGGATCAAAGATTTATTAATGTGCTTTCTCTCCTTTACACATTTTAAAATTTAGTCATTAACCTTTATCAGAAGCAAAGTACTAATACTTTGTGGGCCAAGCTCACAATAACATATCCTTATTTAATGTTACATTTCTGTAAAACTATGTATTCAATTGACTTGCCCTTAAATAAACACAATCATTACATTATCAACCAATTAAACCTGGACAATTGCACTTGCTACTGTGATTGCCTGTGAGCTCCTCTAAAACTCTTCTATATTTTATTGCTGTGTAAACATTGAGGAGACTTTAAAGCATAAATTTCACATCTGGGTCCTCTCTCTTCCACAGTTTGTATTTCAGTCTATTTATTCACTTTGAATTTCATTTTTGAAATCCAGCTTGGCTCTCACATTGTTAAGATTTACATTTTTTTTGCAATGTGCCACTGGTTTATAAGATTTACCATTAGAATTGTTCATGTGATTAGCTGCTTTTAATTACATCTGAAAACTTTTGCCAAGTAATGATTTGAAGGTGCAGAAATGGTACAGTTGAGACAAGCAAAGCAAAACAGATCTAGGTGAAAACCACATCAAGTAAATCTGCCTAATCTGCATATGGGGAAGATTGACTTCAATTAGAAACAGAACAAAAGACAAATAGGGCAGAGAAGGCAAGTAAGAGAACTATGAAGTGTCTGAGCTTCAATGCTCCATGTTATAAATCAGCATAACTGATTCTTCTGTGCAGATTTTTTGGAGGGAAGAAGAAAATACATATATAATTATGGTTCTGCAAATTACATTTACTGCCTGCTGAGCAAACTCAATTAGATTACTCAACCACAATGGCTCCCCGCCCTGTGTCAGTCAGAATCAGCTCTCTTTGCTGGTTTCCTAAGGCCCTAAATACTTAAGCGCACTGAGGTTTTGTACGAGAGTTAGGTTTGTTAGGCAGCCAGAGCTCTGCTCAGGCTTCTGCCCTTCTCAAAAATGTCATGATCAAGTTCGGAGTCACCTCCTAGGTGATCCCAAGGATGACAATATTTCTAGGTGTCACTGGCCATGCCCTTTTCCTCCAGCTACACTGGGCTTGGCATACACCTGACATACCACGCATCATGCATGTGTGTCTCCCACCTGAGACTGCACTTACACATCCTTGTTATCATCTTGCTGCTCATCTTACAAACATTTATTGTCTGTTCTTAGTGATGTGGCTATGACAGACATTAGCTACTTATCTTGTCCCTGGTTCCAGGTATCTTCTGCTTCCTGTCCATGTCCATGATATAAACAGCCTCTTCCTCCACATGTTTCTGCTGCCATGTTATATCCAAGTGCATGTGGTCAACTCACTCCCTGAAAGCATAAGCAAAATAAATGTTAATTTTCTAAGTTGTGTCTGTCAGGTATTTGGTCACAGGCTTATACAAATATAGAATATTCTGCCCGCCCAACATGACCAAGTACAGAAAATCAACTTTATTTAGGGCATTCACCACCACAGCAGCACCCTGCCACTGTTCTCTTGTGCTGTAGAGGTGAACTGCACAGGGCAGGGTGGCCCCCCCTCAACAACACAGAGCCCGAGCTTGCCAGGCAGTCTGCTTCCCAGACAGAGGTTTTCAGCCGGAGACACTAAGGAAGAGTGATGGGGGAATGTAAAAGAGCTAACTCCTGGACCCAGGACAGGAGAGTGGCCTCATGGCTAGCCCATGAACAGAGAGGAAACCACGTTGAATGGTGGTGAGGAGGGGAGACAGCATGGCTGTGTTGTGCTGTTAAGGCTGTGCTATTTGTCCCCTTAGTGATGCGTGTCTGTTCTCTTCTCTGTCGGCTCTGGTCCTTATCCCCTTCATCCCTAAGAATGCCAGGATCTTGTCTGGGAAGCCTGAGTGGCCCCTCTTCTGAGGGTGCAGCTCCCCACTTTGATCTTGGTATCTCAGGCTCTGACCTCCACCAGGCACTGGAAAGGAGCCTCAGAAGGGAAGGTAGGCCAGCCCTGATTTCAAGGCTTGGTTTGCCGAGCACATGGAGACAGCCTGGCTGTATACGTGAGTTTAATTTTCAGAGGCTCTCCAATGGGTGGCCCTAAGTTATCCAGCACCAGATCGGGGGCCCTGCTTCTCCAAAAGACCCCTCCCTTTAATTCAAACCAAACCCAGCCTGATGTAATTTCAGATGGTAAGGAAGTGCTGATGTGAAATGGAAGCATGTGATTTGCACAGAAGAACTCACCCATGTCTCGCTCCACACCACGGTGCCTTCCCCATTCTCATCAGCTCCCCCCATCTGGTGGTGCTCCATCAAAGGGGTGCTCACTCCTGGGGAGGTTCCAGGGAGCGGCAGGGGAAGTGGGATGGAGACTCACAGCCGCTAATTGGTGCGTAGAATGGAACAAATTCCCTCTCATCACAGAAAGGTATTGTGTTTCATGTTGAGGGAAAGGAGAATTCTGACTACAAATTAGACTGGAAACTGTATAGAAGGAACTGCTTGCTGGCCAGATTGGTGTGCCAGGCTGTAATGAAGTACGACACAGGATAAGGCTTAGGTACTTGGTAAGTAAGCGTGTTTGCTCTAGTGTTTTCTATACCGTCCTGTGGAGGGCTGGCTCCCTCCTCTTGTGTGAAAGCTCCTCATCTGGGCAGCTGTCAGCCCCTTCCTTAGTCATGGCTCCAAGCAGCAGCAGCAGTAGTACCGATGAGCACACCTCGTGTCCAGAAAGAAATGGGAGGAAACATAAAGCAAGTGGAATGGTGCTTTAGACATTGCTTTTGGTTTGTGACGTGGGAAGTAGGCAAGGCTAGCAGACCCTCTGGCTCCCCCTTCCCACCTGCAGGCCTGGAACTCTGTGTTCATCAGAGAGTCCTCTCCTACATTTGGCTGCACCCAGCAGCTGTTTTCTCTTTTTTCCTGACTTCCATTTCTGCCTGTCCTTCCTCTGGGTTGGTGAGTGAGGCAAGATAGCTAGGATAAGGTGAAAGGGGACTCGAGGCTGAGATCAGTGAGGAATGGAATCTAGACCAAAGGAGCAGGCACTGTCACAAGACTCCTTCAAAAATTGTCTCAAGAAGTCATGAGATTGACTGCCATGTCAACAGAGGATAATTGGCTAGGTGACCACATGACTGGGTGACAAATTCTGAAGGGGAAAAGCCCAGCACAGTGAGAGACAAATGTCTCTGGATCAAAGACCACCCTTTGAGCCTTAGGTTCTATTTCTTTTTTTTTTTTTTCTGATGGAACTCGGATTTGATCTAGGGGCCTTGCACTGGTTAGGCAGGCGTCCTACTACTTGAGCCTTCCTTTGAAATTCTCATGTTCATAATCCAGGTTACTGGGCTGGGAATGTTGAGGAAAGTCTCCCTCTTGTGTCTGGGAAATCTCTTTCTTGAATACCTTCCCAGTGCATGGCTGCTCTAGTTCTTTCTCTTCACAGTGACCCATTGGGTTTCGCTGCTTGACTTCAAGGAGATTACTACCCAGCTTAACTTCAGCCCCTTCCCTTCTCTTCCCTTCCCTTCCCTTCCCTTCCCTTCCCTTCCCTGCCCCCACCTTTTCTTCCCCTCTCTTCTCTTCTCTTCTCTTCTTCCCTTTCCTTCTCTTCCCTTCTCTTCCCTGCCCCCTGCCCCCGTCCCTTCCCCTCCCCTCTCCTCCCCTCCCTTCTTGGTCCATGAAGATAAAGGAAGATCTGGATGCACATGTGTTGGCTTTGGTGGATACTGCTCATTGAAAGGCCACTCTTGTGCTCTCAGTCATTTTTGATTCAAAATGGACAAGTAAAGAAATGGGAGACAATGGCAGATGTTAGTGAGCATGTTGTGTTAGGCTGTGGTTTCTTTGGTGGTGGCTGGTTGGGTGGTGGCTTAGTGGCTGCCTGACAGTGCTTAGTGGTGAGTGATAAGTGGCCCACCCCTTCTAATGCCACCCAATCCTGTGGCCCAGACTAGGATTCACCTAGGGAGTGAGGCCACTTGCTGGGTCAGCCACTTGACCTCGTACTTAATCCCCGAGAAAACCCTACTTGCTGCTGCTCACTGTAGAATGGCTTAGACAAAATCCCCTCTTCTCCCAGGACTTCTGATTTGATTGAATTGTGGGTTTTTCCCCCAGAAATTGAGGTGCTGTGAAGACACTAGTTTTACTAAAAGGTAATTCTATACAGTTTGCTTTTGTTTTGTTTGGAAAAGGATTTCAAGAGGAGACTTAAAAGAAAAACTTTAAATGCCTTTTCTTCCAAGGATACATGGATTTGGATGGAACATTCTGGGGACTGATTTTTATTGAAGCCATGTTCGTCAGCTAACAGATTTGAAAGGTTGATTTCTTATGAGCAATTGCTTTGCAGTGGGAGCTGATAAAGCTCATTTCTTTTTCATAGGAAAGGAGTATGAGAGGAGATGCTGGCTGGGCAAATACCAGACTGCATTTATCATGCTATCTTTATGGGGTTTGCTAGCACCTTCACAAAGATCTCTGGAATAGCTAGCTCATGAAGTCATGGCAGAATATGTTCAGTATTTTTTCCTGCGTACTTTTACAAGTTCAGAGGAAAGGTTGTTTTCCTCATATCAGAACTGTGTTTAATTATCTTGGAAATCCCATGTTGAGGTCAATGAGAGGGCATGTCTTTCCTCATCTGTGATAACATGTGCTTGGTGTGGAGATGGAACTGAATGATCACTGTGCGGTACCTAGCACACTTGCAGGTTAACAGGAGGAACTGCACACATCCAAACCTATCCTTGGTGCCCTGGCAGGTGCACACCATCTCTTCCATCAGTCCTGTTACTGTGAGTTTGTACTCTGTCCGAAATGCTATAGGGCCCTGCCTAAGACTTGTTTGGTAGTGTGTTAGCACAGGGTGTGGAGCTGCATATTGTTAAAAGCTGGACTGAGCCTGGCAGGATTCATACCAGGCTCCATAGTTGGTCTCAGTGATAACATCATGCAGAGGCTGGGAACATTGGTGGCAGGGCCACCCTCCCTGGATGGATCTAGCAAGCAGAGCTGTCCCTGGCTAAATGTATAGAGATGGGGAGATTTTCCGGCAGCTCTCAGGCTGTACCATTATTATCAGCATCCCTCTTGTGGTGACTCTTGTCTCCAAGCCACAGGATCCCCAATGGCTTCCCATGCTCACAGATGCCATAAAACAATCACAGCCCTTGCCTCTGGGTCTGAAGCCAGAGGACAATTCCAGCCTGGGCCCTCCCTGTATTCTAGTCACCAGCTGTTTGTGGATACCTGGATCAAGCTCCCCAGGTGTGCATGGACACTTAAGCTTCTGAGACTAGCTGAGACTGGAAGGAACCCACAGAGAGGAAGTCTTCTACCTGGTTCATGATAAACCTCATAGCCTGTGGAGAGGACTTGTGTGCTAAAGAGCTCAGGGTGTAAGCAGAGAGGCCTGCAAGGACCAGTTCCACAGTCCAAGAGCCAGCCTGGCCCATGCAGCCACAGGTTTCCTGTCTGTGAGCCACCCCTCAAGTATGAGCCCTCATTTTGCTTCAAGCAGCTTATATTTCTTCTGTTCCTTCTCTCTGGAAAAAAATCCTGTGTGCTGTGACTCCCTTCCTGAGATGGATTTCTTCAAGTCACCACTAAGATTCCAATACAGGACATATTAGTTGTTTGTCTTTGAAGTATACTTTAACAAATGACAGATGAGAAAGAAGTGGGCAATTAAATCAATTGCTTTGGCTCTAAATGTTCAAAGTACAAGAGGCAAGTGACTATGGCAATTTAATTTTAGATGTTTGCGTCCTCATTTTATGTGGCCACCTAATTTAGAGTCACCAAAGGTCTCCAAAAGGTTGTAATGTTACTTTTCAAAGCCACAGCAATGTTATCTCTACCTCTTAGTGACACATTTCTTGGGTTGGGGGAAGGAAAGAATTTTCCTAAAAGGAACTGTGGAAGCCAGGCCAAGAGCAGCCGAGACTGCACGATGTGCTACTTGGATAACTGCTCCACAGTAGTGTGAGGTTGAATCTGGTGGCTGCCATGATTGTGTGTTTGTGATTACAGGACTGGGTCTTGGAGATGCTACATAGGCCACACATTTTCTATCTGCCGGTCAGAGTCTGCAGTAGAGGGAGCCAAGGATTCCGCCTCACCCCCACACACAGCCAACCTTGGGAACAGCTCACCAGTTAGGAAATTGGGCAGGAAAAATTCAGATCATGTTGTTGACAGGCAGGGAAACCCAGGCATCCAGCTGAAGAAGATGACAACTGCCCAGTGTTGCTACCAGAAGTTGATCTGTTGCTGGGACTTGGCAAATACTGAGTTTAGATAACTCACTCTATATGGGCTAAAAAATAAACCTCTACGTTAACATGTTGAGAGAATTCTGTCAGTGAAAGAAAGCAAGTAGTATTGTGAAGCTTTACAAATAAGTAGATGTATAGGTTTTTAGAAGATATTTGCTATTTATTTTTATTGTTTTGTTCTGTCTTGAGTTTTTAAATTTATTTTTAAAATTATTTTTATTAAAGAATTTAGTAACATTGATTTTTACATCATGTTTTAAATGACACATTTAACAAATAAGCATTCAAGAAGGGAATCTCTATATAATCACGGGCACTTAGATTTTAGAACATAATTAAAATTAGGCTGAGGGTTTGTATGTCATAGATAGATATTAATCTATGTAATAAAACACTATGTCTATAAAGTCATAGATTTTTATGTCTATGTAGTTGTGTTTATATTTCCACTACCATGTCCATAGCATTGGGTACACAAATATTGAGTCCTCGTTCTTGTACTGTTTAGATCTAATAGCCACATATTAAGGATATCATGTGCCTTTTGTTCCTTTGGTCTTGACTTGTCTCACTCAACATGATTTGCTCTAGATTCATCCACTTCCCTGCAAATACCATTATTTTATCTTGTATTTTGGCTATGTAGAATTCCATTGTATGTGTGTGTGTATGTATGTGTGTGTATATATATATATATATATATATATATATATATACCATATTTTCTGTATCCATTCATCTGCAGTAGGGCATCTGAATTGCTTCCATCACCTGGCTATTGTGAATAGTGCAAAGATAAACATAGCTGCACAGGTGTCCTTATCATATCTTGGGTTATGATGTTCAGGATAGATGCCCAGAAGTGGTATGGCTGGATCGTAGGGAAGGTCAATATACAATTCTTTAAGAAACCTCCATATGGCTTTCTAGAGTGGCTGAACTAGCTTACAATCCCACCAGCAGTGCAGTAGGATTCCCTTTTCTCCACAACTCCACCAGCATCTGTCATTGTTCAGAATGTTGGCCATGCTAATTGGGGTAAGGTGGTATCTTAGGGTTGTTTTTATTTGCATTTTCTTTATGACCATGGATGATGAGCATTTTCTCATGAGCTTTTCTGCCATTTTAATCTCTTTTGATAAGTCTCTCTTTAGTTCCCTTGCCCATTTAGTGATTGGTTTGTTGGGTTTGGAGGGGATTAGTTTCTTGAGGTCCCTGTAGATACTGGATATTAAGCATTTGTCTGATATATTATTGGTAAATATCTTTCCCACTTTGTTGGCTGTCTCTCTACTTCAGTGGCTATGCTTTTATCTCTGCAGAAACTTTTTAATTTTAGGTAGTCCCACTTGTGGAATCTCTCTCCAGTCTGTTGTCACCCTGGGATTCTGTTCAGGAAGTATTTGCCTGTGCCTATGAGTTCCAGTGTCTCTCCAACTCTATCATGTAGCAGTTTCAAGGTTTCCGTTCTGACATTGAGGTCTTAGATTCATTTTGAGTTAATGCTTATGCATGGTGAAAGGCTAGGGTCAATTTTTAGTTTTCTGCATGTGGCTGCCCAGTTTTGCCAGCACCAATAATTGAATAGGCTGTGTTTGTTCCACTGTATATCTTTGGCTCCTTTGTCAAATACAAGTTGCCTATAGGTATGTGGTTCTATTTCTGGATCATCTATTCTGTTCCATTGATCTTCTGGTCTATTTTTGTGCCAATACCTTGCAGTTTTGTTATTATGGCTCTATAGTAGAGTTTAAAAGGCTGGTATTGTAATACCACCAGCATTGCTCCTTTTGCCTAGAATTGTTTTGGCTATTCTAGGTCTTTTCTTGTTCCATATGAACCTTTGGATTATATCTTCTATTTCAGTAAAGAATGTCTTTGGGATTTTGATGGGGATTGCATGGAATTTGTATATCAATTTTCAATTTTGGCAGCATGGCCATTTTTACTATATTGGTTCTCCCTGCCCATGAGCATGGGATGTCTTTCCTTTTCCTGGTGTCCTCTTTAATTTCTTTCGTTAGGCTTTTATAGTTTTCATTAAATAATTCCTTTACATCTTTGGTTAAGTTAATTCCTAAGTATTTTATTCTTTTGGGGGCTATTTCAAATGGGATCGTTTTCTTGATTTGGCTTTCTGTTTGCATATTGTTGGCGTACAGGAAGGCTACTGACTTTTGCAGGTTAATTTTGTATCCTGCCACTTTGCTAAAGTGGTTTATTAATTCTAATAGTTTGGGAATGCAGCTTATTGGGTCACTCAGGTAGAGGATCATGTCATCTGCAAATAGGGATAGTTAATTTCTTCTTTTCCTATGTGGATCCCTTTGATGTCCTTCTCTTGACTTATTGCTCTGGCTAAGGGTTCCAGCACTATGTTGAAGAGAAGTATAGAGAGTGGGTATCCCTTTCTAGTTCCTGATTTTAAGGTAAATGGTTCTAGTCTTTCTCCATTTAGTATAATACTAGCTGTAGGTTTTTCATATATGGCTTTAATTATTTTAAGGAATGTACCTCTTATTCCTATTTCTTCTAGTGCTTTCAACATGAATGATGTATTTTGTCAAATACCTTTTCCATGTCCAGAGAAATTATATGATTCTTATCCTTAGCTTTATTGATGCGATGTATTACATTGATTTGCAAATGTTGAACCAGCCTTGCATCTGTGGGATGAAGCCTACTTGATCATAGTGTTTATTTTTTAAATTTGTTTCTGAATTCTGTTGGCTAGTATTTTATTGAGGAGTTTTGCATCTGTGTTCATTAGAGAGATAGGTCTGTAGTTCTCTTTTTTTGTTGGGTCTTTCCCTGGTTTGGGGATGAGTGTAATATTGACTTCATAAAATGAGTTTGGTATTGCTCTTTCTGCTTGTATTTCTCAGAAGAGTTTCAAGAGTATAGGTATTACTTCATCTTTAAAAGTCTTGTAGAATTCCTCAGTGAAACCATCTGGACCAGGGCTCTTTTTGGTTGGCATTTCCCTGATTGCTTCCGCTATTTCATTGTATGAAATTGGTTTGTTCAATTTGTTTGCCTCTTCCTTGTTCAATGTGGGCAGCCTATATTTATTTAAGAAGTCATCCATTTCTACTAGATTTTCTTGTTTCTTTGAATATAGGCCCTGGTAGTACTTACTCATAATGGACTGAATTTCTTGGATATCAGTCGTGATTGTTCCCGTAGGGTCTCTAATCTTATTTATTTGAGTCTTTCCTCTCCTTTTTTTTTGATTAATCTTGTGAGGGGTCTGTCATTATTGTTGACTCTTTCAAAGAACCAACTTTTTGATTTATTATTTTTATGTATAATGGATCTTATTTCAATCTCTGACATTTCCAATTTTATTTTTATTATTTTTGTCCTTCTAGTTGTATTAGAATTAACTTTTTCTTGTTCCTCTAGGTGCTTCAATTTCTTCTTTAGGTTATTTACATGCTCTTCTTCTGTCTTTTTAATATGGGCTACTAGTGCGATAAATTTGCCCTTTAGAACTACCTTTGCTGTATCTCATAAGCAAAGACACCATTGACTTAAAGGACACCATATCCCAGCTGGGCTTAACAGATATACACAGAGTCTTCCATCCAACAGTGAAACTTTATACATTTTTCTCAGCAGCACACGGAACATACTCCAAAATAGATTGTATAATAGTTCATACAGAAAACTTAAGCAGATACAAGAGGACTGATATAATCCCATGCACACTATCTGACCACAGTGGAGTCAGACTAGTTCTGAACAACACAGTAAAAGGTAAAAAACATTCAAAAACTTGGAAGCTGAACAACACACTTCTGAATAAACTCCTCGGTTACAGATCAGATCAGAAAAGAAATTTAAAACTTTCTTGAATGTAATGATAATCAAGAGACATCACAGAGGAACTTATGGGACACAGCAAAGGCAGTTTAAAATTATTTTAAGTGTACAGAGGTTTCAGTTCAAAATGTAAATCTTCTCGTTCCATTATTCTCACTCCATCTATCATAAAGAAGAAAAGAAAAAAAGAGGGACACCAGTAATTACCTCAGAAACAAAAAATCAAAATCCCAATTACACCAAAAACATTTTTTTTTGTAAAGAAAGGAAAACAAAACAAAAATGTGGTCTCTGAGACTAAATATTCAAAGATCAGTCTGAGATCTAGAGACACTGGAATAAGATGACTGAGAATTCCAAAATAGAAATGGTCCATCTTGTTTTCTGTAGGTTTGTCTCTATCTTCTGTTAGCTGAGTGAATAGTTACATTTTCCATAGATTTGTGTGCATGAGTATGTACACGTGTGTGTACACCAATACTGAGGCTTGAACTTGGGGCCTTGGCACTCTCTTTTAACCTTGTCTCTCAAAACTGGAGCCCTACCAGTTGAGCTTTGGCTCCCCTTCCAGTTTTTGGTGGTAAGAGCCCCCCAGACTTTCCCACTGTAGCAGGCCTCAAACTTTAATCCTCATATCTCAGCTAGAATTAAAAACATGAGCCATCAGTGCTGGGCTGTTTTCAGTATATCTTAATTTTGAATGTATGTATTTCAGAGGATATATGTATTTTTCTGAGTAATAATGTATCAGCATTCTATAACTTGTTGCATACCACCGTGAAAGAAAATTACAAGTGTGCTTTCTCTTGTCTCCAACTTATTTAAAGCAAATGTTAAATATTTTCCAAGTGAAGGGGATCTTTTGAAAAGAATCTGATGGATGTCATTTTCTACTTTTATTAACCGCAGAACAAGAAATGAGTCCTGTAATTTTTTAACTTTTAGAAATTATGGAGGGTTTTTCCCCCCGAGAGAATGATTATATCATCATTTTTGTCCATTCTTGTTTGCTCTCATGATTTGTTGATTTGTGAGAGATTAGGGTAATGTATTTCACTAGGATATTGGATTTGTTTGTGTTTCCTTATTATTTAAAGTACTTTTAGTGTATTACTATTTAGGTATGGAAAGATTCACAGAATGGCTTCCCAATTTAGTATTGCTTTGTCCATTTCATTGTCATTTCCTAGTGTATTTTTGTGAGGCTCATGTTGTAAATGTGTTTGCTTTAAATGTAACTCCTTTACACATAAACTCTAGTATTTTCTCCAAGCCTGTATCTCTTCCAATGGAAGATTTGTAATTTTATTATGGAGATTTTGCACATATATAAAGTCTAATGAATGTTACTCTGCCTCAAGAGTAATCAGGTTATTAATTTGCAGTGTGTGTGTACATGCACCAGTACAGGAATGTGTACTCAACCCTTAAGATGATCATATTTCCCCCTCATGTCTGGCATTATACCACTTGAACCCTGCCTATAATTCCAGCTTTTTTTCTCATTAATTAGAAATAAAGGTCTTGTGGATTTTTCTTCCTGGGATGGCTTTGAACCTCTATTCTCAGATATCCAACTCCCAAGTAGCTAGTAGAATGAGCCACAGGCACCCAGAATAATGTATAGTATTTCATAACAAGTTTTATAAAATTTGGGATAATTGATAGCAGAATATTTTTTAGACAAAAATGTTTCAGGAGAAAGAAAGCCTATGCTACTACCTCTAGTTAGGTAGATTTCTTTGTGCATGAAGGACGGACATGTGAAAAATGTATTTTTAGGTTTACCTGTGAGTTTAATCTCATTTCTTTGTTGCTTTTTGTTGTGTCCCTGTGTCTCTGTTTTGGGTCTGGAATTAGGTCTGTTTTCTAGATGGTATCTGTATGAAAAGAGTTCCAAACTGATTTTCCCCTTTGGAGAAAATCCCAGCTCAAAATACTCTTTCCCCTCTTAACTCTGGAGCCATTGCTTTCTGTCTTTTGTGTCTGGAGCTACTCTTGTATTGCAGATGGACTGTTTCTATTTTGGAGTGCTCAGTAATTTATTTACGAGTGGATCATTGGTATTGTGACATGGAAAGTACTCATCTGGTGTATGGTCACAGATGTAAATTGCCCATGCAGGCCTAATGCAGACAATGGGGAGGACATGCTGGGCAGGTTTCCTCACCTTTGACTTTCCCTAAATTAGCCTCTCAGTGGGTTTTTAGCAGCCAGATGAACTCCTCTCCTGGGTTGGAGGATGGGAAGGGGAGGAGAGGGAAGGGAGAGTTGATTCCATGATGTCTCAAATGAACATTCTTGTATCTTGTTCTTTTCCAATTTGTAAGGCTTGGGTTGTTCAAGCTTTGTTCCTCACCCTCAAAATCTCTTTTCTTCTTTAATGCTTGCTTATAGCAGTTATGGAAGCACTCTTGCTGCAGATACTGGCTGAATATGTTGGGGGAGAGGGGGAGAGAGAGAGAGACAGAGACAGAGACAGAGAGACAGAGAGACAGACAGAGACAGAGAGGAGGGAGAGGGAGAGGGGGGAGGGGAGGAAGAGAGGGAGAGAGGGAGAGGGACAGGGACAGGGACAGGGACAGGGACAGGGAGAGAGAGCACACAAATGCAAGGGAAGGGCTATGGAGAACAATAGTGATGTAGAGAAGTAACCAGTATTCCATCAGCTCTTTCTCTCCATCCCTCTTGACATAGTGTTTCAGAAGGGCCCCTTTGTTGTCCTATTTGGGAATAATTAAACAATATCTACCCATCTCTCGCCATTCATTCAAGAGCTAGATGCTGTTTTCTCTTCTTCCCCTGAAGACTCTGAGGAGATGGAGCATAACAATGATTCCGTTATGTTATCCACTGCAGCCTCGGCGCTGCCCATCCTTGGGCCCGTTCTCTTATTTTCCTAACACTCTAAATCATTTCACATCTGCAAGTAATTAGTTGCAAAATAATCTGTCTAGGGACTGTGGGCTGGAGAAGGGTTGGGCAATAGGAGTTGAAACTATGGCCTGACAATGTGTAAATCATATGTTCCCTTGTCTTGCTCTGCACTTCCACTGTAAATGCATGGTGTGCACAAGCTGGCCCTGCCAAGTGAGAAGCAGCACTGTTGGTGTAAGAAGTCCCTCACCAGTGCACACGACCTCACCTTCTACAAAGCTCCCTTCTGCTGCTGGCTTTTTGTTTTATACTTCTATTTGCACACCCTAGTTGAATCAAACAACTTTCTTTGAATTATTATTAATCATTGAATTAATATCAAATTCACCTCCTCTAATATTTTCATTCACCTACCCCCTTTAGAAGTAAATTTTCCACAAATGACATACCATTTGTATAAGTACTTCATCCGCTATGAACCTGAGAGATCGAAAAGACCAAGATTTTTGTCTGACATGAAAGACCCTGTGGTGCTAACCCATTAGTCAATAAATGGCATGATTATTTTTTAAAGATAGCATTAAACAGTTTATTAGCTGTAATCATATATGTACAGAGAAGTGGGGGGGGGAAGCAAAATTACCATAGTCCAGCGCAGGGGATCATTGGAGAGCGTGTGTATGTAATCAAGATGGGTGTGTAGACCCCCGTGTCGAGAAGAACAAAGCCCCATAGGAGAAAGAGATCAGCACATCAGGGTCAAGAACAAAATCAACACTCCCAGGTCAAGAGAAGAAGAGCGTTGGAACTTCCTGTCAAGAAGAACCATGTATACCCCCACATTCCTTTCTAGCTCCCACCTCTAAGTGCAGCCACCAGCCCACCAGTCTGAGGAATGTTTCTATGTATGTAGTACTAAAATCACCACTTGACTGGATTTCTTTTTTCTTTTTTTTTTTTTATAAAATAATGAAACCAATATTTATTTATTTGCATTTATTTTATGCTAAATTTATTCTCGTGCCATAAGTTTTGTTTTTTTCAGTTTCTTTTGGGATACCTTTTTCTTCTGTGCTACTTCCTCTTCTGGTTTAGGAACAATTTGCTCCTTCTCAGTAAGGATCTTCTCAATGTGGCAGGGGGAGCTCATGTATGGGTTAATCCTACCATGGGCTCTCTAAGTTCAGCGGCCCATCTTGGGTGCTTTGTTCACCTGGATGTGTTCAATGACCAGGGAGTCTACATCCAAACCCTTCAGTTCAGCATGTGCAGCAGAAACTCAGCACTCTTTTTGGGCCAAAGACCCTGTGTCCAACCCCACTGTTTGGCCTGGGCACACCTTCCAACTCCACCATTGTAACGCTGAAATGGCACACATTGCTTCTTTAATGTTACGTCATTCAGATACTTTGTAGCTTTCCGGATATGCATACCCTGGATGGCCTGGGCTGTTTCTCTGGTTTTCTTAAAGTGAACGCGAAGATTTGAGCCTCTTGGTTTGCATGACTTCGTGGGGTTTTCTGGGTCTAGAGAGTAGCGAACCATTTGCACAGGTCACCTCGGGCCGCTTACAGGAAAAGGAAGAGCAGGGGCTTCTGGGAGAAGTCGTGAATTTCTTTTTTTTTTTTTCTGAATGATTCAATTCACATTTAAAAAAATTTACAAAAACACCACATGATGTGTTACAAAGTCCTGAGTCACCGTGCTCCCTCCACCCTGCCCCACCCCCCAGTCTTCAAATGCTTGTGCCCTAATTAAGATTACTTAGGACATAACTCATGATCTGCCCCCTGAGTACACAGTGGGGTGACAGGTGTGTGTCCCTTACTAGCGCCTGTTTTTTTCCCTAACATCCATTTACATGGCCAGTGGACTGTGACTGTCACAAGGAGACCAAGGCAGTTCTTCATTCAACACCTACCTTTCCTGCTTGTTTGTCTGCCTCTGAGGTAGGTAGTGGTGATGTGGGTCTCTTAATTTCTAATTATTTCCTATTTTTCTTATTTTTTCCCTCAGAAGGCTGCTCTTTCCAGGTCACCCCTTTTCCTGCAGAGCTGATGCTTTTCTGAGCTTCCCAGCTAAGGTTGCCTGGGATTCCTCTCCCCAACCCCTGACCCTGTGTGATCCCAGTTGGTTGGAGGTGGTAGTTGGAGGTCAACTTGTGTTAGGGCCAGACACTGTCTCAGGCAAGCAAACAAACACAAGTCCTGTGGATCCGATTCTCCTTCCTCATGGCCAATGCACAAGTCTTTAGTTATGGCCCTATGTTTGTCTCGTTGGGGCCTGAACTTTGCTTACTCTAGGGTTGCTTTATGTTCCCTACACCATGGGCTCAGGGAACCTGAGTGGTTTCCTACCTGTGTGTAGGCATGCACAGGGGTGGTGTACCTGTTCAACTTGTTGATTTGGATAATTTTCTAGAATTATGGAGAAATTCGGCATGTAGGGCTTTTATTTTTTTTCCTTTCTGAGGTTTATTTTCTCTCCATCTTCTGTCTGTACGTAATTTTACATACTTGTCATCACGAGTCTATTCAATTTTGTTTCTTGTTAACTGAATATCATTTTAATTCTCCCAATTTCCTTCATTATCCTGTAGATGGCTTGCTATTTGTCAGTGGTCCCATCGCCTCCTGCCAACAGGATGTACCAGGGTGTATTTGGTTGCTTTCTACTCTTGGAAATTGACCCTGGAAGGGGGCAGGGTTTATGCAAAACTGGCTGAGGCTACTTTGAGGGCTGAATGCTTTGGCCAGAGCAAGCATGCAATAAATCTTTGTAGAACGAATGACTGAAATGAGAAAAAAAAAAAAAAAGACTGGATGAAATTTTCCAAATGTGTGGAAAACTGCAGCGTCATTATAAATGTCCATCTCAAATACATTCTAAGGGAAGCTCACAAGATGTTTTGGACTTGACTTGGGTAGAACAGACCAGAACAGAACCGTGGGGTTATCAAAATGGGACAAATCGATCACTAAGCCATGGTGCAAATGCCATGGTGCTACCTTAGAGTCCACACATGAAAGAGAGACACATTTCTGGGCAGCCACTCCTAGGGATCAGTGACTGTGACCTTACCATCTCCTTCTGTCCCTGCTACCTTGAAGGAGAGGTTCCACACCTGACGTGATCAGCCCACAGCAGGCATTTCTGGATACATCTGGATACATCTTTCTGAAATACAGAAAGCAGCTGAGGCCAGGGGTGTGATCTTGGAGCTCTGGAAACAGTGATTCCAGCCAGGGCGGGCAGCTGTTCCCCATTAGCAGTCCATAGATTCCGGGTGCCAGGGAAAGCCCACAGGGTGTCACGACATTGAATTTTCAAATGACCTCCTGTTCAGATGAAAACCTCCTAGCTTGTTTTTTCCCCTATTGAACAAGTTAGCAGTTCTCTTGCTCTGCTGGATCCCTGCTACTGCCGAGAGAGGAAATCTGCATGGTCCCCAGGGCGTTTAAGGAGCCTGAGCTGACCTTCCAGAAAGTGCTGTGTAAATGCTGGAACACTGAAAGGACAAGGCCGACACCTACAAAATGAGCACGCGTTCGTGTCAGAGCACACGGCGTACAATTTATGTGCAAGTTTGGTGCCAGCGGTGGCCTGGCACAGCCTCTCACTGTTCCTGTTAGGGACATGGGACCAGGGCCATTTCCACTCCAGGGAGCAGATCTTTAGTCTTCCCTGGAGCTCATCACAAAGCTGTGAAGAATAGCTTCTGCCAGAGAAGTCTTGAAAAATTTGGTCTGACAAGGTACTCTTTCAACACCAAATCTCACCCCAGTGTTCCCTTGTGTGCCTTCTATGCCATTCCACAACGAAACATCACGAACTCCGGAGGCCACATCCTGGCATTGTATTTTGGCCTTCTTATGTGTCCTCAGACAACCTGGTTAACCTTTGCTTTTTAGTCTCTGTTTTTTTTTTTTTTTTTGCCAGTCCTGGGCTTGAGCTCAGGGCCTGAGCACTGTCCTTGGGCTTTCTCAAGGCTGGAGCTCTACCACTTGAGCCTCAGCACCACTTCCGGCTTTTTTCTATGTATGTGGTACGGAGGAATCAAACCTGGGTCTTCGTGCATGCTAGGCAAGCACGCTGCCACTAGGCCAAATTCCCGGCCCCTAGTCTCTGTTTTTCTATCTCTCCACTGAAGATAATAAACTACCAACATGGTGGAGCTGCTGTGAGAATCAAACAGTGTTTGCCAAGCACTCAGGGCCAGGGGTTCCCTCCTCATCCACTTCAGTTTGTCACTATTCACAGGAGATGTGTGTAAGAAATGAAAATTTGACTTCTTTCTCCCAGCCCCTTTTGGCTCTCTGTACTTGCAAACATGGACCATTTGAATTGTTTAAGACAAACTATTTTTCCCCCTCCCTCCAAAAGATTATAGACATGTCATGCAAGATTTTTTTACAGCGTGAAAAACTCAGGGTATTCTTTGATGGAAACATCTCCCAGGGTCATTAGCCTGCCACAATGTCGCCACACACACTTCCAAAATGACCTCAGGTCAGTGACAAATTCATCCTTGTATACTTTCTCTGAGCAATGCAAGAACTGAAGCTTGAGACAGACCTATTTGGTGCAAGCCGATGTAAGACATAAAAGTGCTGTCTTAATGCTGTATGCCTCCGATGTATCAATAGAACAGTTATTTCACAAATATGAAAAAGGGGGCCCATTTCATGAGCTGTCAGGGCTAGTGAGTTTATGTCTTAAGCACATATGAAAGTGCTTTGAACAGTGGAGTTTATTTAGTTGTTCTGTTTTACGGCGGTGAGGTGCCAAGCTGGCTCCAGAGAATTCCTGCCATGTGGTGCCTAGGAGTCTCAAGCCCAGATTGGAAGCCTGCACGGCTCCCTGTCCTTCCCCCGCCAGGACTAAGAAAGCAACCTCGGGAGACGCGGGCCTTTTATTTCACACAATGAATTCTTAACAGTCAGTGTTTATGATTGGTTTTACGTACAGTTTTTATGACTTACTTTACATCTGTAAGTTTCTTGAATTATGTGTCCCCCAGTTCAGCATTTTCCCCTTCAGTTCCTCAGCCCTAACTGCTTTTGATAGGGGTATTTGATATGCTATCTTTTATTATGCAGAAACCCTTTGATCTCTGTAGAGGAAAGGCGCCACATAAATGCAGAAATCCATTATAACCTTCTGCAGAGTGGCTTTATGGGCCAAATCCAGCCTAGTGCCACACTGCTGGGGTGTGGAATATCTATTCAAATAGGTTGGACTTGCTGAAGACATTATTCTCAAGGATTCTTTTTTTTAATTGAAACAAATGCTTACACACACACACACACACACACACACACACACACACACACACACACCCCTTCCATGAAACATTCATGTCCACCTTGATGACATTCAATCTTCTGAATATACCATGAAACCAGAACTCCAGTCAGTACCAGACACTCAGCATCCCCAGCGGTCCCCAGCTGTCCTCAGCCATCCCCAGCCATCTGGGCTACAAGATCTCCACCCTCCTGGCTTCTAGATCACTTGCACCTACCATTGAACTTTATGGGGTGCTCAGAATGGACTATTGGGGCCTGGCTTTGGGAGAGTCTCATCCAATGGCAAGTCTTCCAGCCTGTCTGGTGGATGGATTTGATTGCTCAGACTCACCCCGTCTGCCTATGTCACCACTGAAAGATGTTTGAGTCATTGCCATTTTTTTTGCCAGTTGCGGGACTTGAATGCTGTCCCTGAGCTTTTCAGCTCAAGGCTACCACCCTACCCCTTGAGCCACAGTGCCACTTCTAGTTTTCTGGTGGTTAAGTGGAGCTAAGAGTTCATGGACTTTGGTGATTAAGTGGAGCTAATAGTTCATGGACTTTAGTGCCCGGGCTGGCTTTGACCCTTGATCCTCAGATCTCAGCCTCCTAAGTAGTTAGGATTACAGGTGTGAGCCACCGTGCCCAGCTTTCATTGACAATTTGTGTCTATTCCTAAGGATTCTTGTAAGGCTGTGCATTCTTGTACATGGCTGTGCAGGTGCACAGGAGTGCCACTCCTGGGAAGGAAGTACCTGTGTGTGTGCCCAGCTTTGCTTCACAGTGCTGGCTGTCCAACATGGTTGTATCGGCTTTTAGTCCTAGGGGTAGATTGTGTGATCTCCAGCTGCTCTGTGGCCTCCCTGAGGGGTGCCCCATTCTACACCAAGAAAAGCTCTTAAAACAGTGCACATCTCCCTGTTGTAAAGCATTTACTTTTCTAAAGGAAACTTCCATTTGTAGAGATGGTTTCCTCTTTCACATCAAGAAGAATACTAGGGGTTGAGCTCAGGCCTAGTACTTCTTAGGTAGGCACTGTTTGCTAGGCAGGTGCTCTACCCTTTGAGCCACGCCTTCACTCCCTTTATAGGTTATTTTCCAAGCAGGGTCTGTCACTCAGCACTGCATGGGCCTGTGCTAACAAGCTGGCTCCCCCTTTTCTCCTGTGAATCTGTCTCTGGCTGGTCTCCTGGGAGAGGGAGACCTGGTCCCTTCTGCATCTCCCATCAGCGTGCTCAGTCTTTTCCACTCTGGCCATTCTGTATGTGTAGGACTCAACCACAGGCTCAAATATTACACATAGATAAACAACTTGCATCTCTCTTGAACTCATTTTCCTAATGCAATTTCCTAGTCTCCCACCTCTTAACGTAGCATGTGTGCTACACTAGGTCTTACAAGAAATCAAGAGATAGCAAGAGGAGAGAGATTAGGCTTGAGCTATGGCTACCTACTGTGTCATTTTATACTGGCAAGCTGAACTCCCACAGATCTGGGTGCCTGAGGGATCCTGGAATCTATCCCTCCAGGCCCCTGAGGGATAACTGTGAGCCCCATCACTCAGGAAGGGGAGGGGGAAAAAGGGAGGGGTAGGCAGATGGAGGGAGGGGACAGAGGAGTGGGCCAGGCAAGTGGGATACCTCTGCTAGGTAGCGGGACCCTGGGGACTTCCCCAGGGACCCCATACAATGGGAAAGGATAGGGTGACATTTCTACCTAGATAATAAAGGGGAGAACCTGCTAATTCAGCGTGAAAAAAGTGCAGTCTTAAATATCTCAAACTGAAGGAAAAAATCTGAAAAGGCTAGTTTTAAAATTGGATATAATTAATTCCTCATGCAATGAGCTAAAATTCAATCCAGACGTGTGTGTGTGTGTGTGTGTGTGTGTGTGTGTGTGTGTGTGTGTGTGTTTGGAGTTTTGGGGTTTTTGCAGTTTCCAGCCTACTAAAGAAGTAAAACCATGCAACTCCTTGGCAAGTCCCAGTGCAACTTTCCTGAGTCTCTTTATTATTTTGATCATTTTTACATGAGCACGTGTATAATGAGTTCAGCTCCTCTGTGAACAAGATTTATTTTGCCCTGAGGACCTCTCATCCCTCCTCCATAGTCCAGTCACATTGCTCAATAAAAAAAAGTCCTGTTCACTTTAAACATGGACACTGATTTGCATTTTTTGTCAGTCCTGGGCTTGAACTCAGAGCCTGAGCACTGTCCTTTGGCTTTCTCAAGGCTAGAGCTCTACCAATTGAGCCACAGCACCACTCCTGGCTTGTTCTATGTATGTGCTACCAAAGAATTGAACCTGGGCCTTCATGCATGCTAGGTAAGCACTCTATCACTAGGCCAAACTCCCGGCCCCTAATTTGAAATTTTTAAACATACAGGGTTTTTTTGTTATTATTAAGATGATGTGTGTACAGAGAGGTTCCCACTTTATAAGTCAGGTAATGGGTGCATTTCCTTTTGGATAATGTCACTGCTTCTTTTCCTTATCCCATTTCCCCTATCCCATCTCTACCCACAAGTGACATAGGTCATTTTCCACAAAGTCTAATTTGAAATTTTGATTTTGTGTGTGTGTGTGTGTGTGTGTGTGTGTGTGTGTGTGCACTAATTTTGGCGCTTGAATGCATGGCCTTTGATCGGCCACTACCACTGCAGTCAGCCTTCTACATCCAGCTTTTTCTTGGTTATTTGGAGTAGCTGTGATTTCAGGTATGACCACCAGTGTCAGCTTGAAATTTGGGTGGGGTTATGGGGTCTATAGCAGGATGGGGCCTGGATCTTTGGATAGGGTCTGGACCAGGTTCCTGGCACCAGCCACAGAGTGACTCTTGTCTTCTTGGGCCACCTTGTCTGTTGTGTTGACCTCTTTCCTTCACCGCGTCTTCCTTAGCTCGGTGGCTCCTCTTTGTGGATGCTGACAGTGCTCTGCACAGTTTCTGATATAGGGCCAGTATATGTCCAGTGAGGTCTCACTGGCCCTTAGTCTGGCACCCAGGGACCTCTGGAGGAAACTCCTGCCCTCCCTATCTGACTACATGTTCTACCCTCTGCTCTGCTGGGTTGTCTTATGCCTTCATCATTTGTGGTTCTCATTTCCTAGCATCATGTCTGCCACTATGTTCAACGAGGTGTTCTTGAAATTGAGCTGGATTGTGAATTCCCTTTGGTGATCTGGTCTGTGTTTGAACTGGCAAATAGATGCTAAGATCACTAGTTTCTCCAGCATTTTATAAAGTTCCAATTTTATACAGATCGCTAAAAATGGAGGGGGGTCCTCTGATCCCTGACACCTACCTCTGGGTGTTGCTTTAATCCTTCTAAAAATCTCAAGTTTCTTAATAAAAAAAAACCCACCACAGTCTGAAATGCTGGAATTCGTGCCTTTATGAATGCTAGAACGCTGACACCCAGGTTTTATGGAATGTGAAAAAAGAAGAAAATCAGAAGTGAATGGCCAGATTCCCTGGTTCCTAAAGTTATTTCGTTTGAGTTCATTTGATAGGGGATGGGACTGAGAGCTTGCTTGTGATTTGCTTTCTTTCTGAATATTTTTCCTTTGTTTTCTGATCATCTGTAGGGAGGGTCCCTTAGCAGATGACAAGTAAAAGCCACAATTAAAAGCCAAGACAGGGAGACATCTAGATACCTAGATAGAATTTCAGGAAGCTCCAGGATTCTGGGGAAACAGCCTTTCTCCTAGTTACTTGTGTGTACGTGGAAAAGTGATCCTATCTTTCCTTCCTAATTTACATGTTCAACCAGGTGCTATAACAGTCAGCAAGTGAACAAAACATAGGTCTACCTCACATTGAAGCCTTGGAAATAGACCCAGAGACTCAGGAAAAGCTGTCAATGTCTTTTAGAGTTTGCTTTGTTCATTTGCTTTTTTATTGCAGTAGCAGGCTTTGAACTCATAGCCTCATGCTTGCGGAGCATTCATTCCACTAGATCTGCTGCTTCTGCACTTTCCCATTACACCATCATGCCCAGCTAATAGGTGAGAATAAGTCTTGTGAACATTTATGTCCAGGCTGGCCTCAACCAGGATGCTGTAATGTCTGCCAAGATTACAGGTTGGGGTGCTGTGCCCAGCAAAAGCTGTCAGTTCTTATGTTTAGCTTTTACCAAACATGGACAGCTATGTAGAAATGCAGGTTCTGACTTGTGGTAGTAAACTGGGGGAATAAACCAGCAAGGCCTGTTTGAGTCTCCAAGGCATCTTCATAGAGTGTTCCTTCTTCCTGAGTGTGGGCAGGGCTGTTCTGTAATGGGTGTCTTCATGGTAGAATGGAGAAGAGAGTGTAGGGAGGAATTCTAGTTTCTGTGACTCAAATGTTTATGCGTTAATCAGCTTTCCATTGCTGACAAATGACTGAGGAAAGATTTCTTCTGGCTCATGATTTTAGAGGTATTGGATTGGGGGCATGGGCCCCCATTGCTGTGGTGAGTCAACATCACAGTGGGGAGGGGTGACCAGCAGAGCTGTTCGCCTCATGGAAGCCAGGAAGCAGAGTGAGGAAGCCTGTCAGGAAGGTCCAAGGATAGATCAAGCCTCCAAAAGCTGCCTCTCCAGTGACCTACTTCCTCCAGCAGGGACCTACTTCTTCTAGCAGTGACTTATATTTCATCTAGTGGAGACCTACTTCCTCTAATGAGGCCCCACTCCTCACAAACCATTCATCCCTTCATGAATGGATTCATCCACTGTTGATTCAATGAGTCAGTGGCATCAGTCCCTTCTCAGTGGTGGATTGCATCAGCTGGGAATCAAACCTTCCACAAAGGAGCCCTTGGGGGAAAATTTTATATCCAAACCGTACATAATAGGGAGAGAAATGGATGGGAGACGAGCAGATAGGAGGGGATCAGAAAGACCTTGTTTCTGAAGCCTTTCCTATGTATTTAGTATAGCAAGCTCAGCAGGCCTTACTTTGGGATATTGTGGTCTGAGCTCCAACACTTAGTTGTTAAGGACAAATGTAAGAAGTACAGGAACGTTGGCTAACTCAGAAACCCTTCTTGAGTGTCTTGGGTGTGAGCCTGGTGAGGCCCTTAGGAAGGGGAGAGTGACCGCCTGGACTCTGGGAGATCCACAGAATGTGGTTCTAGTTTTCTGCTGCATATAATAATTTATAAAGCAAAGAAACTGATCTCTTTAAAGTTCTGGAAACTGGAAGTCCAAGATCAAGGTGTTGGCATAAGGTGAAGGCTTTCTTGCTATGGCAGAGGGAGAGGAAGAAGAAGAGAAAGAGGAGGAGGAGGAAAAATAACAGATGTTTGCAAAAGCTGCTGTTGAGATAGATAACCTAATTGCACAAATATCCTGACATGTCCCCTTGGTTTTTGGTTTTGTTTTTTGAGATGGGACTCAGTGGTCATGGACAGAGAGAGACCTCTGAACAATGAGCTACACTAAACCTTTTCTCTTTAGAAGTCAATCTGTCTCAGGTGTTTTGTCGCAGTGAGGGGAAGCTCACACAAGCCTACACGAAGGATCCTGTGGTACAGGAGGAGAGAAGAGGCAGTACATTGGCAACATGAAGCATGTCTTGCTCAAATGTTTACTTTCATAGAGATTGTGTTAGCTTTCTCTTCTGACGTCCTTTCTGACTTCTTTCAGACTTAATGCCCTGAATTATTTATTTTAGTTTCTTAAAGTTCAATCCTAGATAGAAAATCAATTTCAAAATTGGAAACCAAGCTAGAAATTATTTTGAATTGTTCTTCCCTGTCACTGTTTTTTTTTGTTATTGTTTTTGTTGTTAACTACGGTAGTTAGTGATTGATCACATGACTTGTTTCCAGGCATTCAAAACAATTAGTTAATGAACATGGCTCCTAATCATAATCCTTCCTAACTTATTTGTTCTAGGAGTATTTAATTTTTAAGCATCATATTCCTTGATTTCTTGACTTTTGAGCATGTTAATTGGTTTGAAATACGAATATTTTTATTCCTTTTTTGGCACAGCCTAGGTTAATAGTAAGCTGAAATTTAAACTTCCACTTTTTTGTGGGCTCAAACCTGTATAACCACAGCACTGAAATTCAAAAATAGAAACATTTGTGTTCAATGTTCTTCTTGTGTATTGTCATCAGTCCAAATTCCCACATCATTTCCATTCTGACGGTGATTCCGATGGGAAGCTTGTGAGTGTGAGTGTGAGTGTGGGGGCATGTGAGAAGGGATGTGAGGATGGGATCTCTTCATGGGGGAGGATGGAGCTGTTCTCATTCACTTCATCATTGACATGCTGATAAGAAATAGCATATCTAGGTATCCATTTCATTAATCCAGTTGCCTCAGTGCACACAGTAGATGATATTGGCTCATGGGTTTGTGTGAGCAGAGGTTCAAAGGCCTCATCAGCAGAAAATCTGGGACCTGGGATGGACTGGCTTCTATCTTGTTCCTCTAACACACTCCCTCTAAAATAAATGAGCTTCATCAAGGAGCTTCCCAACTTGCATGGGGAGGGGGAGGGCCAATTACATTATTATCTCTCTCTCATGGCACCTACTTGAAAGCACAGGCAAAGCTGTGAGTTCTTGGCACCCTGCTGGAGGCAAGTGGAGTCCTAGCATCCAGCAGCTCCCAGGCCATAAATAGTTGTGACTTTGGCAAAAGAATCAGTGTTCCAGGCTGGAGTCCCCATGCGAAGGTGAGTGAAAGATGAGTCCCACAGACAATCCTGCATCCCAGCTTCAGCCCTGCCACACACAGGCCTGCTGCCCAGTCCTCCCCCTGGGCCTCAAATATAGGCCAGAGAAGAGGAAAGACAGGATTCCGCTGGGTAACCAACCCAGCCTGCTGCATCCCCTCCCCAGCTGCCTCACCTTGGGGGTGGGGGGGTTGGTGGTGGTGGCAGGACTTGACTGGGTGTGAACACTGTCATCAAGGGCCAAGTCATGTGCAAATGGCTGGCTACCTCCAGCCACTCTCCCAACCTGCATTTGGAGTGCCATGTAGAGTTCCCCTCACAAGCATGGATGCAGGATTAGGGTAGACACCATTCAGTGACCTGTCTTCTAAGAGATTTTTGAATCTTCTGAAAGAATTTCTATTTAAGTTCAGTTTCATTCCAGACTCTTATTTGAGGGAGATTTTTTCCCCTCCTATTATTTTCAAATCACAAAGCAATAAAAATCTTTTTTGGCCTCTTCCACCTGGCTTTATCAATAAAGTAATGGGACATTCTTTGCCAAAACTGTCAGTGAGGTTTGTTGTGGAAAGTCACTAGAACATCTTTGAAGCCCAGTTCTATTTAGAGCCACTTGGTATTCTTCTTCTCTTCATCCCTCCCACCCCCATTTGTACAGTTTCAACTTTAATTATCTTGGAAAACCAGATGATAATTGTCCATGTGACAAAAATACATTTGAAAGAAGCAATATCCTGTCTGCCCCAGTCAAATAGACCACAACTTGGGTTAGTCAGTGGATGATTTAATGGGAAAATCATTGTTAAGTGACAGCTAGAGTAAATAAACTAGTTGACTGGCAGGACACAAAGGTGTGGGATGTGCTCTCAGCTTTATCTGCTGCCAAGGGCAGGAATCAAACCCAACAGATCTAGGTTCTGCATAAGCCACTTACATGCTTCCTTTACCAAAAAAGATCATATTTGATTTGCACACAGAACAAGAAAATACATATTCAAAGCTAAATAAAAATTCTATCAAGGGTAAGAAAAAATAAAGCCTAGAGCAATGATGTGCATTGATTCGGGGTCTAACAAATACAAAAGCAACCATCAGTGACAAGAGGTTAATGTGCTCTCCAGAAATCTTTTTAATATATGTTCCTTTGGAGTTGGCTACAGAAACTTTTTCCTACAGAATTTGGTGGTTGGGATGGACATTTTTAAATGAGAAGGAAGGAAGTGGCCCTACTAGGTAATAAAAAGCAGAGTTGAGATTGAAGTGACTGTTATAAATCACACAAAGTGGTTTATCCACTTTCCTAACAGTCCAATGTGGAGAAATACAGGCCCTGTGTAGAGTTACAATCAATTGCATCCTCTTAAGACTGAGTCTATAGATGGCTTGATCTTTTATAGGAAAGATACTTTCTAAGTTTAGTCTGGAAGATAAATACTCCCTTGTGGGGGAAGCAGGTTTCTAGCTGTCTTTGGTTCAAAGGAGAACTCGGTGTTCGCCCCTTCCTTGCTAATGGGCATGGGCCTAGGAGCTGCAGGACCCATGGGTCCTTTCTCTTAGCCTTTCCAAGAGTGGATGCATCTTGAATTTATGAGACCCCACAGTTTCCTGAACCTCAGGTTTACTTCTGAGCAAGGGTGGCTGGACAAGGAAAGCAACCAGCCAGGATGACTCACTCACTTGCTCACATCCCATACACAAATGCAGAGAGTTCCATTCACTTGTATGTCTGTGGGTCTCTAACCAGCTGTATGCAAGTGCATGCTTTCTGGAAACCAAGACAGGCTGATAGACTACCTCTATTTTTCCTTTTCCACACGAATTATGTATTATATTAATTATATACCCTTAAGCCACAGTGCCACTTCCACTTTTCTAGCATAAACAGCCTAAAAGAGTAAATGCTGTCAGATGGATTGGTTGTTAATATTGTTACGGTTTATTTTGCTCTTTTCACTGGATATTTTCCTAAATATCTTTTGTGTTGAGAAAGCAGGAGATAAAGTAATGGGCTACCAGTTGTCTAGGTGGTCATCCATGGTGGCTGCTTTGAAGCTTCTCAACAAAGCAGCCACAGGGCACAGAGGTAAGCACGGCCCCTGGTCTGTGGACACTAGAGCCCTGTCATAAAGGATGTGGGAATTTCTTTTCTAAAACTCATTTTTAGTAGCACATATTGTCACTGGTGTTTCTGCACACACATTTAAGACGCTTGGATCATATTTCCCCGATTACTCTTTCTTACCCCTCCACCACTTCATCCTTTCACATTTTTTTCAAAATAAATTTTATTATGAAATTTCATATTGCAAATAATGTCATTTAATCAGGAGTGGCATAGCAGGATTGTATGGCGGTTCCGTTTTTTTTGTGGCAATTCATCCACACTAATTTTTATGATGGCTTCACTAATTTACATCCCAACCAACAGTATGTGAGGCCTTCTTCTTCCCATCCTTATTAGCTCACCCTTCCTTCCTTCCTTCCTTCCTTCCTTCCTTCCTTCCTTCCTTCCTTCCTTCCTTCCTTCCTTCCCTCCCTCACTCTCTCTCCCTTCCCCTTCCCCTCCCTCTCTCTCTTTGTGCCAGTATTGAGGCTGGAACTCAAGGCCTCCCTCTCTTGCTTGGCTTTTCCACTCAAAGCTCTCTCCTACTTGAGCCATACCTCCACTTCTGGCTTTTTAGTGTTTAGTTGGAGATATGAGTCTCATGGATCTTTCTACCCAGGCTGACTTAGAACCAAAAATTTCAGATGTCACCATCTCGAGTAGCAAGGCATGAGCCCAACGCGTTTTGATTTCTTGTTGCTGGCTGTCCTACTGGACATGGAGGGAATCTCAGTGTCATTTTGGCTTGTCATTTCCCTCCTGGTTAAGGAAGGTGAATGTTTCCTTGGAAGATAGCAGGGATTTCTTCTGTCATTTAGATTTCTGGGCATCTCTAAATTAAGTCTCGGGGTTTATTTTGTTTAAGATCTAATAAGAGGTTAAGACTCGGCTCCACTTTCTTACATGGTCCTGAGTATGAGCAGAGGTCACCCTGGCCTGGTGAGAGAGCAGTGTTCAGGGGCAGCCTTAAGCCTGAAGGGATCTGGAGTTTCTGTAAGGTGGGGAAAGCCCATAAGAAACACGTACAAATGGTTCAAAGCCAGTCCAGGCAAGAAAGTTCCTGAGATTCTTGTCTCCAATTAACCACCAGAAAGAAAAGCTGCAAGTGGCATTATGGCTCAAGTAGTGGGGTACTAGCCAAGAATGAAAGAGCTCAGGGACAGTGCTCACGACCTGAGTTCAAGTCCTGAAACTGGCTTTTTTTTTCTTGGTTATGTGGCTTGGACTCTGGCTTTGGGCTCTTCAGTTCAAGGCTACTGCCCGACCCTTGAGCCACAGTGCCACTTCCACTTTTCTAGAAGTTAATTGGAGATAAGAGTCTCATAGTCTTTAGTGCCTGGGATGGCTTTGAACTGTGATCCTCAGATCTCAGCCTCCTGAGTAGCTAGAAGTACAGGTATGAGCCACTGTGCCTGACTTAATTTACAAGTATTTTAAATTAAAATGCATTAAAAGCCAAGGACAGGGGCCAGGAGTTTGGTCTACTGGTAGAGTGCTTGCCTAGCATGCATGAAGACCCAGGTTCGATTCCTCAGTACCACATACCTAGAAAAAGCCGGAAGTGGTGCTGAGGCTCAAGAGAAAATCCAGGACAGGGCTCAGGCCCTGATCTCAAGCCCAGGACTGGCAAAAAAAAAAAAAAAAAAGCCAAGGAATAACCCTGTAACATCAAGAACAATGGAATATTTTTTTATTACTACTAAGGGCTGGATACCTGACATTGACTCTTTTCAGTCATTCATTTCTTTGCCTCTCCGTGTGACCATTTGTTTCAGACTATACCTCGTAGCTTTTGTCCAAGTATGATTTTGATCATTTAACTTTCACTGCACTGCTGGTGGGATTGTAAGCTAGTTCAGCCACTTTGGAAAGCAGTGTGGAGGTTTCTTAAAGAACTGAAAATTGACCTTCACTACAATCCCGCCATACCACTCCTGGGTATCTACTCTGAACATCATAACCCAGAATATGATAAGGACACCTGCTCAGCTATGTTTATCTCTGCAGTATTCACAATAGCCAGGCATTGGAAACAATCCAGATGCCCTACTGCAGATGAATGGATACAGAAAATATGGTATATATATATATATATATATATATAATGGAATTCTATATAGCCAACAGACAAGATAAAATAATGGCATTTGCAGGGAAGTAGATGAATCTAGAGCAAATCATGTTGAGTGAGACAAGTCAAGACCAAAGGAACAAAAGGCGCATGGTATCTAATTAGATCCAAACAGTACAAGAACGAGGACTCAATATTTGCATACCCAATTCTATGGACATGGTATTGGAAATATAAACACAACTACATAGACATAAAAACCTATGATTCTATAGACATAATGTTTTATTACATAGATTAATATTTATCTATGACATACAAACCCTCAGCCTAATTTTAATTACATTCTAAAATCTAAGTGCCAGTGATTGTATATAGAGAGTCCCTTCTTGAATAATTGTTTGTTAAATATATTATTTGAAATATGATGTAAAAATCAATGTTAATAAATTCTTTAATAAAAAAACAAAAAACAGGGGGGAAAATTAGATGAGGGGTGTGGGGGGAGGGAAATGGGGACCAAGACAGGTGGAAGGGAATCAATGTATGTGGATTAATGCACCTTCTATCCGGCAAATATCATGTAACCCTTCTATTAATTACAATAAAAAATATATTAAAAAACTTAACTTTCTGCTTTGCAATTTGTAATAATTAATGTATTATCATATACTCATTTGTATTAATTAGTATATGTGTAGGATGGTCCTAGCAGAGAATCACAATAGCTCATAACTATGTACATATGGCCATATAATCGAAATGAGCTCCAAGATATGGAAATAAGAGGTTTTCTTTTTGTTGTTGTTTATAATGTATGGAATGAAGTTATTTCTTTCTTCTTTCTGTTTTTTTCCTTTTCCTTTTTCATTGGTTTATCCCCTGATGTCACTGTTTTTGATTTTGGTACCTGTGTCTGTATATACGTTTACCTGATATGGAGAAGGGAAGGGGAGCAAAAAAAAGTGAGACAAAGGACAAAGGGTAAACCAATGCAGCAGGCATACTCACAAGACAATATGTTGAAAATGAACTTTACAACTTAGGAGGGAGGCAGAGAGGTGGGGGGAGGGGGGAAGAGGGAAAATGGGAGAAAAGCAAGAGAGAGGAGGTAACAATATTTGACAAGAAATGTGCTCATTTCCTTATTTTACTATAACTCTTTTGTACAATAAAATTGCAATAAAATTAATTTTTTTCTGCTTTGCAACTTGCTGTTGGTCATTATTTTAGAACTAAAGGAAGCCTTTCCACATTTCCCCAGTGTCCTTGTGCAGCTGTGAACCCTGCATGTCCCTGTCGTAAGGAGTGTTCTGGGGCCTTTATATTTTGAAAGAAAGTGAGTTGAATCTTAATTTCAATGCTGTCTGTCCTGAAGAGTTGTTGTTTTCCCTGTATTACGTGGCCTTCAACCATAGTACAACTCTACTTGGGGTTTCTAGAAAGTATATTCTCACTAAAGTCTTGGAAAGATGAGCCACAGACAAAAGTCAGTGTTCGGTTGAGAATGACTGCAGCCATAAAACGTCTAAAGAAAATACAGGGGACATGGGAGCTATGTGAAGAATGTTATTTGAGTGCTATTTATCCTTTCCTGTCTGAGAAAAGAAACACAGATTTTACTCACCCTTGCCAAGTTGTGTTTTGGGATTTCCCCACATCTCATTGGTGAATTTGTTTTTTTTTTAATGTTTTGTCAGACTTGGAACTGTTTCTGGGACTTTCTAATCTAAGTGGGAAGTCAAGACAGGCAGCTCATGGGTTTGTGCTAGTTTGGTAGAGCAACAAAGACAGAAAGCGACAAAACTGTGTACCAGGCAGCTCAGACAACAGGGGCTGTCTCAGTTCTGGGGGCTGCTGTGGATGTGCTCCGCGGTGCAGGTGGTCAGTAGTGGGAGGTGGTCAGTAGTGGAGGTGATCAGTGGTAGAGGTGGTCAGCGGTGGAGGTGGTCAGTGGTAGGGGTGGTCAGTGGTGGAGGTGGTCAGCAATGGGAGGTGGTCAGTGGTGGAGATGGTCAGAGGTGGAGGTGGTCAGCGATGGGAGGTGGTCAGTGGTGGAGGTGATCAGTGGTGGAGGTGGTGAGTGGTGGAGGTGGCCAGCGATCGCAGGTGGTCAGTGGTGGAGGTGGTCAGTAGTGGGAGGTGATCAGCAGTGGAGGTGGTCAGAGGTGGAGGTGGTCAGTGATAGGAGGTGGTCAGTGGTGGAGGTGGTCAGTGGTGGAGGTGATCAGTGGTGGAGGTGGTGAGTGGTGGAGGTGGCCAGCGATCGCAGGTGGTCAGTAGTGGAGGTGGTCAGTAGTGGAGGTGGTCAGTAGTGGGAGGTGATGAGCAGTGGAGGTGGTCAGAGGTGGAGGTGGTCAGCGATGGGAGGTGGTCAGCGATGGGAGGTGGTCAGTGGTGGAGGTGATCAGTAGTGGAGGTGGTGAGTGGTGGAGGTGGCCAGCGATCGCAGGTGGTCAGTGGTGGAGGTGGTCAGTAGTGGGAGGTGATCAGCAGTGGAGGTGGTCAGAGGTGGAGGTGGTCAGTGATAGGAGGTGGTCAGTGGTGGAGGTGGTCAGTGGTGGAGGTGATCAGTGGTGGAGGTGGTCAGTGGTGGAGGTGGTCAGAGATGGAGGTGGTCAGTGGTGGAGGTGGTCAGTGGTGGAGGTGATCAGTGGTGGAGGTGGTGAGTGGTGGAGGTGGCCAGCGATGGGAGGTGGTCAGTGGTGGAGGTGGTCAGAGGTGGTCAGCAGTGGAGGTGGTCAGAGGTGGTCAGCGGTAGAGGTGGTCAGCGGGGAGCTGGTCAGAGGTGGAGGCGGTCAGCAGTGGAGGTGGTCAGAGGTGGTCAGAGGAGGAGGTGGTCAGTGATGGAGGTGGTCAGCGATGGGAGGTGGTCAGTGGTGGAGGTGGTCAGCTGGCCCACAGTGTCTTCCCCAGCCTCCCTGGTTGGCAGATGCCCTTCACATGGCTTCCTCCCTCTGTGCCCACATGATAGCTCTCAGGTTTCCTCTTCTTCAGACTGGAGAAGGCCCACCCTGAAGGAGGCCTGGTCAATCTTTTACCTCCTTCAAGACCCTGCCTGCAAACTCAGTCATTCCTGAGGGGCTATGGGGGACAGTGAGCACCCAACACCCGGGAAGCTGAGAGCATTAGGTCCACACTGTAAGAGGAGCGAGTCCCAGGGAGAGTGGACAGATGAGGCCCCACGGAGCAGACCACGCGTTGGAACAGTGTCACCTGAGCGCACTTCGCTCCTTGGGTCTTGTGCAGTGACCTGAGCAGGATGAGGGGCTGCTGAGGCCACTTGGGCGAGTTCATGCAGATGCCTACACGACACGCTAAGGTGCCCAGAGAGGTTTTGCCAAAGTTAAATGGATCTTGATTTGAACTCCAGTAGGGAAATTCACGGTGACCCTGAGCTGTCCTTCATCTTTAGGAACATCTGGGGCCTGAGCACCTGGCAAGCACTTTCTAGGTGCCTTGCCTGCAGATGCCCGGCTGGAGAGCAGTGAGCAGAGGCCCTGCTCAGCATGAGAAGGGGAGGCCCAGCCAGGCAGGGAGGAGAGATGGTCCTGGAGAAGGCAAAGGCCATGCCCTGCACACGATATTGGAGTCTGTCTCTTCTTTGGATGGTTTCCAGTTTGAAATCTATCTGCTTCCCTGGGCCAAATATGGCTTGGATTAGGGCTGGCCTTTCTCTGAATGCAAAAGGTTACATCATGCATTTCCAGTATCCAGGCTTTCCCTCACTGCCTCTTCCTTGAAATCATTTAGAAAGAGCTAGTCAGATCATCTCATCTCTTGCTCATAGTGGCAGGTCCAGCAAGTCCTGCAGGAGGGAGAGGCCCAGATAGGAATTCTCCACTTCTGTTTGTTCAGTAGAGGATGCGCAATCTACCTACATGCAAATGCCTACTTATACATGTACACGCCCCCCCCCCCCCCCACACACACACACTTGTTGCCTCAGAATTTTCTGCAAATTAAAGCCAGGTACTAGTGGTCCATGCCTGCATGGTCCATGCTACTCAGGAGGCTTAGCTATGCTAGTAGTTCAGAGTCAAACTAGGCAGGAAAATCTGTGAGATTCTTATCACCAATTAACTAGCAAAAGGCCAGAAGTGGAGTAATGGCTCAAGTGGAAAAGCAAGTCTTGTGCAAAAAACCTCAGGAAAAGTAGCACCCAGGCCCTGAGTTTAAGACCTGGTGTTGAGAAGGCTCTGATGTTCCCTGATGTGTGAAGATGCCCGGTAGTCACTGTAGCCCTGGGCATTGCTCGTGCAGCTGAAGCTGGGCTTTATCTCCTGCTATAATCCATAGCAATTAAATTACCAAGAACAACAGTCCTTAGAGCAGAGCAACGAATTTATCACTGGCATTTTAATCAAGGTCCAGTTATTTAAATAATTATCTGCTCAGTCAGTGTGAGTGTGAGGCGAGCCTGGGAGGGCTGGAGGGAGAGAATTCCTGCACAGCTCACATATAAGTGTGGTGATGTAAGCCAAGGTCTCTGGACACTTGAGGGAAGGTTCACAGATATTACAGCTGCCTGGAGGCAGAAGTCACAAATGGAAAAGCAGAAGAAAACTCATTGTGGCACATGTCTGCTTGGGTGTTGGTGGCCATGCATAATCTCCAGAATCTTTGGTTATGTCTCATTTCTTCTTTCTTAGGCATGGCAGAAGGGTACTTGTTGTAAATTGGTCCAACCAATGAGGTAGAAGGGTCAGATAATTGCCTCATTCTTTCTCTCTACCCTTTAATAAAGGAAATCATCAACACTATGGGATGGTGTGCCATGTGTAGACCCCATGGGGTTGCTGGAAGATGAAGAAGTCCAAGTTTAGAGCACTTTAACAGACTTGCCAATTGCCACCCAGTTGGGAAGTGAGAGCGTGGGCTTCGAACCCAGACAGTCTGACATCCAACCTGTCACACCATATACGGTCATCTTTCTGGATGTGTAGTATAGGATGTGTCCCTACTTATATTCCTAGCTCTGGAATATAGTGGTTGAGACACTGAGCCATAGAGTAGAGCCCCTCCTGTCTGCTTCTGTAGCAGTCAGCTTGGTTTTGGCCATAGGGCAGCACATGAAGCTTAGACACTCTGGAGCATGGCCAAGACACCATCACAGCTAGCTCATGCCTCATCAAATGAATCCAGTATGTGAAGATCTAACAATCATTTCATTGGAGTTCCATGAGCTTCTACATGTTCTACAGGAAAAGACATGCCTGTTAGCCATATTTTAAAAGTAAATTATTGACTTATGAATAAATGAGTGGATAGTTGGATGATTGCATGGATTATTGGATGGATGGATGAATGGATGGGTGGATGGACGGACGGATGGATAATGGGTGGATGGATGGATAGATAATGGGTGAGTGGATGGATGGATTGTTGGATAGTTGGGTAATGATTGGATGGATTATTTAGTGGATATATTGTTGGATGGATGAATGGATTGTTGGACAAATGATGGATTGATGATGGATGTGTGGGATGGAGGTTGAATGAATGAATAAATAATTAAGAAGTGCAAGCAGTATAGACAGAGGTTCTGGGCACTAATATCACCTCACGTGACCTTCAGGAACCCTCTGCAGTTTATAGTGCCCTTATCTGAAAAATGGAAAAGAGAATAAAAACTACTATTTCACAAGGTTTTTGGAAGGATCAAATGATAAAATGTTCCTGAAAGTGTACATATATAATTTAAATCAGTGATTGTATTTCATTTAAGCAATACTGACAAAAAATATTGCATGATCTTAAGGGTACTTTTGGAGGAGAAAGTCTTTGGTGCCAAGGCAAAACTAGTGAGGGAAGGTCACAAATGGATTAAGGGAAGTGAGTGTCTGCTACTGTCTATGGAAAACAGAAATCAAATGTAATTCCCTGAGCACAGAAAAATGGAGCCTTCGAGTGCTGCAAACCCCATAGCTGCAAACCATAATCCTCATTCCTGCATAATACGAATATGGTTCCCATTACAGCTCTGGTTCATTCAGAGCACAGTCTGAATCCCTAAAAGCCAACATCTTCTATTTTGAATGCCTTCCCCAAATATGTAATAGTCAAAATAAACGGTTAGATGCCACACACACACACACACACACACACACACACACACACACACACACACACACACACACGAGAGAGAGGAGAGCACTCGTGTTTTTAATAGCTTGTGAAATTCAGCCCAGAGTCTGCTGGTTGGAGCTGACAGGAAGTAGCCCATAAACGACTCTGTCAAGTGTAGCAGAGCATACTGGAGCTAAGTTTCATGCTAAGAACATTCTCTCAGTGTTCCTAGGGCCTGATCTCTTCCACAAGATCAGATGGTGCTAGAGGTGATGGAAGGAAGATGCTTAGCAAAGGCCACAAAGATACTTGGATGCTCTGGTCTGAAAAGATTGGGAAGAGGGAGGTTTAAGAATTATGAAATATAGAGAGCCAGGCTCTGTTGGCTCATGCCTATAATCCTAGTTGCTCAGGAGGCTGAAACCTAAGTATCACAGTTCAGAATCAGCCAGGGCAAGGAAGTCTGTGAGACTCTTATCTCCAGTGAATGATCAGAGCCAGAAGTGGAGCTGTGGTTCATGTGGTAGAGGCTATTGAGGTTAGCAACTGTGGCAGCCTCTTGTTTTCCCTGTCTGGGGTAGGACAATAGCAACAGCCACAGAAATCAATGATTTACTTGGTAATTTCACTTGTTCATCATTTGTAACTTTTAGTGCCCCCCCCCCCTCACACACACTGCTCATTCTGTGGCTTGAACTCAGGGCTTTGAACTCAGCAGCTTTCTTGTTCACTTACTGGCTGAGTCATCCCTCCAGTCTGGCATTTTGCTGGCTAACAAGAAATGGAGTCTCTTGGACTTTTGTGCCCAGGCTGCCTTCAAACCATGATCCTTCAGTTCTTAGTCTCTTGAATAGCTAAGACTCCTGGGATAAGTCACCAATGCCAGGCTTCAGTTTTTCATGATGTGAACATCGTGATTGTTGCTGTCGTACCTCCTCTCAAGTTCATGAACTTGCATTTAGTGCAGATTTCTCTTTATAAAGTTGGTCTGCATCTGGCCACAGTGGCTCAAGCCTATCATCTTGGATACTCAGAAAACAGAGCTCAGGAGGCTCCCATTCAAAACCTGTCTGGGGAAAAGTTATCAGGTATGGTAGGGATCTACCCTTGCTCTCTGCTGATTATTTTGACGGTGGAGTCTCACCAACTTTTCTGCTTGGAGATGACCTCAAAGGATAATCATCCAAATCTCAGCCTCTTGAGTAAATAGGTTTGGGAGCACAAGCCACCAGCCCATGGCCAGAAGCACTTGCCTTTAGCCTCTTACATGGGTTGAGGTCTCTTCTCTCTGCATTGATATATTCAGCCTGTGGTTAGCCATGTCTCCTATTGGTGGAGAATGGAGTCAGTGAGGCTACTGGCCTTCTGCTTCCTTTCAAGATGGATTTGGAGAGGAGAGAGAGGTGGCATGTGTTCCAGTTGAAGCACCACTGTGGACCGTGGGGCTTTGTGTCAGCTCATGGGGCAATGGAACTTACACTCTGTGGTTATCCAAATGAATACCAGAACATGGAAGAAAGCCTCTTCCTTCTTGCAGGGACAGAATTTGGTTGTCGTGGAATTCTGAAGCTATGCTGACTGTTGACTTAGGCCATGAACAGCACATGTTAGCCAAAGACATCAGCATTTCTGAGAGGATAATAGGGGAAATGCTTACATCTATTTACCTTTCTTTTTCTCCTGCCCTCTACCTTCCTCTCTCTCTCCCTTTCTCTCTTCTCTCCTCCCCTCCCTTTCTCGTACTTTCACAAGGAAGCCAGTTTCTTCCTCTTAGAAGTTCAGGTTGACCTCTGCCGTTAGCATATTAGATTAGTGTATAATCTAATATGCATGTATATATTATACACACAAAATATACACTAATGGGGTCTATTAGGTTACACTCCTCCGTATTTCTCTATGAACTCTCTGTGTAATTTTTTATGAAAACAACTGTCATGTTCTATATAAACCCTTGTGCTCAGCGGGGCCACAAAGGGGCATTTCTCTCAGTGGAGAGTGGGGCCTGCCTGTCCCAGCATTCTCTGAGGAGATGCGCCTGCCCCTGGCAGCTATGGAATTGAGCCCTGCTGGCCCAGGGTGGACGTGGGGAATCATTCCAGCTCCATACAAGAGACCTACTGCTGACGTTCTCATGAATCTTCCCAATTAGGTGGTTGGGAAAGAGTGGGGGAACGAATCGGGGGTAAATTTTGTCTCTCCTCAGAGTCCAAGCAAGGATTCCCCGAGTTTCCCCACTGGTCTTTGTGGCAGGGCTCCTATTTCCACTGCGTAGCTTGCTTGGTCGAGCCAAGTAGAACTGTTTCAGAAGGATGTCCTGGTTATTCCTCTGGGAAGGAGAACTCTGGTTCTAGGCTCTGCTGAGATCCTGGAGCCTGGAGGATTCCGGTCAATTTCAATTCTCTGGGGGTGGGGGGTTGTTCTAGAATGTAAGTCTCACAATCAAAAGCAAGAGCAATCATCATAGTAATTTGTACATGAAGGCTGCACCATCATGGATGGTTTACACAAATGTCTTGTGGTAGGTTAGCAGGGAGTTTCAGAAGAGTGGAAGGATTACCCACATCCATGTGACATCAGCCTTGTGAGTCTCCTCAACACTGACAAAGGGGAGGGGAGGAAGGCGTGGGAGATGGAGATTGTGCAATGCGTAAAGTGTGCATGTGGAAATCTCACCATACGAAACCCATGCACACCAAAGTAGATATGCTGATTCCAAACCAAAATTATAATGAGAATGAAAGGCTCTTAGCATGTGTTGAGCAGCTTTTGCTCATGTCCCATCATTACGAAGGGTCTGTCAGGGTGATGGTGGCACTATATGATATGCTAAGAATTATTTTAAGGAGATACTCTACTCTGTTTTGTAGTGTGTTCTCCATTCAGAGTGAGATGCAGCTTGCTCTGTGCTCATGGGGGAAATATGACTCCATCGTGAATCCTGTATTATTCTCAGTGGCCAGTCCCAGGCTGACAGGGAAAGCAATATCTCCAGAGCCAATGGCCCTGGACAACTGACTTTACAGGGTGCTGGTACATTTTGCCTTCTAGATGTCTTTTCCATGTTATCATCTATTCACTGTGACACCGTTTATCCTGGATATTTGAAATTTGACTAGTATAGTGAGGGAAAGAAAGAGTTCCTCTTTCCCCCTCTCCTTCTTACAGTGCTGGCCATGGAACCCAGAGCCCTGGGCATGCTAGGTAAGTCTCTATCACAGAGTCACATCCCCAGCCATTACCCTCTCCTAGAATATCCAAAGAGAAGCTGCGATTGTCATTTTTATTTCTTTCTGTACTCTTTACTGCTTTAATCTGGCCACTGAACATAACGTTATGAAATGGCTGATCCATGAATCCATTTGTCTCTTGCTCTGAAAATTCACAAGTGGAGACTAAAAGGAGGAAATAGTTCTAGATATTACAAGGAAGTGTATTTCTATTAGAAACACTATTTTACCATTTTGGAGTAAAATAGAGAACCAACAATGCTCTTCCCAAATAAAAGAATTAGCTGAAAAGAATTACAGGCATAGTGGAACCTGCCTGTAATCACTGCTATGCAGGAGAAGAAGTGGGAAGGTTATAGTCCAGGGCTGGCCTGTGACCTCCTACCTGCAAAACCACCTAAAAATGCAAAAGGACCGGAGGCTTGTACAATTCCCTGAGTTCAAACCCCAGTACCACCAAACAGAGTGTAGATTTGCTATTTATTTCTGTTGGTCTACTCTTCATTGTTTCATTTATTTCTGTGCAACTTTTCTTCCAGGTAAATAAGGGTCATTTCAAGATAAAGATAGCGAAAGACATCATTTATTCATCGATCACCCGGCGCTGAGGTAAGCCAGGCCCTAAGAGGCCCCCATGCTAAGAGCCCAACGGAATTGTCTTATCAGCTGCCTCTGCTGAAGGATGTGCACTGAACCTCAGCTGAAGAAAAGAGTGATTTTTCAGGGGCTACAGGAGAAAGTGAGGTCCTGAGTGATGAACTGAAACTCATCACAATGACTGGTTTGTCCCTGGATGGGATGCACGTTGTGAACGTGTGTGACTCATAGGCCTGGGGTTAGTGCCTGCATGCCACTGCAGTTCAAATCTACACACTGCCTGCAAAGTGAATGCTCGTAATTTCCCAGTTCCCCACATTTTTCTGAATGCTGTTGTTTATCTGCATGCTGGAAAACAATATTCCTAATTAGAAAATTAACTAAAAGCTGTTGAAGTTAAAAAAAATGACTATTAGCCAGGTGACAGTAGTCCGTGCCTATAATCCTAGCTGATCAGGAGGCTGAGATCTGAGGATTGTAGTTCAAAGCCAGCCCAGGCAGGAAAGTCTGTGAGACTCTTTTCTCCAATTAATCACCAAACAAAGCTAGCAATGGAGCTGTGGCTCAAATGGTAGAGGGCTAGCCTAAAATAGAAAAGCTCAGGGACAATGCTCAGGCCCCAAGACAGGTACGTGCACATGCAATGTACACACACACACACACACACACACACACACACACACACACACACACACTTGATCACTAACCTTGAAGCCTAAAATCCAGTGAGAGACACAGGTGATGAAGAATCAATCATGCATGGCAGGGCTCAGGCTGGTCTCCTCACAAACCACCCACATGAAAGGGGACATCCATGGCAAACCTTACAAGATGTTCACTCTGAGATGGTGACATCATGGTGCATGTTGGGGTACAGGAGAGGCTATGAAAGGCTGGCTGGCAGTGGTTTCCTGACTTTGATCCTGTGATTGATACGGCCCTGTGTCCCCTTTCATGGCTGCTGTGTGTGACGCATGGCCCAGGCTAGGTGTCCAGGTATGGGGACAGGTAAGCCTGTTTCTGCTTGGTGTCCTTGTTAGTTCCTTTGGCGCTCTTCCTCAGGGCTATCAGGAAGTCAGCCTGGACATGGAAAACAGCCATGCTGAGCCATGCAGAAAGAGGTGGCTATTGAGCGGGTACCTTGCCCTGTGCTTCCTCTTCCAACACTGCCTGTAGCTTGGGAAATAAGGAGGCCCACAGAAACCTGGAATATTCCCCACATCCATGTCACCCAGCTCTAAAATTTGAATCCTTGGTCGCAAAAGGTACGCATCTTCCTAGTATGCGATTTTGTCTCATGGGCAAAGATCAATCTAAGGGGAAAAGAGAGATGGGGAGTTGGCCTTTATTTTCTGCCTGTTTGGACTCTGACATAATTACCTTTCCAAAAGTTAATGAACATATGGAATTACTTTCTCTAAGTATGACTGTGGGATCAGAGTTTATGTTTCCTTTAATAAGATTACAAAATTTCTTCAAGTTGAGAGAGAATTTCCCTGGTGTGATTAAAAAAATTCTGAAAGGTGCCTGACTTTTCTTTATGCAAAGACCAGATTTATTCTCATTGAAGTGTGTGTGTGTGTGCGCACACATGCACATGTGTAATTTTAACTATTCTCCACTGGGAAGTTTATATTCATATAAGACATTATGGCTTGAGCTGGTCCCATTTCCTCATTTTTAAAGATGGGAAATTTTATTTACAAATGTTCTGGTGATAGTTTAAATATTTAATTTTACCCTAAACATCCAAATGTAGCTGTGTATTTAAAAAATGTATGTAAAAATGCAATACGAAAACGGATTCTCTGAGTCATTTTGAAGAATGGCACCTGAGTTCATAATACCTGTATTAAAAGCTAAGCTTCCATCCATAGCTGGCTTTAAGAAGAGTCCTCATGTAGTGCGTAATAGAATTCTTTGCTTTATAACTTTCCACAGAGTTGACATAGTCACATTCCCACCCAGCTCCTTTTATACCAGACTGTGAATATACAAAAATCTGAAGTATTTTGATATACATTTACCTTCTTGGGACATTTCTACATAGTGAAGTAAGGCATTTCTGTGTTTGTCTGGCATTCAGTGGATGTCGAAGTCTGCCAGTGCCGCATCCTGGACTTAGTGGAGGCATGCCCTGTGTTGTTCCTTTGTCTTTGAGTCACCCGGAGAAGCTCACACACTGGGTGGTTTCCAGTTTAGCCATGGTAGGAGAGAGTAACTGGTCACTTCCTCTCTCACCTCATACGGCTCCATTATGAAACTATTAGATCTGTCTTCAAGATACATCTGTCTGCAAGCTGAGCCCTTCTCAATTCCTCCACTGCTACCTTTCTAGGGCAGGTGTCACAAATCAGTCCACTGGAGACATGGCTCAACAGTAGAGTGCCTGCCTGGCTAGCATGAGGCTCTGAGTTCAAACCTCAGTACTGCCAAAAACTCACCAGGGAGACAGTGACTTGGGAGAAAGTTGTAGCTGGATGAACCTCATTGAAAAGGAAAACAGAGGAGGAAGTCTGGAAACACCTTCTACGTGTCATCAGCCAAGGGCTGTCTTTCAACCTCTCATTTAGAAAAAGAGGGTGAAACATGGAGTTGGAGGAGGTGGCTGCAACAGGCAGAGACTCATAGTTTGGATCTTGGAGGACAATCATGGAGATGCCAGCAGCAAGGCTAGAGAGAACTGGGGTGTGTCAGGAGGGAGCTCTGAGGACAGGGTTGCAGCCAGTTCAGGGGCACTCTGCAACTGCCATGAAGCAGAAAGCAATGACTGATGGGGCTGAGAACAGGATGAGGTCTAAGTATCCTACAGAGCTTGGAAATCTGCTGCAAGATTTTTACCCATTACATTGCCTCTGGTTTCAGGCACCTGTGACTTTACACCGTGGGCCAGCTATCCAGAGTCTTAAGGGAAATTCTTTGCTGGGTTTCTGGGTTTAGAGGACCATGAGTCAAGGCTACGGAGGAGGCAAGATGCACACGGAGGAGGCAAGATGCACACTGCAATATTTTGCTCAGAAGGAGAAACAATCAAACAGCTCAGCTTCCCTGGGTGCTGCCTGGCTCCCAGCAGAGTTATGACAACAAACTGTTTCCTGCACAGGCAGAGGGCATACAGGCCTCAGCTCTCTGTCCTCTGGGGGGCACTTCTGTTCTTGACATGGTGCCAGTCTATGGGGCAGTCCAGAGTGTATGGTCATGTGCTGCTGGTTGTCCTTTCTTTTCTCAAGGTGAAGGCTAGAGAAGCATAGCAGTTTACCATGGATGTGTGGAAAATAGAGAATCTGCACGCAGAACCGAAGGGATGAGATGCAAAGGCATTTTGTTTTCGAGTCCTTAGGGTTGTGCTGATAGAAGTGCCACGGGAACAGAAAGCACTTTTTTTGCTTTGCTTTTCTAATCTGAGGGCTATCATCAAGTGAAGACTAACTTGGATTCCTTAGCCAGATCCTATCAGGCTGCCATCCCGAGACACTCTTCGTTCTTGTTGTTGAGCAATGGAACGTGAATGCAAGGTGGCTCCAGAGGAGGTTTGAAAGACAGCATTTTGGAAGGCAGTTCATTCCCAGCTGCCAAAAGTTCAGACCCATGCTGAGGCAGCTCGGGAGAGAGGAGCTTAAGCGCGGTCAACTTTTCCCCTCTTGGCACCCATTGGATTGATAAGGAATTAACCTAAGTTCCAACCCAGTCCCAAATGGGGAGAGAATTTCCCTTCACAAAAGCAAACTCAGAAGGGAAAAGAATTGCATTAATCAAATGCTAGTCCCTTCAGATTTTATTGTAAACACATTTCCAAGATTTCCTAATGCCAGCTAATATAGTCCTTAGGGGAGAAATGAAATGAAATGTGCCCCAATAAAATAGCAGTAGATGGCACAGAGAAATTCTCATAGAAAGACAAACCATTACCATACATTGAACAGTTTTATGCTGAGATTCAGCAAAGACAGGTCAAGATAAAGAAGGATAAAGTTAAGCCTTAATATTGTTGATTATCAGAAGCGAAGCTCACAGATTATGACAATAAGCCTCCTGTGTTTGTGGAGGTACGTGCAGTGCTTTGTGCTTTCTCATAGGTGTTCCACACCGAGGACACATGTGGACAGAGCTCATGACAAGGGGAGCGTTCTCTCTCTGGCCCTGGAGTAGTTCTGTATCTCCATCCTTCCCTCCCATTACCTAAGGGAAGCTGCACTTTTCCAGGCAGCAGGAGCAGCTCGGTGTTCCCTGTCTTGTGTTAAGATGGTTTTATTGAGCAAGTACACACTGAATACCTCTCCTTGTACAAATGTTCACTGCACTTTTCTTTGTCCCATGACTGTCACAGTTACATGTGATTACTTTCTTTGAGAGTTTTAGTCCCTTGACATGTCCACTGGGAAATAACCATGCTAAGGAAACACAGGACGGGGGGATGCTGGGCAAGGAGAGAATGTGTGTTGGTGATGAGAAAAGGAGAAGGACTCCAGAATGGTAAACAGAGAGGGCCAGTCAGCTCTGGTATGAGTACTCTGAATGAATTCCACAGGACAGGATCAGAGTGGGAAATGTTTGCCTGTGTCACTGAGTTGGGACTAATAGAATCCCACATCTGGACATTATTGCTCGTGTCTTTTCCCCAGTCTTGTGTCCTCTGCCTTCCAGGTCAGTGTTAGATGCTTACTGAGAACAATTTAGGTCTTGAGGGTGTTGCCATGCCGTTTTGTAACTCATGGCTCTGGAAATCCATTCACATGGGGACACAATCTCCAGGGAGAATATTTACAGGGACAACACCCCCACATCACGTAGCATGTGATCCTTCCAACATCTATCCCAGACCTTGCTGGGGAAAAGTTCAGAGCATAGCCCACTACTAGAGGTTGAATTTTGTCTCCCCCTCTCCCTGCCCACCATCCCTAAAAACAGAACAAAACAACACTTGTCTTGGCTGAAGTCCTTACACACAAAGGATTTTATTTTGAGATAGAATTGTTGCAGACATCAATAGGTGAGGGTATAATTCTTCTAATCCAGACTGCCATCCCTGTCAAAGGTGGTGGTCCAGGAAGAAAAGCTTTACGAAGAGACAGAGACAAAGACTTCTGCAGGCCCTGCCTGGACATCCATGGTAGACTTTTTCCATGTCAGACTCCATTCATGTGGACTCCCGATGTCCAGAACCAGCAACACCAGGTTGCTTTGGGTGACCAGTCTGGACTCCTTTGCACCGATAAGAGACAAGACAGCCTCAGAAGTCCACCACCCGGGGCTTCATGTATAAGACACGAAGATCACTTCAATTTTATCCTAACTGCTTTTTGTCCTCCACACTACCTGCTATGGGGCAGGGGGGCGGGGACAGGAGTGGGAAGGAAAACCCTCCAGACCTCCCAGGGATTCTGACACTTCCTTATGACTCAATGTGGGATCTTTTCCCTTTCAAAAACTGGTATTCCAGGAGGGTTAAAAACAGACAGATTCACTTTCTTTGCATTTATGGAATGTTGGACAGGGAAGAAAAAGAAAGAATCAACCCTCAGGCACTTTAATAATACTTACTTTAACCAGCAGTGAAAAGAATTCACAAGTTATTGATGGGTTATTTTTAAGGTGAGAAGGTATTTTGTGGATTTCTTTTTCAAATGATAAAAAAAAAAAAAAAGGCGGGTGCTGGTAGCTCATGCCTGTAATCCAGCTACTCAGGAAGATGAGATCTTCAATTTAGCCTTGAAGTTTATAGTCCTCTGTGGAAGGGCAATGCTCTTTTCTTGGATTCTGATAAGAGCCAACTTCCTGGGGGTGAGGGAAAGGGAAATGGGGACCAAGACATGAGAAAGGGTATCAATGTATGTGAATTAATGCACCTTCTATCTGGCAAATATAATGTAACCCTTCTATTAATTACAATAAAAATAGATGAAAAAAAGAGCCAACTCTTGGTCTGGGAGTTTGGCCTAGTGGTAGAGTGCTTGCCTAGCATGCACTAAGACAGGGGCTCAATTCCTCGGTATCACATACATAAAAACAAGCTGGAAGTGGCGCTGTGGTAGAGCTCTAGCCTTGAGAAATCCAAGGACAGTGCTCAGGCCCTGAGTTCAAGCCCAATGACTGCCAAAAAAGAAAAAGAAAGAAAAAGAAAAACCTTTTCTGGTACCCTCAGAAACTCACCTGAAGTGTGCCTTGAGCAAAAAAGGCTCAAGGACAGTGCCCAGGCCCAGAGTTCAAGGCTCAGGACCAGCAAGAAAACATAAGCAAAGCAAAACAAACCAAAACAATGACAAAAAAATCCCCAAACCCTTCAAAATCCAACTCTTGCTTTATTTTTCTTGACTATTTCATCATAATCACTGATGGTTTCTTACTAATTAGCTTTTAATCTGATCTTCAGTCCTTAATGACTAGTATTCTTCAATTAAATGCTTCATAATTTCTGGTTACTCAAAAGAGATTCACTTTGTTTCCCTGACAAAGGTATGTATACTTGTCTAAGAGACAAATTATGGTTCCTGTTTTTATTTTATAATGTAATATGCTATCCCTATTAATAAATACTATCCATCCTGTGATTTGAATTTTGCATGTGACCCAGAAGGAAGGAAGCTGAAAACACTCAGAACTGGAGGTGAAATAAGGAAATCCACATCCAAGTGTAAACTGGCCCTTCTGAGTCTACCAGCTCCAGCCGAGAGTCCACTAAGCAGCAACCAAAGCTCCAACATGACGCCAATTCCATCTGCTTCTTCTGAGAATGAAAAGTAAACTGTGCCCATCAAGCCCTTTAAGGCAGTGCCTATGGCGAGGTATAAAAAATACAGTGATTGGGTCTGTGTTAAATGGAAAATTCTGGGCTTTTAAAAATTATTTATTTTACTATTATCTTTAAGTAGTTGTACAAAAGGGTTTAACATGTTAATCAATCTCTCTCTCCCTCTCTCTCTCTCTCTCTATCTCTCCTCCCAACCCCCTCCAGTCTTGGGGCTTGAACTCAGGGCCTGGGCAATGTTCTTGAGTTTTGTCAAGGCTAGAACTCCAGTACTTGAGCCATAGCACCATTTCTGGCTTTTTCTGTGCATGTGGTACCAGGGAATCAAACCCAGGGCTTCGTGCATGTTCGGTGAGCACTCTACCATAAGGCCACGCATCTGGCCCTGACATGTTAATTTCTGAGTACAATGCATCTTGATCACTATCACTCTTTCCATCATTCTCTCCACCCATTTGGGGTGTAGCTCAGTGGTAAAAATGCTTGCCAAGCACACATAGAGCCCTGAAATGAATCTCCGGTGCCACAAAAAATAAGAGAAAAATTGATTTAAAAAATACCCTCCCAAAGTGAAGGTGGGGTAGAGCCCACCTTCAAGTGGTAGAGCAGGAGCCTTGAGAGGAGAAAACGAGAAGTTCTTTTTGAATGGCAGATGGATCTTCTCTGTACCTCAGGGTTTGCATTTGCTTCATTTGGGATTTTTGATTTTGGTTCTTTTAGATGCCAAAAATGGTACCCAGGGCCTCCTGCTTGTTGAGCAAGTGGTCCATGTAGAGTCTATCCCAGCTTTTATTCTAGGTGTTGGCTTTTAAGTGGTGGGTCCCTCCTTGAACTCAAAAGCTTCTTCACATGAAGTTGGAAAAAACTAGTTTCCGGTGGGACCTGAAAGCATTTATCTTTATTATGGAAGTTGGCTCTTACCAGAGCTCAAGAGAACAGCATTGCTCTTCCCACAGGGGATCAGAAACTTCAAGACTAAACTCAAGTGCACCATTGTCAGCCAGTGAGGGGAGAGTGGCCGGGAAGGGAAGCATGGATGTCCATGCTGACACTGACCTAACACCCAGCGGCTGGCTGCCCTGGCTGGGGGGAAGGGTCATCTCAGAGACAGATAACCAGCACAAGGCTTTAAATTGATGGTGCGGGCACTGTAAAGGATGAGGCATCTCAGCACCACAGACTCATCTCTTCTCCCCAAAGAAAAGGATAAATGAGATGGAGAGAGGGTCTGCTTGGGAGAAAAATGGTCTCTCATGCCTGTGATGATTTTGCATCTTAGCCTCTATGCACTGAGTCTCTTCTAGTGTGACCTATGACACATTCTGGAGGTGATGCTCCTTACCACAGAACTGTGTCCACAGAGGGGGAACCAGGCACTTCTCTGAGGTAGCCTAGGCCCACTAATTCATCCAGGAATGTGTCATCTGACATAACACACGGGACACAGACACCCGGCTCTAAGGCTGGCAGGTTGACTTCATGAGGTTTTCCTGTGTGGTCACAGTCCATGGTCCTCTTCAGTGTGGCTTTGTAGAGGCGTGGACTGGACACTGACCACTGCCGGACTATGGTGGCTCCTTGATCCCATCTCATCAATTCTCCTTTTACCTCACTCACAGTTTTGTTTTGTTTTTCTTTCTTACAACTGTCACCATCAATGCCAATAAATTCCAATAAAACCTAATAAATCTGACAGAAAAACACGGAGTTAGTGGTCCACACAGGCCTCCAGGATGGTTGCATTTATGGCTTCTGGGGATTGTTTTTATGACTTCTTTTTTTTTCTTCTCCTCTAATGTGAGTCTCTTGCTTCTATAAATTGTGTAGGCTGAGTTTTCATTAACTCAGAGAGCTGAAATAATTCTTTGTAAAGAATTCTTTAGTTGCACGATTCAAAAGTTCACCCAGATCAAAGCCAGTCAGCTCTGCAGCAGGTCTCACACTGAATATTTCATGTAACTGGAGTGGCTTACTGCGTTTGAGGGTGGGAGTTGTTCCAAGTTCATGACTCTCCTGTGGATGGTTAGATCTGTGGGTGCTGCCCCCATCCCAAGGGTCCACTCTGCATCCAGCGTCAACAAGAGCTTGTGCAGGTGCTGTCTGTGTGGCCAGTGAAGTCACTCCCCCATGTAGTACTGACTTCGGAGGTGTGGAAGGGCATGCCTGTTGTCCAAGCCAGCCTGTCTGTGATTGTCCCTGCAGGAGGGACAGATTATCCAGGCCCACAGGGGCGATCAGAGTAGACCGAGAACCACAAGACAGGATGGGACAAGAAAAGACCAGGAGAGGACGAGTGTGCCTTCACTGGGAATTCTGGCCTCTTGTTCTTAGGCCACCTTGTTTCCTTACATTTTCATTTCCATGAAAGGAAATCATGTGTGGGAGACTCAAGAAAAAGGCTTGTTAGTCAGGCTAAAAGAACAACACACACACACACACACACACACACACACACACACACATACACACACACACGTGCATGTACGCATGTGTTTACCTAAGGGTAGAGACATAGAGATAACTTGAGAGCCACGACATACATATACACACAGACTGAAGTCAGGCAAATTCTTCACAAAGCAGAGATAGAAGGGAGGCAGGTGACCCCCAAGGCTCATGGTGAGCCCTTGAGCACATGACGGGTGGTCACCATATTGGTGGAGCAAAGGCCAGCTGAGCTAACTTTGAGACGAGGCTACAGGAGGGATGGCCAAGTGTGAGTAGATGCCAGCACTCAGAAGAATGGGTTCACATCACCCCACGCTCACACCAACAAGTGCTCACACCACCCTTTGATCACACCAACAAATACTCGCACCTCCCTATGATCACACCACTCTGTACACACTACTGTGTGCTCATACCTTCCTATGCTTGGGTCACCCCGTGCTCACACCACTTTGTATTCACACCACCCCGTGCACATACAACACTGTTCTCACTCACACCACCCTATATTCATACCGCCCTGGGCTCACTCCACTCTCTTCACCACACCGTGTTCTTGTACATCCATGTGCTCATACCACCATGTGATCATACTACTTTTTGGATTCACACCACCATGTGCACATACAATCCTGTGCTGACTCACACCACCTTGTGTTCACACCACCCTGTGCTCACACTACCCTGTGCTCTGTAGAGTTGATGCTTTGGCTCCATTTTGCAAGTCTGATAACTTCCTCAGGACATCAACAGTTCAAATAACACAACCTTTCCATAGTACCACAAAATGAGACTCTAAACAAACCAGGCTGAGGCCAGGCCTTCACTGGCATGATCTGAGACCATGCCATCCTTATCTCTGCCCTGTGGCGCTTAGCTTTTCTTCTCTGCTCTGGGTGTTACCAGATGCTGTGACCAGGAGACAAGTCCACGTGTGGGAATGCACTGTTCTCAACCTGGCAGATAGACAGTGAAGTCTGAAGAGCAAAGACTCATTCTCTATGCCCCCCAATGCTAGAACATTCACCCCTGAAGCTGCAAGCCAGCCCGTCTTCCCCCTCCAGAAGGAGAGAACCACCCTTTCCAAAATGGAGGCCTGGGGTTCAATATTCAGTAGAGGCATCATTCTCTGGGGGAGCAGTTCAGGTGGATAGCCTTGACTGTGATGACTGTGCATTTATTTATAGGGTTGTATAAATAATATCTGACAGCAACTCCCTGGCCATCTCCGGCCATCTTACTCCTCTTCACTTACTTACTTCAGCAGCACACACACACACACACACACACACACACACACACACACACACACACACACACACTTCCCCAGACCACCATAATAGCCATTGTCTTCTCCCTCCCCATTTCTTTCAACAGATGTGTCCGTTTTTAGTTAATGCAGAGGAAATGGCAGCTTTTAAAAGTAGCCTTTCGCAGTGAGAAAGGACTACATTAACTGTAAAAACCTTTTAGCTGCCCACCCTCCATGTTCAGCCTACTTCCCCAGACATTGCTTTCCTGGTCTGCATTTCCTCCTCAGCCCCAGGCTTTTAGCAGGGATTTGCTCAGGGGCACAGCTCTGGCCCCTCAGCCAGGAAACAGAAGCAAGGAGAGCCTTGGACAAAGTAGCATTTGTACCTTACAGAGGGTTTCACCGAGGGTTTGTTGTGCCAATCTGTGCTCAAAATGCTAATAGTGCTTGCCTTGGCTTCAAGCCATCTGAGAGCGGATTCACACACGTGAAGCAGGGGTGCTTAAAATAGCAAGGCCCACTTTCAAATAGCCTCTGAATGTGATTCGCGTGTGAGCACTCCACGAGACTCAGCAGGAGGAAAAGCTTCAGCTGCAAACTGACCCCAAATGAATCCATACATGCCACAAATGTGGGAAACGCTCCTGTCAGCTCTCCTCCACTGCCACTGAGGGCGGAGGGGGTTGGGGGAGCCACCCTGGGAAATGACTCTGCTGTGTCTGGAATACGGGAAAAGCTTTCCAAACAATGGAGAATACTAGGTCATGAGCAGGGGAGAATGCCCAAGTATGAGTTTTGTTTGTACCTCGAAAGCAATCAGATTCCTTAAACTTCCTGCCTCATACCTCAGGCAGTAGTGCATCTTATAGGATTCTCTTAACACACTGCACTATCAAAAGACCACCCTGCCCTGATGCTCATATATTCAGAACCCACAAAACTATCCAGGTACAGGTGTGGTGGTATGTGCCTGTACTTCCAGCTTCTAAGAATATGGAGACAAGGAGAGAATTGTTGGAAATTTACTGGGACAAAGTTGGCAAGACTCTGTCTCTAAGAAAAACACAAAGGGGCCTGTTTTAAATAGTAGAACATCTGCCTACAAAGTGCAAGGAGTTCTGGGTTTGTTCTGAAAACAAACAACCCCCCCACCAATGCACAAAATCCTCCAAGATTCTGGAGCCCCTCTAGAATCTGCACTTGGGCAGTCCGGCATCCATGTGTCAGGACCATCCTTCCCAGGAAAGTTGCCACACTGTCACAGGACTGACCTTCCCATCATGCCTACTGCCCTGTTGTACTTACTGGAAGGACACTCTCTTCCAAAGCTCCTTCCCTGCTGTGCATACTTGGAATAAGGAAAGGACTTCTGAGAGCCTTTCCACCCTACCCTCTCTTCTGAATAATTCCTGTCAGAACAGGCCCCTCCATGTGTTCTCAGGCACCTCCAGAAAAGATGACAGGTGGCCTATGTCCAGGGAAGTGAACTGAGAAGCCAAACTTGTTTGTCAGACATATTGACACAACTATGCCAGGCCCACCATGAACTAGGTCTTCTCCCACCTTTGGGGGTACTGAGGTTCCTACTTGTTAGTCTGATTGGGCCATGCCTCCAGCCCTGGTTTGCAAAGTATTGCATTTTGGGACAGGGTCTTCCCAAACAGGTCTACATCTAAGACACCATCTGCCGTAGACTTCCCAGTGTTGCCAGAATTACAAGTTACCAGCTGCCCTTAGTGAAGATGATGTCTCTTAGACTTTTCTTTCTGGGTTGGTCTGGAACCACTCTGTCCCGATTTCAAGTAGCTTGGATGAAAAGCATACACCTTCAAGTCCAGCCGTCTCATAACTGTATTACCTAAGCTGTCCTTGAACTATTGAAGAAAGGATGCTAAATCTAACCAGTATCATCTTGGCCACATGATGAATGATAGGGTATTGAGTTTAACTCATGCCATCTTGTCTTCAGGGTGGAAGCAGGGAAGTACCACCCCCAGGGGATGGTTGTCCCTGAATTCCTAGAGGCAGGGGCAGGGACTTGGGCAATAGGGTTCTGGACCTGTTAGCTTTGGTGGAGAACAAGCTCCTTGTGACCCTGGACCTGACCTCGTTAAGCCCAGACCAGTGCTCTATGCCATATGTCTTTGTGTTCGTGTTTTGTCCTCCTATCTCCTGGCTCTTCTCCAGTTACCATGGCATCCTACTTCAGCCAGCTCTCCATTGTAGCTGATTTGGTTTGTTGGAATTTTTCTGCTTTTTCTTTCCATGGCACAGTTTTCAGACAGTGTTCAGTAAATTCACAGGGTTGTAGATCTTTGAGGCAGGAGTTTATCTGAGACACTGGTCTTCTTATAAAAATTCCCAATTTGACCTCTCAAAATGGGGCTTCTCTGTTTTCTCACTATATAATACTATGATCCTTTGTGTCTCGGTCTCCTATGGAGCCAAGATTACAGGCAAGAGCCCTGGTACCTGGCTATGAGCCAAGTGTTTGGCTCAGCTCTGAGAGGTAGGACAACTTTTAAGACAGATAATGGCTGTGTCTTTCTCTGTTAAGCCATCCTCTACAATAACAAGGACAACCCCCCCAGAGAAACCTACCAACAGAAGAGCATGAGTGTTCCTTCCTGAATATTTCCTACAAGTTCTACCAGCAGATGAAATTCTACACCTACTCAGTTTTCTCTCTTCTCAGGTCTAATCAGCCCATAGAACAATGATTCCTGAACTTGGCTTCCACTGGAATCAGCCAGGGGAAATTTAGAATATGCGAAGGTTCATGTTTTGAGATTCCCACCTAATTGCTCAAAGGAGGGACCTGGGGATGGAGATTTTTTTAAATGCCTTTAATTCCAATGATCAGCCAGTAGTAGGTTCCATCCATATCTGGCTCACATTGTTGTTCTCATCAATATTGCCAGCCTGTGACCAAGTTAGGCCCTGAGAATGGCTTCTACTTTCTGGTCCTTGGTGCCATGTCACGCTGGTGGCAAGTTGGGAGTATACTCATTTGCCAAATCCACGGAACTGAAACAAAATCTTCCAAGACCCAGGAATGATATGGAAGGCTGATGGTTTTGGATAAGCGTTACCATGCTCACATTAGGTTTCTGCTGCGCCATGTTGAGTTACCACCAGTCTGGCAGGTCACAATTGTGTCCATGTGTGCTCTCCTTGTTCTGTAGGTTGGCTGACTGTGATGATTCTCCCTCCACGCGAACTCACAGTGTGGGCAGGCCGCAGACCCCACTGGAGGCCTCCAACCCATTCATAATTCAGTGCTGCTTTGTTATGGGCCCCGAGCTTTCCTTCTTAGCTGACAGCCAGGTTCATTCTCTTATTCTAGAGCTTCAGCCAAGGTGCTGGAATAATTTCCTATTTCTCCAAGCCTGGCTTTTGCTCACCTGTCCTGTGCCTTCCGGTCACTCTTCATCTTCCAGTTCAGAGTTACAGGGACCAAATGACCACATGGGCTCCCTGGATAATCCTGGGTACTCTCCCAATTTTAAGGTCTGCTGAGTAGTAGCCTTAATTCTTCTCTAAACGAGGGTTGGAGTGAAGAGCCATAGTTGGGAACCTGGGCACAGCTGGGAACTTCTGCCTTGCTGGTACTGATCATAAAGAGAACCAGGAAGCTCTCTGTGGACAATGAAGTTGCTAGTGGTCAAGGTGAAGGTCAACCAGACCAGTGACGTTATCTAGTGGACGCCTGTCAATGGCGGGTCCTGTGCTGAGAACACAGATCTGTTGTTTGTTCTGGATTTCAGCGTTGACAAAAGGCTTTTCCAGAGTGGGCTTAGCTGTGTGATGGGTGCTGTGCTGAGGTCAGCAGAATGTTGGAGGTGGGTGGGGGATGTCCCTAGCAGCTGTGGCTCACATGCTGCCCCACTGGCCCACTGGCCCAGGCTGGAACAGCAGCCCTGAGCTGTCTGGGGCTGGAATCCAGCACCAAGGACTTCTGGAGAAGACCTGGGCAGGTGTCTTACAAGGTGTGTGCATGCTGCCTGGGCAGGTCGGTGGGCAGCTTTTTATTCCCCCGAGATTTCAGGACAGCTCTAGCCCCCACCTGGCCAGTGGTGCCTGTAGGCGCTTAGAACACATGGCCCCCTGCTATCCTACAGTGGTCTGTGTGCAGAGCCCCCATGCACCTCACAGGAAAATGGATGGGTCCTTCAGTGTAGGGGACCTAAAGGTACACCTCCTCCTCTAATACTGCTTGCTCAGTTTACCCTGGACTGCTTATCACCTGGGAACCCACAGTGGGGAGTGTGTGTGTGTGAGTGTGTGTGCATTGCGTGCACATGTGTGTGTGGTAGATATTGTTACCTGAGTTTGAACTACAAAGCTTCATACTCTCACTTTGCTTACTTTCTGGGGTGGTGCTCTTCCACTTGAGCCATGCCACTAGCCTCACTGTTGGCTGGTTAATAGCAGATGGAATTTTGAGGTCTTTTGTTCCTAAACTGGCTTTGAATTTCAATCCTCTAGATCTCACTCCTCCATACTTGGTCTCCTGAGTAGCTAGGATTACAGGTGTGCTTAGCTGGATGCATGTACTTTCTAGTGTATTTGTTAGGAAAAAGAAAATCACCCAGGGTTTTCCCACTATATTTAGATTTTGATAGATTTAACAAAGGCCTTTGAGCTCCTGGGCTGGAGGAGGAGGAGGAAGACATGGGTGGACAGCATTATCCTGAATGGTGAGGGTACATGCCTAAGCTGGGGACTGGGGTTTCCAGGCGGCCCAGCTGTGAGAAAAGCATTAGAGCCACCGAGGACCCACCAAGCATTTCCTAAAGGGAAAATCACCCCTGCTTCCCACTTTGAGGGCAGCTGTGGGCACAGACCTGTGCATTAGTGGTCAGACCCTAGCAGCACTGGCAGCCATTCTCCAGATCAATGATCAGTGGATCACCGACCAGAGATGGAGCTAGCAAGGATGTGGCACCGGGGCTTCCTCTCACTCAATCCCCACTGAAATGGATTAAGGACGTCAATTAAAATGGTGTGAATTAATGAAACCAACAGAAACTCTGTGAATTAATAACACCAACTGAAATGGTATAAATTAATGGCATCATCCCAAATGGTGTGAATCAATGACACTGATTCAGACGGACAAAGGGGATGAAAACATTAGAAAACATTAGAGGAGCCTCTGCACCTGCTTCCCTTTCCACCCCTCACCTCCAGAGCAGGAAAGCAAGAATGCCAGCAGTTAGTGCAGCTTCTGCTCAGCTCCTCTGCCTCATCCTCCTATCCTCCCCTTCCCATCCACCTCCTCCCTTCTTCCAGCCAGAGCCTGGCTCCTAGCCAGCTTCTACTAACGACCTACTGGCCTGAGCAAGAACCTGGACACTTCAGCTTGTGTTTCATCACCCCACTTGCAGATTCCATGGCAAATCCTGATAAGTCTACCCAAGGCCTTGGGTGTTACCACCCCCTTTCACAAAGGACAAGGGCCCTGTGGGGAAGTCGAGGCACTGAATTCCCTGGGTCCTGGCAGGGACAGCTTGAATGTGAAACACAGAGGCTCAATGACAGCAGCAGCGGCTTCCTCTCCAGGCATGATGGGACAGGGTGAGGAGAGCCACAGACCCTCTCCAAGGGTGAGTGGCGTGACGACTCTGTGCTTCAGTTTCTGCGTCCCTTCCCCACCTCACGAGAGGGCTGCAGTCATTACTTGAGAAGTACTTAGCACAGTAAGAATTCAACAATTAGCTAATAGGTTCTAGTGCTATTGATCTGAGGCCTGTCACCTTCTTAGATTCTTATTTCCATGACTTTAAAACGCATCCATTGGGCTTTTCTATGCAAGTAGAGATGTGTTTTACAGGCACATGTTGTGAATTGACACTGGGACTGAAAGATAGACAGTGGATAGATGAGTATGGTAAGCTGGGGCTCCCCAGGACCCCTCTGCTCCCATGAAGTCAACCCTTAGCTGACCCCTGACGTGAAGCTCTAAAACTCCTTTCACTGAAGGGTTTTGATTCCAAAAACACTGCCCTCCCCTCCTTCTAAGGGGAGTTTCTTCTTCTGTGATGAGACCACTGGGGTTTTCTTTCAGAGCCCAAGTTTTCAGGGAGAAAGTCCTCGGGGAGGCTGCGTGAACAAGCTCTGTGAGTTGGAGGCATGGACTTTGTTCGTGAACTAATATCTGATAAAAACCTGTGGGTTTATTTATGTACATGGATATATTAGAAATGCAAGCTGGAACTTAACCTGAGGCTCATGGTGCAACAGGGCAGCAAGGCTGTTGCTGTAAAGAGCTGACACTGGCATTTGCCCTTCCTCTCTGGGCCTCCCCCCGGCCCATGCCTCTGGCTTCACCAGGCGTATGCCATGCCAACCTGACTGCAGTGACAGCTCTGTGCCACCTCCACATGCCATGCAATTGTGGATACCCCTCGTTTGCAGAGCCCCACCAGGAGGGGGTGTTGGGGAGAAGCCAACAGTGCCCAGGCACTGTTCATCCTTTAACCAAGTAACAATTGGCCAAATAATTATGTTCCAAGGGAGGCCCTTCCGCCTGTCTCCTGGGTGCTTTTTTTCTTAAATCCTGCTCTCCATGCTCCCTCCCTGCTGACTCCAGCTTAGCTGGATCAGGGCCCAGTCTCCTCACACTGGATCAGCAAAATGTGTCCACCCCTCAGACCCTGCCCTACCCAACCCCCACGGAGTGAGAGGCTGGCAGGACAGGCTGGGAAATGAGAACCGGGATACATTCTGGCCATGTTTGGTGAGGAAACTTCATGAGCCTGTCCATGCTGTTTGCCTGGAGAGGTGTGGGGTCAAGTGGGGAGGCCCGAAGGACGTCGGTCAGGGCCCTTCCACCCAAGGCCCTCTCTCGGGGCATGACATGGAGTGGAAGAGCAGGCTGGCATCGCTCTCAGTAAAATCTGGATGTCACCTGTAGGGGCCCCAAGTTGAGAACTGGGAAAGGAGCGAGGCACTGTTTCCACTCCATCATAGCTTCTTCAGGGACTTAGTACAGGTTTCACCAGCGTGGTTGTGCACCAACTCCAGGCTGTGTGGTATGGCCCACATCAGTGGCTCTATTGCCCTCACTGTCAAACCCAGGAGAAGCAAACAGCAGGGCAGGTCTAACAGCAGTGAGTGTGATTTCTGTCACACTCATGTCCTTGCCGTGTGAAAACTCCCCAGTCCTGGGAAGTGACGTTGCTCTGTGCACACAGAGCTGGTGTTCTGCACTGTCTCTGGCTGTCAGTCCTGGCCTGCAATGGAGCTGGGGTCTCTGCAGGAAGGTGTGGGTGAGGGAGATGCCGTTTAGAACCACCTCAGAGTTGTGGGCCTCAGATGATCCACCATGAATCCCCATTCAGTGTTCTTGGTGGCCTCCTGTGCCCTCCACCCCCCAGCCCTGGGATGTATCAACTGAGGCCTATGGAGACTACACACATTTGCTCCCGTTGTTGGTCCTCCACGGGCACAGAATAACACCTGTGTACACAGCACTGGGGTTGTATTGGCTTCTAGAAGCCAGCAATGATTAAAAGAATATGGAGCTGGGTGCATAACATCCAAACCCTGTCCTGCTCACACAAGGAACTGATCATCCTTGGGGCTGGTTTCCTGGGGGACGGGAAGCCCCCATGTCACGCCTGCACCATGTGCAGGAGTGACCACAAGTGTTCAAACGTGTTTTGTTTTAAAATTCATGTCTCCTAATGCCCTCAAACAGAGTCATGCATTCATTTTTTCTGAGCTATAGGACAATATGCTCTACTAGCTTTTCTACTAGATAGGCTTACAAATGTACAGTAAATATACAAGAACACTATTCACTCTTAATCCTGTGACTTGCAAACATTTCCAAACTTTTGGTTGCTTCTACTGGTTTTTGCTGTACAAGATATCTTTTCCAGTAGCTGGGGTTTGAACTCAAGACCTCTCATTAACTAGACAGTTAATAACTCTGGTTATTTTTGAGCTAGAGACTTGCTTCCTGCATGGGCCTGTGTTTGAACTGCAATCTGCCTGTTCATAATTCCTCTCATGTTACCATATTCAACTTCTACTCTTCAGAAAGTCTTTGTGGACTTTTCTGCCCAGGCTGTTTTTGAACTTCAATCCTTAGATCTCAGCCTCCTGGAGTAGCTAGGATTTCAGGCATGAGCCAATGATGGCTTCTGATGTTATGCTATAAGTGGAAAAGCTTGTATCTTCCATTTTGAAGCTAAATAAAAAAAAGTCTTTCCTCAGGTGATCAAGAGCACGAGGCTCTGAGCTCAAGACCCAGTACGAGTGCACAAAAGAAGAAAAAAGAAAAAATACAATCGAAGTGAGGATTGTTTGAAAGCTGACAGATGAGGATTTTGTGTTGTTAGACATCATATGTATATTCGTAGACAGTGCAGCAGGGTAGAAAGTTTCAAAACTTTATCAAGTCACAGTGACACCTATGGCTCATGCCCATAGCACCAATGACTCACGAAACATAGATCTGAGGATTGAGTTTTGAAACCAGCCAGCGGAGACACACGTGGGAAACTCCAAACACCAGCAACAACGCCAGAAGTGGAGTTGCAGCTGGACAGTGGAGTGCAAACTTCGAACAAATGAGCTAGGCTTTGAGTTCAAGTCCCAGTACGAACATACACAAGAAGTATCATCATATTCTTAAAATTAAAATATATCACTATATTTTATATTGACACAAAAGCAATAGAGAGATAAACAAGAGTAACTGGTGGTGGAGACAATTATATTTTCCTTTTTTTTCTCTTGTGCTGGTCAAAGGGCTAGAAGTCAGAGCCTAGGGATTGCCCCTTTACATTTTTTGAGCAAGGCTGGTCCTCTACCACTTGAATTATACCTCTGTTTCTGGTTTCTTGATAGCTAATTAGAAATGAGTCTCACAGATGTTTATTGCCCAGCTGGCTTTGAACCAGGGTAGATAGGATTAGAGGTGTGAGCTAGGCATATAACTGACCAATCCAGGCACCCTCTGCTGGGTGAGCTCTGGGAATGTTGGAGCCTCCTGGTTCTGCACCTGTAGTTACTGGCCTCTGTGCCTCTGGGACCCACACTGGATCCCTGAGAAGCTGAATAGGGAGGTGGCAGAGCTGAGTCCACTCTGCAGAGACAGACCCCACTTTGCTTTGATTCCCTGTCTCTGTCTCTGGCTTAGTGCTGGCTGTCCTGTTTGTGTGCAGACTCACTGTCTGTCTGAAGTCAGTTTTACGTGAAGCTCGAAGTGATGAGAATTCACGCAGCAAAGGGGTGTCCAGACACACCAGGGGGTTGGGCCAGGAGCACTGGGGCACTGAGGCCAAATTGGGGAAAGGGCCTGGCCCAATACCTGCACCTCCTGGACACAGCAGCCACCTCTCCACCGTTCACTTCTCCAAAAGGACAGGACGAGGCATCCCCTTGAGCACTGGAAGTGATGTGGGGCCATCAGGCAAAGAAAGAGTGGGTCAGCTCTTATTAGCAGCAAGAGAAATGCGGTAATCAAGATTTTAATTCAAATTAAAATTATTCAAATTAAAACTATTATCTGCTGCTTCTCAAGACCATGTTTTTAGTGTTTTTTTTTTTCCTTTTAGCCAGTCCTGGGGTATAAACTCAGGGTTTGGGCACTATACTTGGACACTTTTTGCTCAATGTTACAGCTCTGCCACTTGAGCCACAGCACCACTTCTGACTTTTTCTTTGTGTGTGGTACTGAGGAATCGACCCCAGGGCTTGGTGCATGCTAAGCTATCACTCCACCAGTAGGACACAATCCTAGCCCCCAGACCATGTTTTATAAATGGTATTTACACATTATTCTTAGAAGTGAATTTACATTTTTCTCTCCTGTAGAATTGTTCTAATGTGAATATCTATAAAGGGTTTTCATACTCAATAGCTCAAAACAGATTTTTCCTATATTTTTATAAGACTGTGAAAGAAAGAGTAAAGGCTGATAAGACAAAAATTTAAGAAGATAGAAGCAGTCATTTTGTGAACTATATATGACTAAATTTGACATTTGGATGAAATGTCAATTTTCCAGGAAAACATAATTTGACAGAATTGACCCCAGCAAAAAAAAAAAAAAGTAAAATCGACATATTTTCAAAGACGATCTACAATTGTCAAAGAGATATTCCACTGAGACACTAGGCTGAATGGTTTCACAGGAATTGTGTAATAGTAAAATAATTTCACAGTACAGAAGAAGACAGGTGAGACAGGGCTGGGGTGAAGAGGTCCCTGGTGATAGGGAGCTGGGATGAGTGGGAAGGATAGCTCAGCACCCACAGAAGAAGGAGCAGGACTGCAGGACCACTGTCCAGACGAGAGCATGAGTGAGGAGTAGACCAGCCACGCTGTGAGGCTGACGGAAGACCACAGGATTTGTGATGTTTTTGTTTTAATGTACTACAATAGTTACCAGGACCCAAATGTGAGTGCTGGGAATAGAGAGACACTGCCATGGTTCCTGCAGAACAGATGCAAGGACAGAAATGGAGAAGCAGGCATATCTGCATGGTGGCGTTATCAATTTCCTGGTAGAGTCTGCCCCCATCTGTGTAGAAAGGTCCTGGGTCCTGGTTTTCTGTCTCCCGGATCTCAGCACCCAAGCTAGAGGATGGGAGTCTGGACATTGGACCGGCCAGGCCACATCCAGCACCTACCACTGACACTGAATGATGCCATGGTTGGATAGTGGCATGGGCTTTGAGACATCATTTCAAAGGTTGCTGAGAGGACTCAATGAGACAGTGGCTTTCAGGGACCAGCATGGCTCTGAGCCCGTTAGAATCCTCTCCTCGTCTAGTCACGATTGTCTTGGAGCCTGTCGTTTTACTATGAATTTTTCCCCATGGAATTCAAAGACCTCATCTTTTACTATAACCCAGCCACATATATTATGCAGATACTTGACATTTGTATTTAATAAGCCAGACAGTATGGAAATGTCTTATTTAACCCAATCTTTTGTTTAAAAACAGAAAAAAAATACAGATCCACTCAAAGGCTCACTTTTCTTCCTGTCCACGCTCATCTCTATACTTTGGAAGTGGATGGGTTTCCTTTCTAATCATTGATAAAGACCTTGCTACATAGACTATGGGCAAAATATAGTATAAGCACACACTATGTCCTGGGTTCTTATAACTTACAAAAGTACTACTGGTACTTTTCTAATGTCAGTTTTTGGAATCAACAGTGTACATTAGAGTTTATCCAGAAGTAAATACACACCCTGCTGCTGAGCTGGAGTGAAGATCAGTCAGAGAGAACCTGCCTGGCATGTGCCAGGCCCCAGGCTCCATCCCCAGCACATAAAACCACCACACACTTCTGCTTATCGCCCATCCCTCTCGCTTTCAACAAGAAAATCCATTTGTTTCCTAATTCACATTCCTACATGTAACTCTGCAACTTTTTTTTTTGCTGGTCCTGGGGCTTGAACTCAGGGCCTGGACACTTTCCTTGGGCTTTCTCAAGGCCAAGTGCTCTACCATTTGAGCCATAGCACCACGTCCAGATTTTTCTATGTATATGGTACTGAGGAATAGAATTCAGGGCTTCATGTATTCTAGGCAAGCACTCTAAAACTAGGCCACACTCCTAACCCCATGCAATATTTTTTTGTTTTGTATTATTATTATTTACATTTTTGGTGGTACCATAGTTTGGATTTGGGGCCTTCTGCTTGATAGGCAGGTGCCATGCTACTAGATCTTTTTTACTCTGGAGAGTTTTGAGAAAGGATTATATTTCCTGCCAACATCTGGACTGTAATCCACTTTTTTTTTTAACCCTCCCCACCATAACTGACATCACAGGCGTGTAATAAGCCCAGCCCTTTCTGTTTGAGATGGAGTCTCATAAACTTTTCTGTCTGGGGTGGCCTTGAACCACAATCCCCAAGATTTCTACTTCCTGGATAGTTAGGACTCTAGGCAAGGAACCACCAAGCATCTGGCTCTGTTTCTCATTATTTAGAACAAATAAGAGATGAGCTGTTTGGACATGTTGTAAAGATTTTCATTGCTATCTGATTTTTCTGCTTTTCCACCATCACCAAGGATGGTTCCTCTAGTTGAGGAGGAGACCATCCCTGCCTCAATGTCATCAAAACATTGAATACTTAGATTTGTTTGAATTTTTACTTATTGGGACAAAATAAAAGCAAAATCCAACGTTTTATGATGATGTCTCTGATGAGTGGTAAGCCTGAGTAGCTTTCTACAAACTTGATGGTCATTTGTTATTCAGTTTAATCCATCCCTTATTTATGTTTGACCTATTATTTTTATTTTCCACATGTTTTCCCCATAGGTTACTCAATGTGTCACTGGTTTTCAGGTTTTTGATATTCTGCCAGGCTGAACTTTTTAAAGTTTTTATATTAGTCAGGTGGTCAGATCTGTGTATATTTTCAACTAGAACATTCTGTATTTTTAATCCTTGAATTCTGGTCAGCTAATCTCTGCAATTATACCTGCCATGTAAAAGACATCAAGGGTTAACAGATAGCAGTCAATTATGGCCCCAGGGGAAACTTGTAATGAACTTGTGGGACAAGATACTTAAATAAAACTGTAGTCAATAATAAAAGCTGTCCAGGATGAGTGTCAAATTCTTGGCAGAAAAGAGAAGTGACTTCATTTTGGCTGCCTAGAAACTGAGAGCAACTCAGTGGATGCTGAAGCACAGAACAGATTGGCTCAGATGACTCACAAAATACAGAATTCCTCCGATCCCCCAATTAAGACAAAAATACTCATCTTCAGAGTTGACTCATCTTCAGAGTTCACCAAGCTGTCCTGACTCAACATAGAACTGCAGTCTAGTTGCTCCCACTGTCCTCCCATATGCTCCCCAAAGTATCCAGGCTATGCTGTGCCCAGGCTATACCATCCCCAGGCTCCTTCTGCTGTGTCTCCAGTTTTGGGGGTTGGCTGTCACTCGTCACCACAGGACCTTAACATCCACTGAAAAGTCAACCTCTGGGGGCCCAACGGTCTCTTGGGGGCTTTGGTGAGGCCTGCATCTGGATCCTTCCAAACAGAAGCCATCAGTGGATGGGATTCTAGCCCGATGTTGTCCTGATCTCCCATGGTTGGGTGTGAGTTTTTTGTGTGGAGCTTTATGTCTGGTCTGAAAACTTAGTATTTATTCCAATCCGTGTCCTAATTGTAGAGTAATTGCTTCCCCCACATCTGGTGTCTTGTTATCAACAGATTCTTCCCTACCATCCCAGCCAGTGCCAGAGCCTCTCTGGGGCTTGCTGTGGCTCTGAATCTGCAGGCAAATGAGTTCAATTTTTGTGCCAAAGTCATCTATTGTTGATAGCACCTCTGTGACGGGACTTGAGAGGTATAAGTAATTCCAATGAGAAGTCACTCTGTGAGACCCCGGGTGCCCTCTATCTGAGTCTGCCATGTTTTCCTCTCCTCCTTCCTTCTGGTTTCCTTCTCCTCTCCATTTTCCACACATAGCCCCCTCACCTCCACCATGGCCATCTGCACCCTGGGAGGGCTCCAGAGCATCTTGATGACTGGCTGGTGTGAAATCATGGCACTCTGTGACATTCCACCCAGCAGAGGGCAGCACTTCCCTCCCGCTGCCTCCAGTTTCTCTACTTGGCATCTGACATTTCCTATGTATTCATTTGTGAAGGAAAAGCACAGGGCCATCTAGCTGTCCTCCTCCTCATCCACAGGATTCTTGTTGACTGCACTTCCAAGATCCTTTTGGAAATGTCTGCCTGCCATCAAAGTGTTGTGTTTTTTTGTAAACTACATTCCTAATCCTCCCTCTCTGGTTGACTGTGGTGAAGAACATAGACTCAGGACTGATGACCGGGCCTGCTCCCCATTGGAATGCTCATATTTGACACCAGTTCAGGAAAGTCTGGTCATTACTTGGACTTGTGATCTTCTCCGAGAATTCACCTGCTCCTCATGGAGGTATGGGCGTCTTGTGATGAGGGCTGATTACTGAATGGACTTTATGGAGGACCCTACAGAGAGATCCTAGAAGAAACGGACATCCTAACAGTACCAGAAAACATCAGACCCCTGGGTTGTATCAGGCTCTCAAAATCACTCTGTCTATGATGGGCTAGCACTTGTGCTCAGTGCTTCTGCAGGTGACTGCATGGCTGCACTGATCATTTTGAAAGTCCTGTAAAGGACTCCCCACTGGAAGACTACTGGATGGGGAGCTGGCAGACAGGAAGTGATGGGGGGCTTACCCCCCAGGTATGAGGTCTTGCCATGATTGTTGGGGATGGGGGATATCTGGGGACAGATAAGAAGGAGGCAGAGACAAAGAGGCTTGCTCTTTCCATCCCAGGAGCACCAGTCAGGGCTCACCAAACCTTGCAGCCTGCTGTCCCTTCCTCAGAGTCCCAGTGTCACTGCATGACTGCAGTGAGGTTTGCTGGCCTGAGCTTCCAGCATGGAAGGGTGAGGTTGCACCCCTCCCTCCCACTCTGTATGGCTTCTTGGTCATGAATGCTTTGCTGCACAGGGTCGACCACAATGTCTCCTCCAAGACAGGGTGTGCCTCTCCAAATTCAACCTGGGTGCTTTTGGACCACCCAGGCTAAGCATTAAAAAAGATTCAAGCCAGTTAGGTGCTGGTCTACAAACCTAGCTACTTATCAGGCTGAGATATGAGGATCACAGTTCAAAACTAGCTGGGGCAGGAAAGGCTGTGAAACTCTTATCTCCAATGAACCACCAGAAAACCAGAAATGGATCTGTGATTCAAGTGCTAGAGTGCTAGCTTGGAATAGAAAAGCTGAGGGATAGCACCAAGGTCCAGAGTTCAAGATCCACTACCACCAATAACAATAAAAAGATGCAAGATGCTATAGGTACAGGTGGGAGAAGGGGCCTTCCCTGGACTCTACCTAATGTTCCCTCTGTGGCTCTCTGGGACTGTAAGAACTGCACCTGGGGGCTCCATCACCCTTGGTGTCACCTGCCACCCTCCCTCGCAGTGTGATCTGCCAAGCTTTGCTCACTCCGTGGTGATACACACATTTAGGATATTCTTTAGGGGCAGAGACTTAGCCTTCAGCACCTTGTTCCCTCTGTGACTTTGATGTATCGGGTGTTGAGTGGACTCCCTCCCTGGTGGACTCAGAGGATCCTTTAAGGTGTGATGCAGCCTGGGGCTGAGCTCAGGAGGCCTGGAGGGAGCTTGCAAAGCCCACGTGCCATGGCTAGGAGCAGTTCAGGCTCCTGCTGGCATGGCTGAGGAGCTGGGCACAGCCAGGCTGGACAGTGAGCCCTTTGCTTGTTCAGTCAGCACCCGGGAGCTGGAGCCCAGCCTCCAAGGATGAAGTGGAAATTTAGCTCTCAAGAAGCCACTGGAGAGAAGCTCTTTTGACTGGCCTGAGTCTGGGCTGTGATCCTCTGGAGTATACAACCTTTGTTGTCCTTGGATACCAAACTGGTTTCTGTGCCTACTGGTGTTTGGCCTTTTCTCCTGGGGTGGGTGCTGGGCTCATGACTGTGTTGGCCATGACCAGTTATTTGCTGTGGCCCAGGCTCAGGAGACCTCTTCGATGCTGGAGTCATCCTGGGGTGTGGTCCATGTCACCTCTAGAGACCCAGTTCTGTGAACAGATGTAGCTGAGGTCTGGGGATCCTTGGAAAAGCCCAGACATCCAGATGACCCAAACTATGGAGAACATGTTCTGGACATGGGAGACACTGTCCCTCAGGGGTTCATAGGCAGGGGGAAGCTTCTAGAGCCTATCTGGCTACAGCCAGCTCTTGGGCGGGGGGGGGGGGTCCCTACTCTAGACCTTCTCTATTAGACATACTTTGTAACAGTAGTTGGGATCCCCAGCTGTGCTCTGAGGGCCTGTGGTGGACATTTCCTTTGCTGTCTGGTGACACGAACTCTGGATAGCTGGTCCACACAAGGGCTTCTAAAATGCAGGGCAAAGAGCACTGTGCATGGACTCGGAAAAGCTGGGTGGTCTGGTTTTACTGCTTCTTAGCTGTGTGACACGGGGCAGGCTACTTTGTACAAGCGCCTGGCTTCTCATCTGGAAAACGGTAATAATCAAACAGCACCAAGTTCTGCCGTCAGCGACACGTGAAATGGTACAGATGCTGAGTCCAGTGTCCAGAGTCAGGGGAGATGGCATTCCTACAGGGAGAACTGGGGTGCTGGAGCTGGTTCTCTCTGCCCTGTGGAACTCTCTCTTCTGTCAAAGAGCCCCCTGTATGGCACGAGGAAGTCACAGATGCACCCCTCCCCTGTTTCCTCTTCTCTCCCTGTGTGTGCTCTGCTCTGGCTTGTTTCTTGCTCTCACTTTGTGTTATTGAACATGATAGCCAAAGAGTCTCCTTGTGGTGGCTTTTCAACTCTGGCATGCTTTCTGATAAAAAAAATGTACAGTTTGGTCATTTTTCCACACTTTTCTTCATGGCATTCATAGCAGAACAAGTCTTCCTGTAGAATGATGATTCAGAGATTAGAAAGAAAGCAGGTAGAGTCTACAAGAAATTAGGCTGTGGGTGAGAGGAAGACTTGGAACAGAGACCTTCTTGCTGTAATTTTCCAGGAGGCTTTGGACAGCCCCCAGAACTTGTCAGGATGGAAAACGCTCAGGAACATTTTATAAGCTAGTAAAACATTGTTTGAGGGCTGATAGCTTCGTTGGAATTTATCTGCATGGCTGACGTCACCTCCTCAGTGCTGGTAGCCAAACTGTCTCCCTGTCTGTGGCTGCTTTCTGAAATGATTTCCCAGTAGTGAAACTCAAGCGACCTTCAAGCCACTGTCCTGTCAGAAATGGTTGGTTTGCGACAAGAGTGGTTTGGTTTAGGGCCAGAGAAGCTACATCAGTCCGCAATGGAAAGGACATTGGCGGCTTCTCCTGGAGAAGCCTTCTTCCCTTCCCTGCAGACCCAGGTCTGGACTGCCCAAGCCTCCAGAGTGTTCGCCTGCATAAGCTGTAGTGGCCATGGTCCTTGGCATTGCTAGGGGCCAGTGTGAATTTCTGTCCTCAGCTTGAGCTTCCTAAGCCTGGACGCTGCCAGTCTCAGCTCGTGGGGCAGGATGGCAGGGTTTGGAGAGTTCCGTTGAATAATGGACTGGATGAATGAATGTGGTTGCAGAGGTCCTCTTGTGTAATTCCTGACACCCAGGGCGATGGAATGGAGAGCTACAGTGCGGGGAGTGGCTGGGGCAGATGTGAAAAGCCCTCCTGAAGTAGATCAGAGGCCACAGAGGATGGGCTTGCCTCTTCTACCACGTGGGGACACAGCAAGCACTGTGCCCAGAAGGTGCTGCTGCTTTGATCTTGGATTCCCTAGCTTCAAGAACTGTGAGATATGAGGCTCTGCTGTTTGTAAGCAACTTTGTGTGTGGAATTCTGTTTCAGCAGCTGGACTCGGCTAAGTCTTGATTGGAAGTTGGCACCTCAGTAGACTGGGTTTTATCCTGTGCTGGAGGACCAGATCCATTCTTCCAGAGTGGCTGTGACAGGGACTCGACCTAGTAAACCCGCTGTCACCCAGGGGTTGCCTAAGACAATGCAACAGCACTGTGACAATCTACTCTCCATGCCATCCCCGCTGCCCCAACCACACTAGTCCTTGTCTCCAGACAAGGACCTTCAGAGACCAGCTGCTCTGGGAAGCTGGGGACCCCTGATGCTAGGGCACAGCCATGTCCCCAAATGTCACACTGTCCATACCAACTTGGGAAACAGTGTCTCTCTCCAAAGCCAACCCCCAGGGGACTCATTGGGGCATAGAACCTGAGGGTCAGCCTTCTGCCAACTGCCCTGTGTCTGAATGGATGACAGATGCTTCTTCTGACCTGGCTGGGTTCCAATGCTGAGAGAGAATGGGCACAGTCAGAGCAGGGCCTGGGCATTGAACTTAGCTGGTCTTTCTTCCCCAGCCCCTTGCCCACCTTCCTAGCCTTCTGCCAGCCCCTTGCCCATTTTCCCAGCCAGCCCCTTGGAAAGACTATGGGAAAATATCTCATTCATTGGAAGCTCATAATAGCCAAGATACCAGAGCTTTGCAGTCCTCTCCCTCACTCTGTGACAGAGACTGGGAACACCTTTCACCCCCGCCCCAACACACACACACACACACACACACACACACACACACACACACACCCCAGAGCAAGAGATAGTGAACCCCAGGAGCTGGGCTCGCCATCCTGAGGAAAGTTGTTGATACTTTCTGGCTTGAAACTGGCCTTACGGTGGATGTCTGTCACTCTTCTACCATTTGCTCTTACAGACAGAGGGACAAATGCTGAAGATTACTTTTGATAAACTCCAGGGAAAAGCAAAGTATAGAATTAGCCAGGTGTTCTGGTTCACAATTGTAATCCCAGTTACTAAAGAGGCTAAGGGCTGAAGGTCTAGGTTCAAAACCAGCCTGAGCAGGAAAGTCTATGAGATTCATCATCTTCAATCAACTGCCTAAAAGCTGGAAACGGAACTGTGGCTCAAATGATAGAGCACCATCTTGAGCAAAAAAAGAGAAGGGATTAGTACCCAGACCCCAATTCAAGCATTCTCAGATGATATTGCTAAAGAATACCAGATAATTATGGTCCTATAGCCCTGTGGAGTACAAAAATTGCTGCACTTCCAGAGGAGGGTGAGGAGATTTTTTTTTCATTTATTTACAGTGCTAGGTTTGGAGCCCAGGGCATGCTCATACCAAGCCCCACACAGTTGACAACTCAGCTATGCCCAAATGGCCTCTAACCCACCTCTGTCACTTAGTGTCTTGACATCCTTGGCAAGTTAGTTAACACTCAGTTTTTCTGATTAAATCAAGAGTGGCACATCTCTATCCCAAATTGTCAATCTTCGCTGGTGGACCATGTTAGTCAGTAGTAAACTTATACTTATGCCTTGATGAGTTTATGACATGTTCCCTTTTGGATATCAGAAAGATGAGTCATTCTTTTCTACTCAGGGTTTGCTTGGCATTGTGGGTGCAGTGGGTGTTCAGTTGGTTCCTGGAGGATAAAGGAAATAGTTGCAGGGGTACATTCTCCCTAGGGTGGGATGGAAGGGTTTCAGAAAGAGCTTGGAAGAGTTTCAGAAAAAGCAAGACTCTGGAACATCCAAAGAAAGCAGAATTATCTTGCCAGAATCTTCCAGAACGTTATTATATGTAAATTCCGTGACACATGGTAGGGTATAAAAAACATCACATTTTTGAGCTCAGGGCCTGAGCACTGTCCTTGGACTTTCTCAAGGCTAGAGCTCTACCACTTGAGCCTCAGCACCACTTCCGGCATTTTTCTATGTATGTGGTACTAAGGAATTGAACCTGGGTCTTCATGCATGCTAGGCAAGCACTTTAACCACTAGGCCAAACTCCCAGCCCTGAAACATCACATTTTTTAAATGACTTTAAATTACATTTGTCATGTGTTTCCAGCTGTCCTGCATTGGAGGGGGGGGGTTCCAACTCAGCCCCCTGAAATGGCCTGTATCCAGTTCCTGAGGGCTGTCACCCAGTAAAGTCAAATAAATAAGGGGTTTCTGGATCTCTATGAAGTCAGTGTTAGGATTCGGGCCTGGCTTCCAAGGGTTCCATATGCTAACTCCAACTCCTTGTCCCTATACACCAAACAAAGAGACAGAAATTCATTGCACAGCTCAGGGGGCCAAGAGATGACAGCACTATGGGGGCATCCCCAGTCATCTCCAGTGTACAGAATTCGCCTGAGGTAGTTAAATAGGGAGAAGGGGGGCAGGGCCGAGGAGGCAGGTGTAGCCCAAAGAGTCTCAGGTAGTCTAACAGGTAGGTTTCTGAGTTAATTTATGGCCCCAGGTAAGAAGTCAGTGCTTTTCAGAAAAAGCAGGTCTCAGGCATTTATCTGGTACTCCTGTGAGATCAGAGATGGTTTCTATCACTTCTTGTCAAAGCTTGCTGCAGTGCAGCGGTGACTTCTCCTTGAAGGCTGTGCCACCTCCCCAGAGGTGAAGCTTCTCTACTTGGAGTCTCTGATCTCCTTGTGCCTCAGTCCTGAAGGGTTCTGAATTCTTGTCCAGGCTCTCTCCTCCAACAGCCCCTCAATCTCTTCCTCCATCTTTGGAGATGATAAGGATGCTATGCTTTCTCACTGCAGGCTTCTCCTTTCAGCAAGTAGGGAAGGGAAGATAGGCTATCTCAGTAAGCCTGGATGAAGCAATTCTTCTACTGGGTAGGACTGTGAGATGGATTAGGGGATTTCTTTGAGGACTGAATGGGGGAAACTGAGGAGAGATGTAAATAATCACATGTAAAGTCGGACAAGAAGCTGGTCCTAAGAAACTACCTACTTTTACCTTTTTCCTACTTTCAGTAAGCAGAGGGAAGAAATGCTTTGCTGGGCCTCAGAACTAGCACCAGTGATTGCCAGCCAACCTCAGGATGCTGTCTGAGAATCTGCAAGGTGCTTGCTTAGGAATGACCTGCTTGCCTGAAGAAAACCGAGGCTTAGATGTTTATAAGATTTGCCAGGTTTACAAAGTCACAGCAGGGCTGGCCCACCTACTGTCCAGGTCTCTTGGCTTTGTTTTCTCAACACCTCACTGCTTAGGCCGGGCCTTGGCGCCATTCATCTGTGACCTGTGATGTTTGTGTTTGCCAAAGAGGAAAAGATGAATTAACAGCCAGTACTCTGGCATCCTGGAAAAAAAATTTTCCCCCAATTCTTACTCCTTTTCTGTTCTTACCTACTTTCAGGAAGAAGAACTAGGAGTGGAAACCCTTCTTGGAAAAGAGTCTGCTCTGGGCTTGAATTCCTATCTGCAGGTCCCCAAAGCTGAGGCCCCGGCCACCTTCAAATATGTTGCTTATTTTCTTGCCACCCATGTGAGCAATGGCAATGATTTAAAAAAAAAATAGTGATCCAAGTCTCCAAGAATAATCGCAGGAAATGGATTTCTGATGACTTAGAAGTGAGTCATCCTGGGACTATTTGAAAACTATATATTATTTTTTATCAGAGCACAGAGGTTGCCTATAGTCAATGTTATCTCTTCATATCCAGAGAGTCTAAGATCCGGTTACTCGTTTCCCACAAAGCTGGGGAAGAGAAAACCCCGGGGAATTCTGCAAGGCTGACAAACCCCACTGCACACTGATAAGACCACACCTTGTGCAAAACAAGAGGGGCAGAGAAGATGGGAAGGCCACAGCCAAGCAGCAGTCAGGACCAGGAAGTGTGTCTGCAGTGACACAGGGAGGCTCAGGTGAGCTGGGGGGTTCTCCTAGAAAGCTTTGGCAGGATGACAGTTGCTGAATATTTAAATCAGATCAAAGGATGGCATTGAGTCATTTCCCAACTGGCAAGTCCACAAGCTGGCATTGGCTTCACCAGGGTGAAGCAGGAAAACAAAACGGCCTGTATCAGCCAAATGCCCACAGACACAGGTGTTCACTGCTTAAGAAGCAGCTCCTGGTCCTCCTCAGACACTGGGCACCAGTGGCTCATGCCTGTAATTCCAGCTACTCAGGAAGCTGAAACTTGAGGATAGTGGTTCAAAGCCAGTCCAGGCAAGGAAGTCCATGAGACTCTGACCTCCAATTAACCACTAAAAAGCCAAAATGGAGCTGTGGCTCACAGCTGTGGCTGTGGTAGAACACTGGTCATGAGCACAAAAGGTCAGGGACAGTGCCTAGGCCCTGAGTTCAAGTCCCTTGATTGGTGTGTGTGTGCAGCACATGCATGTGCATGCATGCATGCACAATGTACTCGTTCCTAGTGAATGCCCTTATGTCACAGAGCATGACTACAATCAGAAAACAAAGATGGAGGAAGAATGCAATCAGAATTTGTTCCCATCTCTCTGTACTCCCTGGGTGTGATACTCCTCGAGAAGGCATTCTGGCTTTGCAATTTTTTTCTTTTTTTTCATATATTTCATATATTACAATATTCATATTGTAATTAATAGAAGGGTTACATGCTATTTACCAGATAGATGGTGCATTAATTCCCATACATTGATACCCTTTCACATGTCTTGGTCCCCATTTCCCTCCCCCCACCCCCACCTCTCATCTTGTTTTCGCCCCTTCCAGAAGGCTGGGGACATGCCAGAGGTAGGGAGGGCACAGACACATCTGTCCAAGGAAAAACCTAGAGCCATCACAAGTGGGGAGGAGACCTAGGAGGCCAGGAAGGTCATTGAGGGGTTGACCTCACATGGTCCACCCCAGGCTTAGGAATTGGGGTGTATCTATTTACCTCACTGTGATTCGATGACCAATTGCACCCTTGGACTTGAGAGCCTGTGGGCAGTACAGACACCAGCCACCCACCCAGGAGGCGGGAGTCACCTGTGTTCTCTATCAGAGCACGGATGACTGTGACAGAACCTGGGGAAGTGCTACTCTAAGCTGAGAAGGAAGGGAGATTTGGGAGCTGGGGGATAAGAACAGTTTGGGATAAGCTCTTGTCTGGTCCTCCGCTATCACTTACTTGAAGGGCCCGGCTTCACCCTAGGATGGCGGGGGAAACTGGCGAGCCTCATGAGGCCTCCTCCAGGTGACCTCTTCACCTGTGGCTGCCCTCACATGGCCTGCCTTCATGTGGCCTGCCAAGATATAGTAAGCTGTTGTAGGCAGCCCCGGGGCTTGTATTCTAGAAGCCAGATTTCCTTACTGTGGTTTATGTGCCAGTCCCGCTTCAAGCTCTAGCTCTGGAGGCTGGGAGGCCGAGATCTCTGAGCTGCGGGTGCTCTGCAGCCACACAAACACCTTCCAGCTCCTGGTGGGCCTGAGCTTCTGGGAAAGCCATTTCGGAAGTTTCCTGTGGCTTCAACAAATTGCTCTGGTCTACACACAGCGCTGTGGTGACCCGGCCTGCCCCATCAGAGCCCAGCCAACTTCTGAAACTGGAAACCTCGGGCTCCCCACGGGGTTCTGCTTCTGGTGGAGAGGAGGGGGCTGGGTGGACCTCTCTTGTCTGTGGAGACAGGGGACTGCCTGAGTTCCCTTGCCTCCCTGGAAAGGAGCTGGGCTTCCTTCCACAGAGAATGTAGGAATTAGAGGAGGCAGCAGCCACTCTGGGACACAATAAAACTGAAGCTTCAAGCAGAAAGAGAGGCTGCATGGTGGGCGTGTATATGTAAGGGCCCTTATGGAGTGGGATCAATGGGTACACAGGCAGAGAATTGTGACTGGAAGAATCTAGAGGCTCCAGTTCAAGCAGGTCACATGTCACCTGAATTGCTCCCTCAGCTCCTTCCTTTCCCAGTCACTTATCTGGGAATCAAGTGAAGAGCCTCAATGAGTTCCAGGGACTGGTTGGGCTCCAGCTCTGGGAAGCCCATGAGACCTTGGCCCAAAGTTGATGAGACAGTATTAGTTTCTGGTGGGTCCCTTCCCCCCAGACTTCAAGCCTTTTCCTTCCAGATTCTCACAAAGAACTTAAATCATTTCTTACCTGCCATCTCAGATCATAGCCAAGACACATCTTGACTATTTGACATTTTGAATTTGAAGATTGAGTGTTAAAATACATTGAATTACTGGCTGAAACCAAGCTGTTTGTCTAGGAGGAAGTCTTTACAGAGGACCTGCTCCAGTTCACTGACCAGAGTGTGTGCAATTGGCATGTTAGTCACTCCACAGCAAGGTTGTGCTCTTAGGACAGACATATAACGAGAAAGGATTTGTTCCAGCATCTGTTGCCTACTGTATTCTTGTTTGGACTTAGTTTGCCAAGTCAACTAAACTTAGTGAGTTCAGAAGGTAACCCCTGACCCCTCCCACTTCTCCTAAATATATTCTTACATGATGGGCCTCCCAATTTTCTTCTTTTGTTCTTCCAAAGAGACTAAGAGGTAGGGGTGTGGGGGAAGCCATGCTGAGAAAAGGTCTCTCATGTGGACTTGGGCACTGAAACCTGTGGCTCAGTCAGATGCCCCTTGTCCCAGGATCTCAAAAACATACATTTACATTCTCTATCCCCCACACAGTTTCCCCTTGCTCTCCACTCATTCTGTGAGCTGGTGGTAAAATGGGGAGACTTGGGGAGGTTCTCTGGAACGAAGCAGCTTGTAAAACCACTGTGTATATTGAGTCCTGGGGGTGGGGGTCTCAGTTCTGACCCAGTCAACATTTCTCCATATCCACAGGCCAATAAAGCTGTTTGCTTTCTGACCGCAGGTCCACCAGCTGATTTATTCCTCGTACTCTTCTGAACCTGTGACATCCAGAGCAGTTCCCATGGCAAGTCCAAAGAGTTACAATCTGCTGGACTGCCCACCAGTGCTGTATCAGTTTATACCTGTCACAAATTATGATTTATTATGGTGCACCCCACTGAGTCTCATCTTAATAAATTTTGGCCAAGGCTCGCTGGGACTTAGGTGGTCAGAACTGCTCTTACCAAAGTGAACTCCAGCCCAAGTGCAGCAGCCTCCCCCAGGTATGGCTCTGCCGTGGTGGTTTACCCACACCCGTCTCTCTGCCTGTACCTCCATAGAGTGCAGGTGTGGAAGGAGACCATTTATGCATGTCTGTGAGGTGGCAGAGAAGGATTGGTCTTCACTCCTACCAAAATGCACTGATTCAACCTTCTGCATCCCATTGGTTTTTGTATGCACCAGAGTCATCCCATTAATAGTGCAAAGCCGTGTGCTGTCCTCTCTTCATTTCTAGTCACTGAACCCTCTGCTCCAGCCTTCTGGAAGTCCTTGGGGCTGCTCAGAGGCTCTCAGAGGCTTGTCCAGCTGTCTGTCTATTCTGCTCCCTCACACACCTTCCTTTCCCTTCCATTTCCCCTGCTCTGGGCTCTGGGAATTTGATCTGGAAGACTTATCCTGAAGTATTCATGTCAAGCTGATGTCATAGGCTCTCTTCTACAGCAAGCTACCATTTTTAGTTTTTAATTGTGGTTGGCACCATCACCACTGTCAGTTATTATCACTGTCATCACCACCACCACCATCACCACCACCATTATCATCACCATCTTCATCATCATCAGCCATACAGGGGTTTGAACTCACCTGCTTGCTAAGCAGGCGTTCTACCGTTTGAGTCATACCTCCAACCTTTGTCACTTTAGTTACTTTGCTCTCTACAAGATCCTCCTATTTGCATTTTCCACCATAGCTGGGATGAGAGACTTGTGCTGCTATGGCCAGCTTTATTTTTTTCTGTTGAGATTGGCTGTCTCAAGTTTCTTGCCTGTGATTAGCAATGATTACAGGTGTAAACCACAGTACCTGGTCCAGTTCTATATCCTTGATGCAATTTGGCCTGGACTGCAGATCCTCCTTCTTTCTCAGTGAGTAAAGAGGCACAAATGAAACGTTTGCCCATCTCTCTACCTTGCCCATCTCACCCTGCTGCCTGGTGATTCATTACGATCCAGGAAGAAGCTAAATGTTGTTTCTTTCCACAACATAAAACTGTGCTGCCTCCCCTGTGTCAAAAAAAAAAAGAAAGAAAGAAAAGAAAAGAAAAGGGGATTTGACACCAGAGAGAGACATGATATACAGTTTTCTTTGGCTGCTGGGTCAGATAAGCGTCTGGAAAGAGAGAGGAATTGTTTGCCTATAAATTAAATGGCAGCAGGTTTATCACCAAGCGCAGTAGATTATGTCAAGTGCAGCGTCTGGAGGGAGAAAGGGAGCCGGCCAGAGCAGCACGGCAGTGGTGCAGGGACTCACAATGGACTCCTTGACTCCAGGGGCCTGGCTGGACAGTGCTTGGATTACAGCACAACTCAGGGAGGTCCTGCCCCAGAGGCTTGGGTTTCTTTGTGGGGTGGGGGTGGGAGGGGGGTCTGGGTTGTCAGAGAGATGGGAGTGCCCAAAGCTGGGGACAGGTCCTCTGCGAGGCTGGGGGGGAATCATCTGCCACACCCCCCACATAGCCTCCACCCAACCCTGCAGAGCCGAATCTAGATGTGGCTGAGAAAGGGCATGATAATATTTGGGCTGGATGCTTCTTGAACCTTGGGAGTCATGGAGCTTTCTAGGCCTGGAAAATTAAGGCAGGAAATAAATCACATTGTCAGTTCTAGTGGCGCCCAGGGCTCTCCCAGGGCCCTGGACATGGCCTTGATGTGAGCTGCCATGAACAGTGGTGGACTCTGTGGGGAGTCCATATCTTTCTTCTTGTGGGCTGAAGGGGTTTGCTGGGGTGGAAGGGCCCTGGGGAGGGGGGTACATGGTGGCTGCACCCGGCATTGCTACTCACTAGACCGGTCTGCTCTTCATGACAGCAGTGGGTTTGCTTTCTAATAACTCACCCTCAGGTCCAAATGTACTTGGTCTAGATTCAGTCTCCCTGCTCTGCTCTGAGACTGCTAGCCCAAGCTCCTCAGAGAGGGCATTTACTTTCCTCATGTGTCACAGACTGCATTTGCTCAACATTCATCCTTCTGCTATAGCTGGGCTCTGGAAGAGCGGAGTAATTAGTTGTTCTTTGTGTGTGTGTGTGTGTGTGTGTGTGTGTGTGTGTGTGTGTGTGTGTGTGTGTGCATGTGTGTGTGCATGCATGTGCAGGTACTAGGGCTTGAACTCAGAGCCTAGAGCCTAGGCACTGTCCCTTAGCTTTTTTTACTCAAGGCTAGCACTCTTCCAGTTGTGTCATAGCTCCATCTCCAGCTTTTTGCTGGCTAATTGGCAACAAGAGTCTCATAGACTTTTCTGCATGAGCTGGCTTCAAATCTTGATCCTCAGATCTCAGTCTCCTGAGTAGCTAGGGCATCAGGTGTGAATCACCAGTGCTCAGCTTCTGGCCAGCCTGAATTTATTTTTACTCAGTCACAAGTGTGTTCTATTTCCCTGTGTGTGCTGAATTTCAGTGACATACTGGCACACTGAGACAAAACCAAGAACCGATGAGATGATAAAGGGCAAGAGGGTAAGATGAGATTATTCATAGGATTATTCAACCTCTATTAGCTTTCTAACCACACATTGCAGGAAGGAGTAACTTCCAATGAAGCAGGAATTTGGGGACCAGAAGCAGAAATAAAATGGTGAAGATCATTTTGTGAGATTTGTGCTCTGCCCTTATTTTGTCTATGCATTTTAGCTTCCATTGAAGTTTCTTAGTTCTAATTCTTACCATCCCCAAACATGTGGCACTGGAATTGTCTTCTATGGTCACTCCTGAACGAGCAGCGTCGGGTTGACCCTCAAAACACCAAGTTCAAACCCTTGCTCTGCATCAGTCAGAGGTCAGAGATCAGGGGTCATCTCCAATCAGTGCCCTCCCCTGTGCTGACTTGGCCCACTGCAGTCTTGTTCACTGGCTGGTTTGCGGTTGATTGAAGCCAGTATCAGAAGGTCAGGAGACTCATGGCCACACACACCTGAGTAGGATTCAGGCTGAACCTCGGACACACAGTTGGCAAGCCCACAATGCATTATTGCCTTTTGGATGGAAGGATAAACATGGTTGTTTTTAGGCCTCAAGGGAAAGACACAGGATGGAAAAACTAGAAGCCATGTGACTGCCATATACCACGCATGACCGAAGAGGAGCACTAGCTCTATCTCTTGGTGCCACCCACTACTGCCCAGTGGTCTCTGCAAACACATGATCACAACTCTGCTCTCTAGAAAGCCTTCAGCAGCTCTCTATGGCCTGAGAGATGAAATCCAAAATGCTTGGAGGGTGCTGGTGGCCTCACCCCTGTAATCCTAGCTACTCAGGAGGCTGAGATCTGAGGGTTGCAGTTCAAAGCCGATCCCAGCAGAAAAGTCTGTGAGATCCCTATCTCCAATTAGCCTCTGAAAAATCAGAAGTAGAGCTGTGGCTCAAAGTAATAGAGCACTAGCCCTGAGCAAAAGAGCTTAGGACCAGCACTCAAGCCCTGAGTTCAAGGCCCACAATGGAGAAAACAAAAACAAGGCAAAACAAGACATTCAGGGAAATTTTTGAGACACCAGTAAGGCCTGGTGGCATGTGTCTGTAATTATAGCTACCAGAAGAGGCAGAGGTAGAAGGATGACAGGTCAAAAGCTGGCCAGGACCAAAAGAAAAATCAAATACCTATCTGAAAAATAAAGCAGAAAGTTAGTTAGTTAGATAGTTAGTGCTATAGCTCCAGTGCCTAGCAAGTGAGCAGGCCCCAGCTCAAACCCCAATACTGCTAGCTTAAGGAATCCTGTGGTCTAAACAAGTGTGTCTCCATAAATTCATACACTGAAGTCCTCACTCTCAGGGGCTTGGAATTAGGAGAGGAAGGCTTTGGAAAATGATTATTAGGTGGTGAAGGTGGGCCTCCCCTAAACAGAGTCAGTGTCTGTGTAGAAAACAGGTGGAGGAGCAGAGCAGCCCCCACCAGGATGGCTGTCTGTGAATCAGGAAGGACACAAACATTGGACAGTGACAGTGTCCTGGATTTCCCAGGCTCCTGAACTGCAGTGATGGAGCGGTGCCATGTGCAGGCCTGCCAGGCTGGGGTGCCCTGGTTCTATTCTTCTTCTAGCAGACTGAATGAACTAAGTCCTCAGAGGGTTCCCAGCGCAGGCTTTTCAGTGCCAACCTGTCAGTGTCCTCTCGATCTGGCCACTGAGACCTGGCCACATGGCTCTTGGAGTGGACAGCTTGGTCTACTCATCAGATGGCCCGTGTCATCTTGTTTAGCATGTCACCATGGCCACTTCTGAAGAGCTCCTGGGGGCAGGGGCAGCCTCACGATGGGCTGTAAGTGATGGCAAATGTCAAGCAAGCATCTGATGGGGTGAAGATGAAAGCTGCAGAGGAGCGTGGGCTAGTGGAGGGGCCTGGGGCTTCCGTGGCTTCCTGGGACCTCTGCCTGCCCTGGGCCGCCTGCCTCAGCCCTGCGGCTCTGTGTGTTCTTTGAGTAAAACAGTCCAAATTTAGCACTGATGTTGTCATCAGTTTCCTGTCACACTCTCCTGGACATATTCACCGGATCCCACGCACCTTCATGTCTCCAGCTGGCATTACCACACACGCCGTGTGTGACTTTTATTATTATTCCCCTGGGTTTGTCTTAACGGTGTCAGTGACCGGGCAGACACCCGGGTCATCCGTAACCTTGTCCATTATGAAAACCATGGTTTCATATTTACAAGCAACCTGTAATGAATTCCTTGAGCTTTGACCTCAGAGAATAAACGCCATGACTTGATCTGGTCTCCTGTCTTTCTTCCCACTGGTGCTATGGAGACCTGAGTCAGAAAAAAAAAAATTGAGACATCAAAGGCAGCCTCCCCCCTGCTACCCCCTATGGAGGGAGAGACCTGTTTGATGTAGGACAGGGGGGAGAGAGCTTTCCTGTGCTGGCTGACCACAAAGAAGCACTCTTTCTGTGGAAGCGGCTACTGCCTCACCGGCTCATTATTTTTGCCATTCACCTTGCATGGGTCAGAGGACTTGAAGATAGATCCCCGCTGCCACGGAGTCTAAGCCCCCTGCAAGCATGGCTCCATGCCACAGGCTCCTTCTTTTCCTCATCAAGGCCCTTCCTCAAAGGACCAGGGAGAGAAGAGCCAATGTTGATGCAGGGTGATGCAGTGTCATTAGAAGAAATGGAAATTTAGGGTGGGATCCATATCCCCATCCCAGTTGGGGCTGGGTTGAACTTTTGGAGCCATTAGGATGGAGTGAGCCTGGGGTGGAGCTGAAAGGCAGGCCCTCAGAGCCTGGGGACCTGGGAAATGGAGGAATGGAGGGAGAATTAGGGCCTGGGAGTATTCTCCCAGGTGGTGTGTGTAAAATCATCCCAGGATTGTCCAGACCAACCAGCAGTTCAGAGTGCAGCTGCCATGCTCCTACCTCTGCCTTCCCTGTGGCTGAGATTACAGATACATGCCACCATGCCCTGCTGGTGTCCTGACATTCTTCACAAGCATCTTGGATTCTTGTCTTTCAGGCCATAGAGAGCCACTGAAGGCTTTCAGGAGAGAAGAGTCGTGATCAAAGATTATCCTGGGCTTAGTTAATCTGTGTGTGTCAAGTGTGACACATGCAGCTTGCTAATACAAGCATTGTGATGGGGGAACCTAGGAAGGGAGGGTGGCCTCCCTCTGTGTTTGTATCTGTATGTGTGTGTGTGTGTGTGTGTGCGCGCGCGCGCAAATGTGTCTGTGTGTGTATACTGGGTCTTGAACTCAGGGTCTCAAAGCTTTCACGTGAGCATTTTTACTCAAGGCTTGGTACTCTACTACTTGAGCCACAGCTACACTTCTGGCTTTTTACTGATTCATTCTCAATTTCAGGGTCATAGCGAAGCTCCCAGAAAACACTTACAGCCAATTAATTCCCTCCCTGCCCAGACACTCTTCCTCCATTTCTTTCTTCCATCTGTGATGGAGGCCCTATGCTCAGATATCAGAGACAACCTCCAGCCTCCCCTCCTTCAGCCCCCTCCTCCGGCCTCCCCACCTCTTCCTTCCAATGTTCCCTCTGAGTACCCAAGCCTACCCTCACCTCTCATGTCTTTCAGAAAACATCAACCACAGAGAGATCTGCTGACAAGTGGAGCCTGACAGCCCTCCCCACCCCATGCCCTGGGATGGACTGCCTTTGGGAGGGGGGGATCTTTCTGAGGAAGAACAAGGGTGTCGCTGGTGGCCCAGGATGGTGCAGCTGCCACGCCCACTGGTTGTACCTGATGGAGCAGCTCTACCTAGGTTTGACAGACTGAGCACACAGGGTGGAAGGTGACCCACACCCGTTTCCTCCCCAGCGAGGCTTCTGGGTAGGCCAGACCAGGGTCTCAGGCCCCTGTAGGAGCCAGGGGTGCAAGGGCTGCCTGAAGGTTTCATGGGAAAGAGCTGAGTTGGGGCTGCCCTGAGATGGCAGTACTGGGGTACTGGGGGTCTCTCAGCAGGGTGCCACCGAGGGGCCACACAGGTCTCTGGAGAGCACACTAAGGACCTGTTGTCAAAACCTCCTGGGGCATCTGGCAAGATCGACCTAGACTTCATATAGAGGGAGAACCACCGGGGACTCTGGGAGCTCCGCCTTTTACACGGTTTCCTGCCTAGGTCTGGCTTCCAGGCACCAGTTGTCCGGACCTGGATGGAGCCATGTTCCTAGTTGCCATTCTTTCTCATGTCACATTGGGCTCTCTTGTACAATGCTGAAAAGTAAGGAGCCCAGCCTTGTCCCCAGAATGTCACCTGGATGTTCATCCTCACTATGCCTCACCCCTTGCCCCACCTCCCAGATTACTGCCTGATATTGTGTGATGTCTGTGCCTGAGATCTGATCAGACAGAAAATGAAATCTCCTGTTGGAGCAGTCCTTGCCAACTGTCTTTCTGTGTTTCTGTCCTCTCTATTTCTATGTCTTTTAACACACACACACACACACACACACACACACACACACACACACACACACACACACACACGGCATTCTAAACATGCAAACAGCCCAGGCAGTGTCAGGTGCCTTTCACACCTACAGACTCAGGAAGTTAAAACCCTTACTCCCTGCATCCCAGTCTTCTCCAAAGCACTGGCCGAACTGTCTCCTGGTAGAGCTGGTTGCCTGAAGCTTAGGTGGGGAGTGGAGTTCAGGCCACGTTTCCAGGATAGCATCAGGGGCAGCAGCAGGAAAGAGCTAGCAGCAGGAGGAGCTTGTTTTGGGGTGACCTCCCCATAGTTCTTCTGTATCAACACTTGTGTTCCTGGACATGAGGAAAATCAGCTCCAATAGAGTCAAATAGGAGGAAAGAAAGACAGAAACAGAAGGAAGAGGAGGAAGAAAGCAAGAGAGAAAGGCAAGAAAAGATTTTTACTAAAAGGAAACTAGAAAAACGCAAAAAAAAAATAAAAAAATAAAAAAAAAAGAAAAGGAAACTAGAAAGTTGCAAGGAAGACCAGAGCAAAGGCAGCATAAGAGGAAATGAACCAGGTATTAGTTAAAATTAAAAAATCTTTGTAAGATAAGATAAAAATACAAAAAAAGATAAAAATCATTGTATGAGATAAAATGGATGGGATTTAACAAAAAAAGATAAAAGGCTCAGAGCTAAGGGAATAAAAGGTAAAAAGCACTGAGTAGAAAAGAGGTAGAACATTAAGCTTGAAGGTCCATGAGAGGTAAAGCTAAAAATGTAAACTTTCTTGAGCAACAAAGCTCAGGAATTCAGGGGTAAAAAGTCTGGAAATAAAACAAACTCAGCTCTGAGGGGTCCTGCAGGCAGGTCTTGTACAGGCCCTGTGACAGCACACGCTTCCTGTCTGTCTGCAGGTGTCTGTCTGTCCTACCTGAGTCCCATTACTGGAATTTGACCTGGAAGAACCCAGGGGTCATTATGCACTCTAACAGCTAACAGCCAGCAGAATATTCCAGAACCTTCTATATAGCTAATACCCAGCTCTTCTGGGCCATGTACCAGGTGTGAGCATGGGGAGAACTGCCCAGGGCTGCCTTTGGGAATTCCTCCCACCACCACCTTCCTGCTTCCCTGCTTTTGTGTGCCCCAATCCCTGTGCCTCCCTCTTCTCACTTGATTGTGTTACCCCGCCACTGAAATCTAGTTCAGGAGCTATCTCCCCCACCAGAAGCCTTATGTGGATCTGGCTGTGGCCCCACTGCAGACATGAGAACTGGTGGTTCTGCCCAGGTCTGGACCACAGATGACCCACAAGAACCATACCCGCAGGCCACTATCTGTTATGTCCTCCATGTCTCTCAGCTGCGTTGTAAGGCAGGGGCCCAAGGACACATTTCATAGATCACAAAGTAAAAGCTTAGTTATGTGTTTCTTTGAAACGTCTTTGGCTTAGATGATCTCCATGGTAGCCTCTCTGGGAAGTTCACAGAGCTGGAGGCTGGTAAGTCCTGGAGCAGGCACTGTGTGGGACGTCTAGACTATATCACCCCATGGCAGAAGGTGGATGGGGAGGAGAGGTGAGGACGCAGGGCAGAGGGGACGGGCCCCTTCCTGAGGTGCACAGAATAGGAGCACAGGAGATTTTCTGACTGATCACCCCTCCCATTAAGATACCCTGGAGAGGGGGTGCTTCCCAACAGGTGTACTTTGGAACGCTCATGCAAATCAGGACCAGACGGAGAAGATCAGACACCTTGATTCTAATCCCCCACCCATCTGGAAGGTTGTGAAGCCATGGGTTGAATCCAGGCTTGTCTGACCTAAACCTGTCTTCTTGCCTGTGTGCCTTTTCTCATCAGCACACAGTAGGCACTTAGCACATACATAGCAGGCATCCTGTACTCAGTAGGGCTCTTCATGTTTGTCAAGTGGGGCTTTTACCATGCAGTAAAGGCCTGGGGATGGGGCAGGGAGTCCCGGCCTGGTTTCTCTGATCTGCCTGTGAGAACCCTTGCTTTGACAGGGCTACTTGGGGAGCTGTGTTTATGTCTTGGGGGTCTTTTACGCCTCCTAAATAAAGCAATGTGTGTTAGAAAGCTCTCAAAGGTAAACACTGGCGGCAATAAAACTTTCCTGGGAACCTTACTTTGAGGACAGACTCTAGAGTTTTCAAATTGTTGCAATTTCTAGGGTTCATTTTTATGGTTCGGGAGTGGAATGCATGGCTTAAGCAAACACAATTAAATCCAAATTACCCATGGCCAGGCAGCCACTGGCCATTTTTGGTGTGAGATAAACACAAGGCCTTGTAGGCCTAGAAATTTTCTGAAGAATAAAAAAGTTCTGAACTGGTTCTGTTATCTCCCTTTCCTGTTCCGAAAACAGTCATTTAGAGCATGCTGCCGTGGGAGGAAGCCGCAGTTTTGGCTTGTTTATCTTTTCAATCTGTTCACGTCACGGGGCATGAGAGCTTACTGTGAAGGCGTGCTTCTTTCTTGGGAAATTCATCCATGAGTTGTCTTCTCTGGTTCTATGCTGAGAAACGCAACGCAGTTTCTGCCGCTGGCATTTTCTCTTCCATTTTTGTCCCTATCTGCTGGGGTTTTTCTCAGAACCATGATACAGACCGTGTGTTGGGACTCCTAGTGAGTTATGATGGAGACAGAGTTGTTGAAAGCAATTTTTTTTGAGATATAGTATACCCTTTGTCCTGAGTGTGCCTTGGGGTACCACTGGCACAGGCCCTTTGAAACCATACCAGATGGAAGCCATCATTTGAATTACTCCCTTCCCATCACCTAAATGCAAACAGCAAGATGGGAAGCGCTGTGTATAGCTTCCCAAACAATAACAATAACAATAATATGATAGCATCAAAAACTCTTGCCAGATTCCTGCTCATGGCTTGCGTAGGACTATAGCTGCTATAATAGGACTCCTTTTGCACACAGCAACGGGTCAGATCAAACCCTTCATTAGGCCTTCTAAAAACTGTCATATACTTTCTCTTTTTTACGGTTCACAACACAAAAGGTCTTTTGTGCCTTTGGAAACTGAGCTGCAATTTCAAATAAAAAGAGAAGCACATGAGCTATTATACCCAAGCTAGCTGGATCATCAGCATAAAAATGAAATTGTACTATTTGGCCACATGTGATCTATTATTGTCGGGCTATGTAAACAATACTGGGTTTGAAATAGAGCCTTGGGGACAACCCTTACACCTGACAAATTGAGAAACAAGACCATCATCCGGTGTATCCGGTGAGTCAAAGAACTCAGCCAAGGACCATTTCCAGCTCCGTCTGAGATAATCTCTGTCCTGTAATCATAAATCATAGTCTCGGGTGTCGGGTGCAACAGGCAGATCTATAAACTCAAAACACTGCCACACTGCTCAGTTCTTGTCTCTCACAAAAGCTCAAGCCAAACCATTCTCGGCTTAGTTCCAGTATCAGCCAGGATTCCAAGCCAGGCTCCTACCTGCCTGTCAGAAGGAGCTGAGGTGATAGCCTTTTTTGTTGTTGTTGTCCTCTTCACTTTCCTAAGCAGGCAGATTCAGCAGGAGCCGCTATCTGTGCTAGGGATTGGCCACTAGAGCACAGGGACTATGGGCTATTTACTGCAGAGGAAGGAAGCAGAGAAAAATCTCCTGTGCAAAGATCCCATTGTCCCAGGGCTTGGAGTGAAGGCCTTGGCAGGAAATGGCCTGGGGAACAGTGATGCCTCTCAGATCAGCTTCCTAATTCTATTTTTCCCCTTTCTCTTTGGTGGTTTCCAAGGGGCTAGGGTTGGATTGTTGGCATTGTTAAGCACAGTGGTATTAACCCTTGGTGGAATGGTATTCAGACACTCCTTAACTTATGATGAGGTTACCTCCTGACTTGGAAATACTGCAAGTCGAACAAACATGTTTGCAATGTCTCTGCAACATAGCTGAGACCAAGCATTGACAGATGTCTGTCTTGTGGTCATGGGCTGACTACAAGCTGAGAATCATCATTGCAGTTCAGCTGGTTGGTTGAAGGAGTATCTACCCTCTCTCTGTGACCCAGGAAAAGATTCAGATTCAAAATTCCAAGGAGGGGCAGAACCTCATAAATCCAAGCACTCTAAATCAAGGACTGTTAATGTCTGGATTTAACTTTCCTTTATGCCCTCTTCTTAAAGGTTTCCTTATCTGAGAAATTCAGCACCTACACGAATTGAAGGGTTGAAGCTGGAAAGACTGCTGAATAGGACAAGAAAAGATAGTGATTAGGTAAGAAACTTACTTACTTTGGCAATGATAATCCTAGGGAGAGAGAATTCATATTTGATAAACACAGATGAATACCCATGCTATACTGCTTAGCAGGGATGAATTGTTTTACTTAGTTTGAGCAGTGATCCTGTTGAATGATAAGAAACCTTACTTAATATAAATGTAACCAAGACCTAGAGTGCCCAAACACTCTCTAGTTGAGAGCCAGAGTTAAGATTTGCGGTTCACATGATGCATGTTTTTCTTCCTGTGCCTCTGCTTCCAAGAGTGACATCTTAAATTGATGTGCCACCTTTGTCTTAAGGCTGGGTAAGTAAATAGCACTGCTGCCAAGTTCCATTGATTAGCAGTAATGTCTGGAACCCAAGGTTGAGAAAGATTCTTATTGGGCAAGATTCCTTGGTTGATTGATGATGTCTGCCATGTGCGCTGCTGGGGAGGATGGCAGCACACTGGCTGAGCATTTTTAACAGAGAATGTTCTCCGGTTGATTGATGATGTCTGCCAGGAGCACTGTTGGGGAGTTTGGCAGCATACTGGCTGTGTGTCTGCTGGCTCCACCTCAGGTTCCTAGGAGACATAGCGCATCTCCAGGCCAAACTGTGCCTTAGGTGAACTCTGTTGAACAGCAATGTGCAAGTTGGTACCAGTGTCTGTTGGTACCAACCAGGTTGTGGACAATTACACAAAGGCAACTCAGGTTCTTAGAAGAGAAACACACCTAAAATTACCTGGACTATGCCCAGGGAACCTCACCCTTAGTGCTTCCTACGTAGGGAACAACCAGTTTCCACTTTCTTCCTTAGAGGAGTGAAAAGCGATGCCTAAACCAATGATCCAAACCACCTCACTGCGATCCCTAACCTGTCACCCACACCCAACCCACTATGTGACCATTGCTGTACTCAAGCTAAAACACCCTTGTGACCTGCTTACTGGTGGACTTCTTTTTCTGTCTTACTTTAATTTTAAAATTTTTAATTGCCCCTTTAAAATGTTTAATTGCCAAAAATCATATGTCTTTATGGTGTATAACATATTTTGAAATATGTAAATATAGCTAAATTCTAGCATTTACAACACACACTGCCTTTGTGGTAAGAATACTTACAATACACCTTCTTAGCAATTTTTAAGAATACAATATTTTAGATTAGGTGTCGTGGGTCATGCCTTCGATCCCAGCTCTCCAGACACTGAGGAAGACAGAGTTCAAAGTCAGTCTTGGATTCCTCCAACCAACTTTTCTAAAAAAACAAAAATGTGAGCTGGGCACCAGTGGCTCAGGCCTAGTCAGGAGGCTGAGATATGAGGATCACAGTTCAAAGCCAGCCTGGACATGAAGGTCCATGAGACTCTTAGGTCCAATTAATCACCAGAAAACCAGAAATGGCGCTGTGGCTCAAATGGTAGAGAGCTAGCCTTGAGCTAAATTGCTCAGGGACAACATCTAGGCCCAGAGTTCAAGACCAACGATCAACAAAATAAAAATGCTTTTCCCTGGCAAACACACTCCTTTTCATGATAGAAATTCAATTTGGACTCTCGTTAATCAAAGATAACCTACTAGAATGCCTGCCCAGAATATAAGTTGTGTTTCTCCAGTTAAAGAAGTGAGTGTTTTAGATAATATGCTGATAGAGACTTGTTTTCCTTTGTTTTGCTTTGGCAGTATTGGGGATTGAACTCAGGTCCTTAAACTTGCTAGATAAGTTCAACTGGAACCAGACTTTATGGAGGCTAAACAGACAGATTGTACTGCGCTTTCTGAAGGAATAAAAAATCATTTAGCAGGCTGCCATTGCACGTTATTACAGCCTTTAAAGGCTTGTGTGGGGTGGGGGTTGATCTAAATTCTAGTTTAAGGGCAAATCTTTCATTCTTGGGAACCTAGGTAGGTGTTTTTCAAATGCCAAAGGAATGAGACACACTTCTAAAAGCAATTTTTACTTCATCCTCTTTCTTTGTTGAGTCTGATCATAAATTCATTTTCCCAACCAGATGCTTACTTAGACCCAAATAACTCTAGGGTCTTAGCGCTCACTGGGACAACGAGGTCACTTCTAGTTTAAGTGAAATCACCCAAGACCTTGTGATTAATTGGCAATGGTAAAAAGAGACTAGAACTCATGACATTAGGGACCACTCGCAATTTTAGCAATCAGACCACACTTCCTTCCAGATACAAACTTTAAGACCATCAATTAAAAATAAACAGGTTTTCCGGCTGTACGATTTGGCTCTTATTTCCAGTGAGCCTGGAAGCCAGCCGTGTAGGTGTGGCTGACAGTGAGAGAAGGTGAGAGTGAATGTCGCTGGAGGCCGTTGAGGCAAACATGAGCATGAGTTTCACTAAAGCAAAGATCAACACAGGCCATGACCCTTGGTCCTTCCACTCAATTTCCCACTGCCGGATGGTCAAAACTACTCAAGGGCCAGGACACTTTAGAAGCCAGAATTGTCAAGTCCAATTGCAAAGCATGCCAACGGTCCAGTCCCATACACTTTCCCAGAGAAAATTCTTTCTTTTAGAGTTTTAAGGCAAGAGCAATTTCCAGCCAATATTTGCATCCCAGCCAATCCCAGCATCACCGAATTCTACTCTTTCCTCTCCCCTTGTCTAAGCATCTTCCTGATGTGCCTGTTCCAAAGTTGAGGAAAACTGGAGAGACCACTGTGCAGTTATATATGAAGAGCTATCCATAAGGTTGATGGTACAGTCGATGCAAATCCAGTGCAAACTCCTCATGGATATACTTCAGAAGAGTGTGGGAATGAATGCAATGAGGAAACTGCCCAAAGTGAAGGTTGGAACCTCATTGGACATCCCAGAAGATGTGGCTGAGTATAGATGAGGTGGTCACCATGTAGTAATGAGGCAGGAGCCAGGTCCAGGGAAGAGGAGGAGGAGGAGGAGGAGGAGGAGGAGGAGGAGGAGGGGGGGGGGGACACCTCTGCAGCTGGGCAGCTTTTCTTCCTGGGGCTGTCTGGCCTGGATATGCAGATGTCTGGAGAAGAAGGAAACTCTAGCCTGTGGCTCTGGCTTCAGTCCAGTTCCTCCCACCTCCCACCTCACTAACTCAGGTCTCAGAGCAACTCAGAACTTAATACAAAGGAACATCATTATTCTGACGTTGAAAAAGGCTAGATTGTGAAATTGTGGATGCAGATTGGTGGAAAAATAGAAGAGCTGGATTGTATCAGAAGTGTCTGCCTGAGCTGGAATAGATAGAATTAGCTTCACCACAGATTCTTCATGTGGAAGCTCCTCAGTCTGTGGTTGTTGGGGTAAAGTGGGTAGTGTAGGTAACACACTGAGCCATGTGACTCAGTAAACAATGGTCTGGACACAAGGTCTTCCTTCCTGTCTGAAGGTTAGAGATTCTAAGTTATTAGTATTGACCTGAAAAACACTCTGTATGCCACACTCACACCCTCTGAAAGTTGTGCTTAAGTTGCCTGGATGGCTTATCTATTCCCAATAGTCTTTAAAGGACATAGAGTGAACCCATTTTTTCTATCAAAATGTAGTCCTTGTGAAAGATATGGGTCTGGGTTTAGCAGGCACGTTGTTATGAGCCTCGCCAAACGCCAGGGTGCATGCAGCAAGGTCCTGAGAAATTTCTGGTGCTCTAGTAAGTGTCAGCACTCGTGTCTGCCATAGGCAGTACCATTTCCCTGTTTTATCAATAGGGTAACTGAAGTTAGGAGAACTTTAGTGCCTTGGCCAAACTCACAGAGCTGTGTACAGAGCTGAGACTAGAGCACAGAAGCTCAGAGCCCCTCCCCCTCCTTCCCTGTCTTCTAGTCAGCCATGCTGATGGGATAGGCTCATATGCTCCAGTCTTGACTGACTCCCAGAGTCATGACAGAGATGAGAGCTGCCAGGTGACCTACCTCAAGGATTACCTGTTCCTGTCCTTTTCCCAGTGCAATGTGACCCCGAACTCAGCAGGGGGAAGACTCAATCTTTCTTGTGACCTCTTCTGGCCTCCTTTCATTTCAGGACTCTGGCTATGCCTCACATTGTCATTTCAGCAGGGTCATCAGAAATTCACCTCACCTCTCTCTCCCTTCGCCTCTTAGCAGCCAATCAAAAGCCTAGAAAGATCACATTTTCACCCCAGAGTGCAAGTTTATTGAGTGTCGTAGCTATAATAACGCTTTCATCTTATTCATCCCTGGGATATGCTATGGGCAGCATTCTGTAGGTGAGGAAAGCAAAGTAAAGCCAGGCCACTAAATGTGATATAGGCCTGGCATCCAACTGGCACAGGACTCTGAGGTATGATGCTCCTCTTGCTTGTGAGTAGTGCTGTACCTCAGCATTGAGGTCGTGCCCTGTGGGGACATTTGGAGAAGTCTAGAGGTGTGTTTTGGTTCTCCCAGCTGACAACTGGTAGACAGAGGCCAGGCATGCCGACAGCCTCTCCATGAAGGAGAGTGACACAGGCCCAAAGGGAGTAGAGCTGGAGCTGAGAATGGGGCCCAGATGGTCTACAGAAGGTTGTACGAGCAGACCTAAGAGTAGCGTACCATCCACAGAGAATGTACTTCAACTCCCTAACTCCCAACTCCAGGAGGGAGGACATCCACCTTCCTTTCACACATGGGGACATGGAGGCCCCTTCCTGTTATCATTAGGGGTAGAATAGACACAGAGGGCCACTCAGCCCAGGGCAGCAGATCCCTTCTTTGTCCTAATTATCCTTTCCTGGCCAGTGCTTTCCTCATCAAACCTCAACGTGGTACAGCTAGATCAGTGCTTTTCACACCATGGTGTACCTCCCACTGATTCAGGGAGGGATTGTAAAAACAGTATGATAGGCCCACCACACAGCCAGGCAGGGACCTGGGAATCCACATTCTTTATGAGCATCTAGGGTGCCATGGCTACTGGACCAGGCCCTATACCCCAGTAGCACCAAGGTAGATCCTCCGTGTGATTTCTTTTTTCTTCCTAGAGTCTTGTCCTGCCTCCCCCAGTGGCCTGGAGACAAGAGCATGCTGAATTTGCAGCCCAACTCCCACAGACAATCGATCATGTAGGATTGGAACTTGCAGCAACTCCAGTCTAGGAAAGGCTCATGCACAGCTCAGCCAAGATCACTGGACCACTGGCCAAACATCTCCTACAGTGTTCTGGGAGGGAACTAACATCACCTGCAAGGGACCTGGCCACTGACCTCCTTCTGGGTCTTTTCTGTCTCTGAGTCAATGAGTGCAGACACATCTGCCATCTAAGCATTGAAACTTCTTTCCACAGCCCCAGATTGCCTTCTATGCTGCAGGCAGGAAAGTGGAGAGCAGACAGAAGTCTGTCCTTGGCCTCTCTGTCTGGCGGCTGCTCTCCTCAAAGGGTGCCTGTGTCAGGCAGCTGAGTGTATGGAACATCTGAGGTGCCAGAAATCCACCAATCTGAAATCACTACACAGTCAAGCCTTGTTCTGTGTTCAAATGAGTACTACATGGGCCAGAAAGACAGAACCATATATTTATTGAGCCTAGTCGGGTGCCAGGCTTTGTGCCTAGCACAAATGGTTGTTTTACAACCATTTCATTTATTCCTAATAACTTTGTAAGTTAGATTTTTTTTTTGCCAGTCCTGGGACTTGAACTCAGGTTGGGCACTGTCCTTGAGCTTCTTTGTGCTCAAGGCTAGTGCTCTACTACTTGAGCTCAGTGCCACTTCCGGCTTTTTCCAAATAGTTTATTGGAGGTAAGAGTCTTATAGACTGCCAGGGTGACTTCAAACTTATGATCCTCAGATCTCAACCTCCTGCATAGTTAGGATTACAGGCATGAGCCACTGGTGCTGGGCTCAAATAAGATACTCTTTCTCGCACAAAGAAACTAGAATTCCCCAAAGCCAATGACCTGACCTGAGCCCTTAAGCCCTGTTAATGAAGGAGCTAGGATTTCAACCTCAGCACCACCAGCTGCTATCTTTCTACTTAATGAAGTGTCTCGTGTGTGTGTGTGTGTGTGTGTGTGTGTGTGTGTGTGTGTGTGTGTGTGTTTGAAGTCTAAAGGTTCAGAAAAGGAGGGATGCTTTATGCCTTGTGATTTACTGAGCACTTCATAGGCTGATCTTAACATTAGTCAAGTAATTTGAAAAAGTGCTTTTTTCCTTTGCTGGATGCAGAACAATTTAGAACCAGGGGGACGGATGAGCTAGGATTTGCTGGGAGAGGGGGGTCTTCCATTGCTAGGTAAGGAATACACAGCAAACACTCCCCTCACTGTGTTATAGAAGGCATTGTAAATCCCCAGACCACCGAGGAAACCTTAGAAGTGTCGTATGAGACGTTAGGAGGTTCAGGCTTCATTCGGGTAGAGATTAATTTGTTTGCCTCTACACCAAAGTTCCTCACCTCTTCTTATCTTCCCTATGGACAGAACTCCTCTGCCTTTTTTTCATTTTATGAGGAGGAAAAATAAATCAGTGTGCTCTCTCTGCTTTCCCTGACTTGTGAAAATACAATCCAAGTAGGTCTTTGTAATTTCATCCTAGCATAGATGAGGATGAAAGAAACTCGAGCCGAGGGGATTTGCCTGCCCACCATCCCTGTGGTCCTGGGTACAAATAGAAAGGGCAAATCTTGAACCAGCAAGACTTCTTTTGTTTGTTTATTTTGAATGTTCACTCATCTTGGGCAAATTGTGACAACCACAGGGTAGAAGGATGACAATTTTAAGCCACTTCTGTGGATAATTGGCCTTGACCCCCTAAATCCCATAATATGCTCAGTGTTATCTGCAATAGGGTTTATCCCCCACCACCATGCCTCCATTTGAAATTAGACCCACATTACAACACCGAGAGTAATACCTTCCCTTCCTTTCTTCCCGGGAAGGACTGAAGGCACATTTCACATTTAGCAACAGGAGCCTCAGAGCAGTCCTGCACAAGGGACATTTCATGTTCATTGATGTTCAGTGGCCAGTGACACCAAACCTGGAAAGATCACACAGAAAGGGACGAAGCCTCTGCTCCAGCTTCAACTTTTTTAGTCTTGTCAGGACTTACTGAGAATAAAAGATGGCTTGTTTCACAAGATCACTCCTTTCTGATCACTTGGGGAAACACAAAAGGAAATGAAAGTGGCTGCTTTTGAGTTTAAATCTCGGGAGAAAGAAATGTTATGAACTAAATAATTTACAGATGAACTACCCAAGTGTTACAGAAGAGACCATTGGGTTGCTGGTGGAAGAGTAGTTTATGAGTCTTCTTAGCTGTGGAAGTCCTGCGGCGGCCTCTGGGGATAGGCTCTTCCATGGATCAGTAATGCTGGCTTGTGATGGATGGAGAACAATAGCTAGGGTGTATTTAATAGCTGCTCTTAACCCGCAGATAAGGACAGGAGGTGACAGCTTGCATCTGTGTGCAGAGCAAGATCAGGAATAGAAAATATCCCTGGGAAAACTCTATGCTGGCTATCAGAAAAGGCATAAGGCAGATTCCTTGAACATTTCATAGGGTCTTTTCAAATCAGTAGAATGAAAGGATACGACTTTGGAGTCATAACTGTGCCCACCTCCAAGCATTGCCCTCTCTATCCCGCTGCACGCGGGAGCTGTGGGCTTACTGTAGATGGAAGTGTAGTCCTGAGCCGTTCAGTTGGTTGTTTCTAATGTATTTATTTGGCAATACTGGAGGATGATCTGAGGGCCTTGTGCTTGTAAGGTAGGTGTTCTATCACATGAGTTGTATCTTCATTCCCTTTTTTGCATTGGTTCTTTTTGAACTAGGGTCTCCCTTTATGTCCCAAATGGATCAGGCTGTGATCTGCCTACTGCTGTTTCTCCGTGTTACTGGAGATGACAGGCATGTGACACTGAGATGAAGTGTTTGGAACTTCTATTTCCTGTCTGATCTCCGACATTGATCCTCTAGTTTCTATTTCCCAAATAGCTATGATTCCAGGCAATTGTGCCCAACTCAAATGTTTTTTAATTCTTAGTTACCCCAACTTGGCTTCTAATTCCATTTCTGCTAGGTGTTGTTGGATGAATCAAACTCTCTGACTCTCAGTTTTCCTGTCTGCAAGATAGTATAAGTAGATGATATCTACTTGACAAGATAGTTGTATGAAATTAAAAATAAGATCAAATAGATTAAACCCTAAGAAAGATAACCTAATAACAAACAAATGCCAGTGTTCTTTCTTCTTCCTGCCTTTATATTAGCATTAGAAATTTGGTAAATCTGAAAGGCAGGAAAAGAAATAATAATTGTAAATGGCACATAAAACATGGTTTTATGGATTTAGTTTGAAATGAGGAAAGTTCTGTGGACAGCATTTATTTTGTCTGTGAATGTCTGTCATATTTACCAAGGAAACTGGCTTCTAGGTGGTCAGTTCTATCATGGTCTAGGAGAAAGAGGCCACGTGTGGTCCTCGGAGGACTCCTGTCTATTTCACTTTTTGGTATCAAACATGATAGCACAAGGAAATCTTTCATGAGTGTATTTATTGTGTCTTTCAGCTCTAGTTCTTTAAGTTATAGTGTTTTTCTTCCTTTTTCTCTACCTAAGGAAGTGGTAAGAGCTACATTTTTGCATCTGTACAGTGTATCATGATGGATGTTGACCAGTTATCCTGGGCACCAGAGAATCATAAAACTCATGTGCTGGCCTTGTCTGTGAAACAATTCCTATAAACACTAGATATAATAACACATCTTTACAAAGCTGACCTACCGAACACCTGCACGTGTTTCTAATTTATGTGGAAGTGTTCTCTCAGTAGATTCCATTTTCCCTTACAAAACGTACACGTACAAACACACAACTTGATTTAAACAAAACATATACCTAAGAATCGTAACTAGTAGAACTGAACTTTGAACAAAATTTTACAAAACTGTGTTGTGCTCTCTAAGACTTTTCCAGAAGGCCTCTGACAGGCTGATACATGACAACTCCCGACATGCCTTTCTGTAAGCACAGATATTAGATCCAGAGGGGGAAGAAATTCCGTGAGACCCAGAGGCTGAGGTGACTTGGTCCAAATCAAATGTTGCTTCTTCTGCTGCTCCAAGCTGTAATCAAGAACTCTTTTTCTCCCTGAAAACTGGATGGTATGCCTCTTCTCACTGGACAGTAGCATGGCTTGTTGTAGCGAGATCAATGAGAACTGCCTGCTGTGAAATCAGAACACACATGTACAGAAACATACATGCTTAGATATAAATGGCCAACCATGTATGCATGTGCATGTCTATCAGCTTATCAAGCATTCTGGTTTATTACTATGTAATGGACTGGCTATTAAAGAGTGAGATACAGAATAAAACATATCCACTCCATGCTGGGGGCCAGGAAAGTTTTTGCCAGAGACACACTGAGATTTCTAAATGACTTGGATCATCTTTTGACTGTATCTCTCCCACTGACTAAGGGTAAGTGCTATGAAAGGGCATCCTTCATCCAACATTGGCAGATCTGTAGGGACACAAGCAGATTAGTGGCTTCTAGGACTCAGGAACAGCTGGGAAGGCAGAGGGACTGCTTACTGAATGCAAACATATCTTTTGGGAGGTGGTGAGAAAAAAGTTTAGAATTTGATCCTGGTGATAATTGCATTGAGCACCTTGAAATAATTAAAATGGTGATTTTTATATTTTGTGACTTTTGCTAGAGAGAGAGATACTGGGGGAGGGAGAGAAAGAGAAAGAGAGAGAGCCACAAACTTGCAGCATTGAGTAAGGGAACACATGTTTGCCTCCTAAGTGCTAGGGAAAGAGAGGAAAGGGGTTTGTGCATGGGACTGGGCCAGGGAAGGTGGTGATTTCATTTCAGAAACTCTCCGGGGCAAGTCTGGTGGACTCTCGGGTGCATGAGACACAGAGGAACATTCTAAAAAACACTTATTCCCCTTCTTATTCCTGCAACTCCCTGCTCACTTGCTGCAGTGGCTGGATTTTCTGAAGTTCTGGAAATTCAATCTTTGGAATGTCCCCATTATGCTTGGGTCAGATGTTCAAAGCAAACATTCTCTGTCAGGAGATAGAAGCCAATCTCATTTCCACACCATGCACTGTGACTTGCCCTGTGTGCCAGCTACGGACACCCATGTGGTGTGTGCCAGTGCTGAGTCTCAGGATGCCAACTGCACTGGTGCCCAGGGACAGAATGTCACCTGCCACTATGTGTTAGTGGACATTTCTTCTTGACAAGTGTGAGTTCATTGTCAGCTCCAAGCTCAATTCAAGATGAAAGAAATTTAATCCTATAGCAAATCAAGTTGTGCTTTTTTCTTATATTTGGGGGACTAGAAAGCAGAACTGGAGTCATTCACCTAAAACTTGATTGACTGACTGATTAATCTATCAGCTTCTCACAATGCATTGAAGGTCTGAGAAAAACTTTTGTATTTTGCCCATACAGGATTGAGCCTTTCTCCTCTGGCATAAATATATTATGTCTTGAAAATACCAGCATTAGATGCTATGAATTTCGCTGTTGGAAAATCTGAATCACCCCAGGATCCACACGATCTCCTTGATGAAAATGTGAAATTAATTTTGTACTAAATAAAACTTGAAAATGGTTTCAATTAGGAGGATAAAAACACACACACAATAAAGATAGTAATTCCACTGTACCATATTCTCATTTCATTATTCTGAATTTTTTAAAAAAAATCATCATTACTAGCTATGCTGTGCTTTATCAGGCCATGGGTGGTGGTCATACTTGCTATAAAATGTATCAAAAGCCTCAGTGAATCTGTGTGGTGGGGAAGGGAAGGAAGGAAGAAGCAGGTATTTAGGAGACTTCTTGGCATGCCAAGAGCTAGGCTTGAACATTTCCCATAGTTTCGCTCATTTTATTTGTTTGTTGTTGGTTATGGGGCTTGAACTTAGGGCCTGGGCCCTGTCCCTGAACATTTTTTTTGCTCAAGCGTAATATTCTACCACTTTGAGGGTACTCTACTACTCCTGGGTTTTAAGTGATTAATCGGAGAGAAGAGTGTCATTGCCTTTCCTGTAAGGGCTGACTTCGATTTGTGATCCTCAAATCTTAGCCTCCTGGGTCACAAGGATTACAGGTGTGAACCACCAGTGCCAGGCTTCTCTATTCATACTCATGATTCCTGGAGATAAATAGTGTTTTTTCTATTTGTTTCAGATGGAAAACCATTTCCAAGATGACACAACTTGTAGCTGGCAGAATAAGTTTTCCTCTTCCCCAAATCCTTTGCAATCTATGACCAGGGAAATGTAGGCGGTGTGCTTGTCTCCTCGAAGAAGGCCTCGGTTCACTCACTGAACATTAATACCATCACGGTATCCCCGAGAGCAGAACCTTCCCGAGGAAAGCCTGTGACGTGTAAGGAGCTGTGCTCTGGTGGCAGCTTTGGAAATATCCTTCAGTGTCTTTGCCTGGAAATGGCAGCAAAGCACTTGACCTGATGGGCTATTGTGTGGATTCAAGCAGGGTCAAGTGTCTAACACAGCCTGGTCTAAAGGAGGAATCATCAATCATTTCTGTCTTCTGCAAGAGGCAAAAAAAGTTTCCCAGGAGACACTGGAAGGTAAGGTGAAGTTGGAAGACAGACAGTGTTTGGGAACTTTCTTCCACCAGATGCTGCCAAAGTATTGGTGTGTGTGTGTGTGTGTGTGTGTGTGTGTGCGAGCGCGCGCGCGCGCATGGGTGTGTACTGGCACACACATTTCAAACTGGAAACTGCATTCAATGTTGCTTCTGACTATCAGAGTAATTTGAATACAGCTTTGTAGTGGGATTTCAGGAGTGTAAAGGATTTCTTTTCCATACTTTGGAGTCCACTTGAGGTCCCTATTTCTTTCTTTTCATTTAATTCATTTCTTTGATTATTTTTAAGAAGTTATACACATTGTCACATTTACACAGTGAATATCATGATTGTATTTGCCCACCTTTCCTCTCTCTGTTCAACTCCCCTATCCCTCCCTCAAACAAGTCACCTTTCAGATTGCTGGCATTCTTTTTGTTAAACTGTCTTTTAATTGTTCAAAGGGTTATACTATAGGAACTCACCCTTTCGAATACCATTCTTTAGTCTGTTTGCTCATATATATGTGCACAAGGCCCTGCATGTGTTTTCATGTGTGTTTTTATTTAGATCCAACTTCCACTGATGAGGGAGAATGAGTGGGGCCCTCATTTCTACTGAACTACATCAGAAAATGGAAGCACACTCCCCTACTATAACATTCAACTCTACTCTTGGCCAAAGGAAACTCTTTCTAAGGAGCCAGCTTTTCTAGACTAAAAGAAAAGGATGTATTGTTGGAGTGGAAACAAAGATACTTCATTGCAGGTGTTCAAGGCTGCCTTCCATAAGTCTGGCAATCTAAAATATAAGCAAAGCTGAGAAAGAGTGAAGGGATATCTTCATGTGCTGGAAGGAAGAGACGAGTGGGCTGAGCTCAGGGGATGCCTGAGTGCCACATGCAGCCCCCAACCAATGGTTATGAGCCTGCAAATGCCAAGCCCTCTCCTGCTTTGAGTTTTCTGATTATCCATGGCACTTCCCTCTGCTTTCCTGAAAGGCAAGTGGAAGGACCGAGGAACAATAGTGTCTGAAGTACAACTTCGAGGATGTGCTGGGCTCTGTGCTAAATACTTTCATGTGATCTAATTTTGTTTGATTTTCAGAACTACTCTAGGAAATGCATGATTATTTTTCTGGTAAGAAAATCAAGTTTCTGTTGAAGCTGGGGGATTTGCCTTTTTGGGTGTGTCTGCTTATGAATGTTGATAGTATGTTGAGGAGTTACTGTATTAGTCAGGGTTCAAGGGGCTGACAGGAACAGAAGAGAGAGAGTGTGTGTGGGGGGGGAGAGTTTATTAGGTAGGCATATGCAGCTGGGGGCTGGATATTCCACAATGGCAGGCTGGAGAGCCAGAGGGCCCAGTCGCTTCTCACTCTGAGAACTGGGAGGCTCAGAACAAGAGATCCCTGTGGATAAACCTGCAGACCAGGCCCAGTGGCCTGAGTGCACCTTGGAGAGTGACTGGTGTGAGTCCATACTGAGAGGTGAAGAGACCAGAATCTGGTATCCCTGGGCACAGGAAGGAGAGATCTTGCATGTGGCTGGCTTCTTCACTTTCCTCTTTTTCTCCCTCTGAATCCACAGGCTGTTGGGTGGTACTGTCCACCTTCAGGGAGCCTTCTTTCCCCTCTCAGTTACCGTCCCCCATGTCAATACCCACATGAGACACTCCTCGTCTCTCAATTCAATCAAGTTGACAATCAAGAGTAGCCAGTATAGTAGATAGGCAGATATCTGAGAAAAACATCCATACACAGATACCGAAGAAAAGCCAAAAGAAAACATTGACATACCCACAAAGGAAATACAGTTTAGTGCTGGGCTGAACAAGGTGACTATTTCTGCCTAACTTTATACTACAGGAACATGTTCTCCAATCCTGGCCTGAGTTCCATCTGCCTGAGTTGGCCATGTGATATGTCCATCTGTCTGTCTAGCCACCTCACTCCTTTGCAGCTTAGGAAATGCTAGGGAACTAAGGTGATATTCCCAGTTCACTTAGGTTTAGTAGTTGTAGATGCTTTCAAGGTAATTTAAAACAAACCCAAACAACAAAAGATAGCATGTTTTGGCAGGAATGTGGAGAGGCAAGAATCCTGGCACACCATTGGTGAGAATGGACAGTGGAGGCAGCCACTCTGGAAACCAGTATCCAGGTTAAAAATAGAACTGCTCTGCAGCCAGCCTTCTCACTTCTGCATCTCACTTCTGCTGTCCCAGACGGAACAGAGCCAGGACCTCCAGAAGGTCCCTGCACTCCAGGTTATGTGGTCATACCATTTATACCAGCCCAAGCATCCAACAGGCAGAGAAATGTGGTGTACAGGAACAGGGAAAGGAAGGGGAGGGAGAAGGACATTCTGTCTGTCTGTTTCTCCCTCTCTCCCTCCCCCCCTCTCTCCTCCCATCCCCCTCCAGCTATGGGGCTTGAACTCATGGCTTGGGTGCCATCTCTGAGCTCTTTTTTGCTCCTCACTAGCAGTCTACCACATTAAGCTACAGTGCTACTTTCAGTTTTCTGGTGGTTAATTGGAGATAAGAGTCTAACGGACTTTACTGCCCAGGTTGGCTTCAAACCACAACCCTCAGATCTCAGCCTCCTGAGTTGCTAGGATTCCAGGTGTGAGTCATCCCCCCACCCCCCCTGCTTTGCCATCCTATCATTTTCAACAGCATGGATGGACCTGGAGGACCCTACTATCTGAAATAAAGCCATCCACAGAATGTGTCTTGATTCCTGTTGTCCTTAGCTTGCTGATGGGCTGTTTCTTGTCCCTCTAGGCTTACTGGCTAAGTGCTGTTCATACTATCTTCCCTGGGTCTATGGGATTCCTTGGAGGGCTCCCCACGGGAATCCCCTTGGGGGAAGGGTATTTTCACCCTGGCATCATCTCCAGTCCTACCCTGACCCTACTTCTGTCAGAACATCTCTGAGTTGTTCATTTTGTGTATTGACTCTTCCCCTTGGGTTTAGTCAGAGTAATTGTGTTCCAATGGAGAATTTTTAGTCTAGGTTTTGAAGCGAGGCTCTTGGACTTGAGGACAGACGGCCTTCCTCCACAGAGGGAGAATGAGTCTCACCTGAGTGAGTGTGGGCTAGACTTCAGAACAGCAGCTTCCAGGACTGAAAAAGAACAAAGGCCCTGTGCCCTGAGTGCAGGCTGAGGCCCGGCCCCATCAGCGAGCCCGGCTCCCTCTGCCACAGACGCTCTGACTGGAGTTTTTGATGAGGCAGACAGAGCCGTGGCTGACTGCCAGGAAATTCTGGACATCAAATTGCTTTTGCTAAGCCAGCCTGGCGGTGTGGTAAAGAGCTAAGGAGTCCCAGGAGGGTGCTGGGAAAGGAGCGGCTGTGTCTACCCCGATGGGGGCCTTTCTTGAGTAGGAAGTGGAGTGTAAAGGAAGTTATCGGGCTGAAATCAACTCTGCAAGAAACCTTTTTAGACCAAAGCCCAAGGAAAACAGAGAACCAGTCGGGCTACTTTATGCTCATCATCTCCTAGGTGTGCATGGAGGGCAGCTTGCAGTCCAGCTGACAGACACCCCTGAGCAAACTAGACCATCAGTCCTCTAAGGTGACCCCCAAATGAACTAAACCCTCTTTCAAGGGACAGCTAAGAAATGAAACTAAAGTTTAAGACGACCTCTGATGGGCAACTTCTCAATTAATGAGACAAATGAAATAATACATATTGTATGAATTTAGGGATTGTGTATTCAGCTGGAACAGTCCCCCAAAGCAGGGCACCCTTTCCTGCCCTGTATGCCTCTTTCATGTTCTGGCCATTAGAAGGGAGTGGCCAGAGACAGTGGAGTGGGCTCTCCTTGGCCCTCCTTGGCCTCTATCTCCAGCCCTATGTTTTAAGGAGCTTTGTATGGAAACTTCATCCAATGACCTCCTCTTAGGTAAGAGGTCACAGGTTACTTATTCCTGGAAAGGAGGCCTGAACAAATCACCACTCAGCCAGACTTGTAATTTTGCTGTCCTCAGTGATGTCGAGGTAGATTTCTAAGGAGAGAAAGTGTATTCTCTGACAACTAGCCTACAACTGGACCTAGCAGAGCATTCCCTTTAGTAACTTCTTAAAAGATAGTCTACTCAGCTCACAGTCAGTGTTCCAACACCCTTTCCTATAGCTCTTTTCCTACTTCCTCCTGTCTCTTGGAAATATATTCATAGCCTCTCCTGGCCTGCACTATCTCTTTTCTTTTCTCTTCTTTCCTCCTTTACTCTCTCCCTCCCCCCTTCCATTCTTCCTTCCTCCTTACCACCAGCCTACTGATGCTGGGACTTGAACTCAGAGCCTGAATACTGTCCCTTAGCTTTTTTCACTTAAGGCTGGTGTTATATCACCTGAGCCACTGATCTACTTCCAGCTTTTTGCCAGTAAACTGGAGATAAAAATCTGGCTTTGAGCCAAGCACTGGTGGCTCATGCCTGTAATTCTAGCTACACAGGAGGCTGAGATCTGAGATCGCAGTTCAAAACCAGCTTGAGGAGGAAAGTCAAAGACATTTTTATCTCCAGTCAACCACCAAAAAAGCTAGACGTGGAGCTGTGGTTCAAAGTGCTGGCCTTGAGCACAAAAGCTCATGGATAGTGCCTAGGCCATGAGAAATTTCTGGCTTTGAATTTCGATCCTCAGATCTCAGCCTCCTGAGTGGCTAGGATTTCAGGCATGATCAAAAGTGCCCACCTGCAGGTTGAGAAGGGCACCTTGTGAACTTTTCTGTTGGGACTGGCCTTGGCTCCTGATCCTCTCAACCATAGCCTCCCAATGTAGCCCCCGTGCCTGGCTACAAATTCTCTGTCTTAATTCTTAGAGCTACCATTTTAAACTCCTATTCTCCCCTCTGCTGATTGTATCCTTGCCCCTCTTAGTCACAGGTGAACTCAAATCCTGCTTTATTGAGAAAAGGGACTCGTTTGGCATAAGCTATGTCTTTTGTAGTTCCAAAATCTGTTTCTATTCTTCATTGTTTGGTGCTGGTCATAAGGAGTCCAGCCTTCTTTGTTCTGAGGCTGCCCCTGACCCCTAGCCAATTCACTTCCTCCCCTTCTTGCTTTGTCCCTCATTCTTCCCCTTGTGTTTTCAGCCAGTCATCTCAACTAACCACTTTTTATTCATCTACAAAGACCCTGGCTGTCCAGATGTAGGTAAAGCTCCCATCTGTTCTGCTGTCCTGTTAAGCAATCATTCTTTCTCTTCCTCTCAGCAGGATAGCTTCATTGCTCCAGCAAAGGTCTACCTCCCTGTCCACTTTTAGAAGTGGGGAGGGAGAGAGAGAGAAACAGAGAGCGACAGAGAGCAAAACAACTAATCAGTTATATAAGAGATATTTATTCATTTGGCTCCTTTTCCTATGGAAATGTATATAAAGATAAATTGGAGATGACATTTAGTAGCGTTCTTGGTGGGGGGGAATAAATTTCTTACAAGAACTGAAGGGGCTCTGGGAAAATGGAGGCTGGATCCCTGATGGAGCAGTCTGGCACCCAGCCTGGCCAGACCATGGTGGGAAAGCCCTCTTACACACAGCCCAGAACCTGCAGTGTGGTGGCCCAGGGAATTCTGGGGATTCTGGGTGTGCCTGCTGTGAGCCGTCTTCCCTTTGCATTTCTCTAAGTGTGAATGTTTCTGGTTGTGGAGGAGGTAGAAACAATTCATGCATCAGGGTCTCCCTGGCTTCTCCACCTTGCATAATGAAATCTCTGCCTTGTCTGTGAATCCTGCACCCCTCATTGGGGCACACAGCACACGCCCACAGCTGCACCAAACAGCCTCATCTCATTCAGTGTGTGTCCTCCGACCTTCCATGTCTTCCTCCCTCCCTGTACTTGCATGTTCTGTCTCCATCCTGGACAGGCCCCACAACTCTGCAATGGTGAGCTGTGAAATCCTTTTCTTCCTTGAAGCTGATACTCAAATAGTTTCTGCCACTGGGAAATTCAAGTCAGCTTCCTAGGCTGAATGAATACTTTGTCCCACGTCTGCTGGAATGGAATATAAAATATGTCTACAGTCCAGGATTAAACAGTACTTTTGCCATGTGTGTGTATAGGAAGCACCTCTGGACTGTGTGTGTGTCCCAGGTGTGGTGCTGAGAGCCTGATTAGGACCGATTAAGTAGGAGCTACTTTCACTGTGCATTTGTAGAGGCTCTGAGAAGCCTAGCAACTTGCTCAGGATGATACAGTCCATAAAGGAAGGATTTAAACCAGGGTTTACTAAGAGCCCTCTCCCATTCCTGGGCTGCAGCTAGGCATCTTTATCTTTATGGCATTCCACCCTCTGTGAGCTACATACACAGAGATCTAAACCCTAGCTCCAGTTCTACCCTGGGATGTAGCCCTTTGGGGGAAAAATCCCCACCAGTTACTCTCTGGGTCTCCCTGGCCCTGGCTCACAGAAAGAATAGGGAGGATCTGTTGGCCCAGATAAGCTTGAGGCTTGAGCTCTGTTGCAAATCGTAGCATGGTGAGGTTTTGACGCCTAAGGCTGTGGTTGACACTACTTCACAGAGAACAATTCAGCAGCAGTCGGAAAATTCTCAGCAGAGTGCTTTCAGGTAATGCATGGACACCTTGGGCTTTTGTGGTTGAGAACAGAAGGCTTTGAATGCTGGGAACGCCTTGGTCTTAAATGTTAACATAACTAACCTCAGCTTTGTTCATCATAAAACTTAAAACTCTTGACATCACTCTTCTTCCCAGCCTGGGCAGTAATCTAGTTTAAGTCTAAATCACAGCCCAGGGAAGCATAGCACTGTCAGGTATAAGAGTTGGTGCATAGGACGAGTTTGGAAGGCCCTGTCCGCTCCATTTTTGTTTTTCTTGCTCAGGGACAAGTCTCAACTCTCAGAGTTTTTGAAGTGTTAGTTTTTGAATGGAAAGTTGAAGGTGATAGCAAAGTGAAGCAAGGCAAAGACAACCTTTGTGTGTGTGTGTGTGTGTGTGTGTGTGTGTGTGTGTGTGTGTGTATGTGTGTACATGTGTTTATCTCATCAGCTTTCCTTGCTTTCTTTATGCAGAGAAAAGAAGGAGAGCTTCAAGAAATGGAAGGTTGAGAAAGGGAATTTTAAAGAGATCTTCTCTTTCCTCTGAAAGCTGTTTTCAAGTAAGTTCTTTTTCCTCCTGATGTTACCAATTTTGGTCCACCTACAGCTCACTCTGGGATTCCAAGTAGAATCACATGTCCTTTTTATACTGAATGACCTTCCACTGATGCTGAGTCTTCTATGCACCCATACCTCATTCAAGTTTGATGTTCGCCTTCATGCAGGATCAGTGTGTTCTCTTCTTCTCAGTGTGTGGTACAATTTTGTGAGGTTATGCATCTCAGTTATTATGCTGAGGCATGAGGAGAGGGGGCTGAGCTATTTTATAGAGCATCAGCTTCCCTCGCTTCCTGACTCAGTTGTGATTAGCAGGGGCTTGGTAAACTGTGGGTCCTATAGGTCCTGAAAGTGGTCATTGGTTCTTAGTCATTGAAGTCAAGGTATGCCCACATCAGTCACTTTCCTCGCCATCATTTATTGAGGCTCACTTGTCTGCAGGTAGCAGTGGTTTTGGTCCCTAGTCTGAGCAATGGTTGGGGTTCTCTTGTTAGCTGTGGCTGTGAGGACTTCAATGGCCTTGCTAAACTTCTCCCTTCTGTTCTGTTCTCCCTTCTCCCTTCTCTTCTTCAGTGTAAAGGGTCAGATGGAACGTAAAATCTCTCAACTTAGAATCAGTGAACACAGAATTGGTGCTGTGTCTCCTCTAAGTGCCCATGGCCACAGGAAGTGACACATTGAACTTAGGGTGCTGTGTGAGGACTCATTGAAGCTGGAACCTTGCTCTCTGCGTGGGCATTGGGGAAGATGGAACTGGAACAATGGTCACAGCAGAAACTGTTATACTTCACTGCTGTGGATGTGCTGGCTCGTTTTTTGGTATGGGGCAAGGTTTGGATAAAGTGAGGTTGAGGTCAGACCTGGATTTTGACAGGTTCCCTCTGAACAAGGCCACCCAGAGAGACAAGAGGATAGATGGGATGGCCTGGTGATAGGGCACAGCAACAGTGATGGGGGTGTCGGGGGTGGGGGTGAGGCACGCATCTACTCGGACAAATGATGCTAGCATGATGGGATTTGGACACTTTTGCTCCTTTGCTCCCATTGGTTCTCGTTGTCAGCTTCTCCAGTCATGGAGGGGGTGTGAGCATTGTTCCATGGACAGAGATCTGTAGCAACTCTTGTGGATATTTTCATGACTGTGTGAGTCTTGGTGCATTGTTCTGCATGTTGGAGTCTTGGTGGGTTTTTGTGCCTGTTGGAGTCAGGGCAGCAGGGAGACACAATGTGATATCCTTGGGGGCTATAGCTTACCTTACCATTCATCTTCCGACATCACACATCACTTCTGCTAGGTGGAGTCCTTAACCAGCTTCCAAAGTCACATCAGGGCAAGTCCCTGCAAGAAGTCCATGCTGGGAGCATAAGTCTGTTTCTCTACTGGACCCCAGTGATACCAAGTGGAGATGAGAATGCTGCTTGACCAAGAAAGAACAAGAGAGAGTTGGAGGACTGGGGCTAGTAGGTCACTGGCATTGTCCATGCAATGCTTTCTGAATACAGTGTGTGTGTGTGTGTGTGTGTGTGTGTGTGTGTGTGTGTGTGTGTGTGTGTTTGTTGGGTACTGGGGATTGAACTCAGGTCTTATAGTTGCTAGCAGATGCTCTCCTGCTCAGCAATGTCCCTGGTCCATTTTTGTGCTGGTTGTTTTCTGACATCATCTTGCTTCCTGGATCAACATCCACCTATATTTACTTCCTTCCATAGTTGGTCACAACACCATTCCTAGCTTCCACTGAGATAAATCTTGTAGACTTTTCTGACTAGGCTGTTTTGGTACCATGATCCTTCTGATCTCAGCCTCACACAAAGCTAGGATGACGCCCTTGTCATGGCACCCAGCTATTAGCTGAGATGGAGAATCTCAAGAAATTTTCTGCCTGGGCTGGCCTCATTTCTGAATACTGTTCTGTAAAGGGATTCAGTTCTCTGTAGCCAGCCAATTAAACAATCTTTCCAGTGGTGTGTGGAGATTTCTCTCTGTTATACAGCTGCTTTAAGAGATCTGAGCAGCTGCTCAAAATGAATTGTCATTACTGATACTTCATTTATTAATGGGGTTTTAAAACATAGAATCTCCTTTCTAGCAAAGCATTCTAATGCCCTTCTAACAAAATTCCACACAATAAATAAACTCCAGAGATCCAGATCCTGCCCCAGGGCTTTTGATAGAGTAATAGGGTAGGATAATTAAACAAGCCGAGTCTCCTTAGAATTCTATTTTACAGGATCTAATCTTTAGGATAAATAATTTCTTCATTCATTTGGCACCCACACCCTGGAATCCCCATCTCTGACCAGTCCAAGCTGTGGGCTTAAGTAACACTTTAATGTCAATTTCCTAAGAAGCCTTTGTGCTGTTATTTTTTTCTTCAAACACTTTTGGCCTGCTTGGCCTGGGACACTGGCTTTGGTGCCTTGAGGGAGATAAGATAAGATACCTCAATGCTACCCTGACAACTGAGCTAAAGAAAACTTCTTACACTTGTGTCATCTGATTTGTTCTGTGTCATTTTGATCATTCCTTGTGACAGTTCTGATCTAATGTTTCTTTCCAAAGAAAAGAGGGGGGTATCGATTTCAAGGTTTAAATTTGTTAGGGTTTTGAACCTCTGATTAAAAAGGTGAAATTTAATCTTCAATCAAGGGTTGGGGATATGAGCAAGAATTTCAGGCTTCTTGTTCATAGAAGACTCTTGTGACCAATATTTATTATGGTAATGCTTTGTTATTATAAACATCCTATGAATAATATTTGGGGGGAGCACCACATAACAAGGCACACATTATAACCCCCAATTTGGGGAGGGGGCATTCATGGCCTGAGAAGCACAATTATCTCACGGTTATGCATGCCTATGAAATGTGTCATTACTTTTGTTTTTTACAGCTCCTAGGATATTTTCATTGTAGGTGAAGCATCAGACACATTTTTATTCAAAGGAAGAGAAACAAAATGAAGGCTGTGTCTGCTGTGTGCTCTGAACAGCACCCCAGTGGCCTTGGTCCTGCAGGGGGTGGGGGGGGCACAAGCCTGCGGGGGGGGGGGGGGAAGGGGACCACATTTATCCCGCGTCTCACGGGCGCCAGGACATCCTGCACTCCTGTCTTCTGATCTGCTTCACACAAAAGGAGTTCTTATGAGGGAACAGGGATCAATCTGTGTGAACAAGGTTTGCTTATGTCCCTCCCTGCACTAGAGAGCCTCTGACACTGATGACTGGCAATTATTTAACAGGCTGTCCAAGGAAAGCACTATTTTGAGCAATGAGACTCATCGGCATTGTGGGCAGTGGGAAGTGAGGAAGCGAGGTTGGGGTCAGACTTGGGGTTTGACAGGTTCCCTCTGAACAAGGCAACCCAGGGAGACAAGGTGACTGGCTGGCCCAGCAAGAGAACAGAGCAACAATAATGGGGGGTTGGGGATGTGGGAAGGGAAATGGGGGGCACATAAGTTCCACATCCATGAGGACAAATGATGCTGAGATGATAAGATTTGGGGACAGGATTTGGGAGAGCAACCCAGCAACAAGGACATGGCTGTTATAGCAAAGGGTGCTGAGTGAATCTGAATGTGAGACCTGGACTAGGTTCTAGCATTTTACCTGATCATTTGTGTCCTGAAGGGGTCTAAAAAAGCAATCAAGGCATCCTGGGATGGAGATTACAGCTGGACCTGCTAAATACTTCACAATTTCATTTGGGATATGGGAAAGCTGTGGGTAGGAAGTAGAACCAGGCCCCAGCTCCTATGCGTGCCCTACCCTGGCTGTGCCCTCCTGCACCCGCTCTGCATGTGGAATGGCTTCACCTGCTGAGTGGGAGAGAACTCTGTTCTGTGCTATGAGTGCGGCCGTCCATCTGGGCAGCTGTCTCGGTGTGTTGGCCTGGGCCGATGTAGCCAGGTAGGCAGCCTGAAGCATAGACCAAGTTTCAGTTTCCCAATTAGAGCACAACCGTCCTCCTGACTGGGCTGTGTTCTGCACATCTTCCCAGGAGAAATGTGCAGTGTGTTTGTAGTCTTAAGTGACCTCACAGATATAAAACACAGCGTAAATTTCAAGGCTGTCTGCCACTGAGTTACTATTATCCTGCCCACAGATCCTGTTCTGTTCAGTCCTGATATTTCTTTGGGATCCTGGGGTAGATTTTTCTTTCTCTAAAATGGTTCTGTGCCCTTTGCTTCATACAGATGTTCCATCATCATGGTTTGCTATGGTACCTGATACAAAGTTACAGCGGGATTCCTGCTTGCTTGTTTGATCCCACAGCTTCTCCAGGGCTCAAACTGGTCCTGAGGCCACTGAAGATCAAGTTCTAGGTCTCCGGAGCACCTCTGGTGACTCCCTTCCTGTGTGGGACCACAGATGTCGTGTATTCATTGACTCCAGAAATCTAGTATCTAAAAACGACAGCCACAAAACGATAACCACTTGGTGCCTTGCAAATCCTTTCTGGGAAGAAGTGGCTTTGTGGGACATTTCTGCCTGAAGATCATCACAAGGCTAAATTTATGGTCTCATCTGAAAGGAGGGACCATTTTCCAGCTGTGCTGTGGGACTATTGGATGAATTCAGTTTCTTGCTTCCTGAAGTCAGTGTGTCTTCCTCTGTGGACTTCAGAGCAGCTCTCAGCGCGGCATCTGAATTCCATCAGTGCAAGATGCCAGCCACCTCTGACTCCTGTCCCACTCCTTGCCTGCAAATCCTCTCCGTCCTTGTAGCCAGTGGAGCCCGGTTCTATGTTGATGTCTTTCTCCACCATAGACAGCTGCTTCTGTTGCTGTTTGTCTTTTTGTATTCAACAGGAGTATCACTCAGCAGGTGGGGAAATAGCATTCCAACATATTTGCAATATTCTACTGGCCAGAAGCAAGTCACTAAGACCTGTCTGTGCTCACACAGAGGGGATGGCATGGAGGTGTTGCCGGGAGGCTTGAGCTTTGGGGCAGACCAGGAGACTGTGTTCCACAGACCATATGACCAGTGGTCTCAGTGCCCTTCTCCAATGGCACTGCCATCCTCAAGTCACCGTGTCACTACTAGTGTCCTTCTCACTCAGCTCCAGTACAGCCTAGGCTTGGATTTCTAGGCCCAACCCTCCCAGACCCCAGACTTTCTAACCCTTCACTATCCAGTCTCCGCTGTGCTCCGGCTGCGTGAGGTTCTGAGACAGGACTCCTGGCTCCTGAGGTCAGGGAGGGAAGCTGGGGGCTTTTACTAAACTGGTGAAGCACCTTGGAAGTCACACTGACCTGCCTGAGCTCCGGAGACTCATGGCTCAATAATCAATTCAGACTTTCTGGGTAACAGTCAAGCCTTGTCTCCCAACAGAAATAACAAATGCTCTTTCTCTCCTTCTGCCCAAGAGTCCTGATTTCAAATCTGTATTATTGGAGTTTAGAAAATGACACCACCCTAATATAGGGCAATTTAGCATGCTGAGTACTTGGAAATAAAAGGGCTGAGAAGAAAGGATTAGGCACTGGTGCCTGTTGCCGGTAATCTTAGCTATTCAGGAGGCTGAGACCTGAGGATCAAGGTTCAAAGCCAGCCCAGACAGGAAAGCTTATGAAATTCTTATCTCTAATGAAATGCCAAAAAGTCAGAAGTGGAGCAGTGACTCATGTGGTAAAGTGTTAGACTTGGGCACAAAAGTTTAGGGATAGTGCCCAGACTCTTAGTTCAAGCCCCAGGACTGGCAAAAAGAAAAAAAGAAGAGACTCAGAACTAGCTCAGTAGCAAGTTCTATCGCTCATTCACAGACACAAAGCCTTGTCTTCTGTTATAGAAACTAGAACCCTCCTCCCCAATGCCAGCCATAAATCCTAGATATATTAATCATCCTGAACCTGTGTAGGAGCTGATATAAATGCTTTCAATTGCCCTGTCCAGATCCTGCTCACTGAATGTAATCATAAAAGCCATTTTCCCTGGGTCTTCGTGTTTTCATTTCTGAAGTCTTTTCCATCATATAGTGGTGTTTGGTTAACTCAACATATTAAGCTTTCCCCTTGTTAATGCCAGCTGGGACCCTGACGGTAAGAGATGAAGGAAGACTCTCCCCCACCTGCCCCCCCCCACAGTGTCTCCTTCCCCCTAGGAGAGCATGCTCATGGCCACACCGAGGCCCAAGCCTTCTCATCAAAGGCCCTAAATGAATTTCATTTAGCCTGAGAATCTGGAGGCAACCCCTATTTCCATTGCATGTAAACAGTCTTCTGTGACCAAGCTGGGCGCTTCCCTTTGGGGCTTGCTAAATCATGGAAAATAAATATGAAAGAGCTTTCAAGATGCTTCCTCTGGGAAGTGGGGTAAGCACAATTGGCCTTTTATTTACCTGAATGTAATTGGATCATTATCTAGGTGCCCCATTTGGATGAAGTCTTGAAAACGTCTTAGCCTGTTGATATAGTTAATTTAGGAAATCCGTTCATCATCCACACCCATGTGTTTTTTTTAAGCTATATTGCCTTTCATTAAAGATTTACATAAACATAGCTGAGAAGGGAGTAGATGGCTGTTGGGTGCCCATCTGGGATGTCACTTAGCACCTGGACATTGGTGGAGGGCATTTGCCATCATAAGGTCTGCAAAGGGAATCTTTGGGTGTTGGCTGACCTCGAGCTGGAAGAAGATAGAACTTCCCTCTCCAACTCCAGGTCCAGGAAAAGAGATGGCAAAGCCAAGTGTAGAGAAAGGCTTGGGATAATCCATGGCTTTCCAGGACAATGGAGGCTGAGTCTCCAGGGCCCCAGCAGCTGCCAAAATGAGATTTGGTACCTCTCTTCCTGCTGCGCTACTGCCCCCAGCCTGCCTGCACCAGCCCAGGGGGAGTCTTGGGGCTCTGACCCACCCTCTGCCTTCAGAGGTACCATGATGATGGATTGGTTTGAAACAAATCCATCCTATTCCCAAACTGAACGGTTCCTTTTTACATTGGGGAACGATGTGAAACCACTGGGGAAAAGCATGTGCCAATGATGCATAAACTCCTTTACCACAAGGTATAAAGGAAGCCATAATTCGGTGGGACTTACATTTGATTGGATTCATCTGTTTCCATTTTGTAAATAGAGAGGAGGCAGAGTCCATGTGTGGACAGTTGATGGAAAGCAGCTTCTATTCCTGGGCAAAGGAGGGGGTGGCCATGTCACATCAATGCCTCTGAGCTGGACTCCTGGGGTGCAGAGAATCACATGAGACGCCCAGGCTGGAGGGGAGGTCTGTCCTGCACAGCCCTGCTAGAACCATAGACGCAGAAGACAACAGGCTGGTTTTGTCCATCACCCAGCCAAGAACAACAGCTTGGGACCAGGAAAGACTGCATGCAGCTTGCATTCTGGAGGGACTTACATGGATGCCCGCGCTGGCTAGAGCTGACAAGTTAGACTTGGCTCTGAACCCAGCCTCCGTGCCTGTTGTTGCTAATTAGGTGAAGGAAGACATTCACCGTTAAAACCGGCTTTCCTGCTTGGGAGCTTGACCTCACGGGACCCAGAAACCTCGGCCTGCCTCACAGAAATGTGCATGTGATACAGAGAGGATGAAGTCCCTTCACCGCCACTGGCTCCTTCCTAGGAACTGTGGATGAACTGCCAATCCACACACCGGTTGGTGGGTAGGCACGTGGGTTTCATATATACACAGCTTTTTCATTCAGTAGGTGACATGACTTTTTCCTCTCTGACCCTACTTGTAGAACAGGGGTACTGGTCATAGGGGTTGTTAGGATAAGAATAGTATTTGAGAGTGAGGTAGCTCAGTAAGTCTCTCTTGCTTTTCCTGAGAAAGTCTCTGTGACTCCCAACTCCTTAAATAAGTTCCTATTGGGGCCAGAGCCATACAGCGGGAAACAGCTAAGCTGAGACTGTGGATGCACATTTCTGTTTCTCCGTGATTTTCCCAGGTGCCATTTGTGTCCATTGTCTGCTCTGTAGCTGGTCCTTGGGTGACTGCCTTTGTGCTCTGCTTAGCCTGTTCTTTTTAAAAATGTGAGCTGGGGGTCATAGCTAAGTGGTAGAGCCACGGAGAAAAAGAAGCTGTTAAAATAAGAAAGGGTTTGGGGCTGGGAGCATGGCCTAGTGGTAGAGTGCTTGCCTAGCATACACAAAGACCTGGGTTTGACTCCTTGGTACCACATACACAGAAAAAGCCGGGAATAGTGCTGTGGCTCAAGTGGTAGAGCACTAGCCTTGAGAAAGCCCAAGGACAGTGCCCAGGCCCTGAGTTCAAGGCTCAGGACCAGCTAAATAAATAAATCAGATAGGGTCAAAATATGAAAATTTTTAAATATGCAACTATTTTCCCCAAATGCAAATGCATTTATCTTGGATTGACACCATTGTTTTCTGTTAGGTACACACCGGGTTATCCCAGAATTGAGGTGTTCAAAGCTCATGCTTTACACATGACACAGGTGTGATAGAATCCCTGCTTGTTATTCTTACTGTTAGAACCTGAGATCAACTTAGGAGAAAAGGTTTGTTTAGACACAGTTTTGAGTCACAGCTACTTCTTCTAGGCCTTTGCTTGGGCACAGCACATCATGGAGAGAGTGTGGCAGAGCCAGGCATTCATCTCATGACTGGGATGGAATGAGAGACAGACACAGAGAAAGAAATGGAGGGAGGGACACAAGGGTCCCACAATTCTCTTCAAGAACCCACCTCCAATCAACTTGAAGGACACCTGGACAATGACTTACAAAGCTCTCCTTCAGTCCCACCTCACGTCTGCTTTGGGGAACGTTCCAGATTCAAAGGATAGAAGGTTCTTGTCCTTCCTTTGCATCTCATTATCTTCACTTCTCTGGAATTTGATTCTGCAAAGATTAATTGGCAGGTGGATTGTATAGAGGCTACAATTTAATTTTCTCCACTGATTTATCACCATTTTGGTTTATTCATATTAAACAGCCATACCACAATTACCCAGATAACAACTGTCAGAAGTAGAAAGTGCTGGAAAGTTCTCTATGGCTTGAGAACCATCTCTCTACCTCCTTTTTGCTCTAGTTATTTTTCAGTAAGTTCTCATAATTTTTCCTGGGGTCCATGAAAACTTGGATTTTTCACCTTATGCCTCCCTCAGAGCCGGGCTCCCAGGCTTGTGCTACTGTGCCTAAGCCAGGCTCATTCTCCCTCTTGCTCTCATGCTCATTGAGATTGACACACACTCCACGGTAAAGAATCAATTCCCAATTTTTCCAATATATATTTTACTTTATTGTAAATGAAAAAAATTGGAAGCCTCTGTAGCCTCTCAGAACAAATCATTCCTGACATCCTAAAATAACTGGGTTACAAATTGTCTGCCTCTCCACAGTGAAAATCGTCTCTAATAGTGGTCATGATTTGCACTCAGATGGCCCTACTTCCTCTGCCTCTGGCATCTCATTACTGCACTTTTGCTCCAGATTTATGCCATGAGACATGCTTTTCCTGTTATGTGTTTCTGGCACCAGGGTGTCCTCAGGCTTTCCTCTAGACCTGAGACATGGCTCTGTTCTACTTTTAGGATTCTTGCCTGTAGAGACTTTGGGGCTCTCTGGGACCACTTGGCCATTCCAATGTTGTTTTCCTTCCAGGACTGTCTCTGTATGCGTTTCTCCCTTCCACTGTGTCTATGTCATGAGCAGAAGCACTTTGATTCAGCAAGACACGACTTCACATTTTTGAGGCTCAATCCTCTGGGTATCTCTGGGGAACTCTGTCCCACCTTGAATGGGTAAAGAAGGAGGCACACAGGGGAATTTGGTCCTTTGCAGACAAGGGCCTTCTTGGTGCTGGCAGGGCCTAGCCAGGGTCCATGGTGCTATGACAATATTTGCTTTTGAAGACTAGGTGGCTGCTCACTCCAACAGTCCCTCCGAGCACCTGACCTAATTTTACCCCATGTAGGCAATTTTAGTTCATGGAGATCCTGCGTAATGAGGTTGGTGATTTACATTGTTGTCATTCTTGAGCGTTATTATGCTTTCAAAGAAGAGGATGAGGCCTGCAGAGACATTCCTCTTGTAAAAGCTTCCTTTGAAGGCCACTGTTCACCATGGAAGGGGGAGAAATGAGACCAGAGAGAACCTTCTGTAGAATAGCCAGGCTGTCTCCAAAGGGCCAACTCCAGGAAGAATGCTATCTATTGTGCTTGCCAGGCCTTTCCCTGTCCATCTTTCTATAGCCCTTGTGCTGAGCCCACAGAGCAAAGCTTGTTCTGTGAGCCTTTGGGGGTCACCTCCTTTTAGTCAGGCGTGGCTTTATTCTCCACAGCACTATCCTTTTGGATCCAGAAAAGGGGTACCACAGAGATGGAGCTGGCACTGCACCATATGAAGAAAGAACTAGGAAAAGGAGACTGACAGGCCAGGTAGCTTATTTGAAGAATTAGAGGGAAAGTGGGGCAGGAAATGGAAAGACACCTGTTCTAACATTACTTCAGTACAATTCTGAGTGTGGACGGGGTGCCTGTGGCTTTACTAATACTTGTAATCCTAGCTAATCAGGAGACTGAGATCTGAGGATCGTAGTTCAAAGCCATCTCTGCTGAAAAGTCCATGAGACTCTTATCTCCAGTTAATCAATCACCCACCTCAATGTCCCCCCCACCAAAAAAAAAGGCCAGAAGAGGAGCTGTGGCTCATGTGGTAGAGTGCCAGCCTTGAAGGAAAAGGCTAAGGGAGAGCTACCTGACTCTGAGCTCAAGCCCCAGTACTGGCCCCAGAAACTGTGTGGAAGGCATGATGCATCTTGTCTCCTTCCTCCAGTCCTCACACTACTCTGTTGTACACTAGGTTTTGGGGTCACCAGCACAGCAGCCTCCTTAGCTCCAGCCCCAGCCATATAACGGCCCCCACCCCTGGCGCCAGCCGAGAACTCTTGCGAATTTCCAGTCTTCTGGGCTCTGCACTCTGTGCCTGTGTAAGGCTTCTCCCTGCACCCATCCCACCAGGCACCTCCAAACCCTCACCCATCCATGGGCATCCTGTAGCTCAAAGGTCATCCTGTGGGAGGGGCTCCCTTTCCTGTGTGTACCCTGTCACCTTCTGTTTGTGTTTTGCTGTCATCTGATTTATCTCTCCCCTCTTTGGGTCCCGCCAAGGGACTCAGTGATGGTGGTATAGGAGCTGGGTCATCTTTACAAAACTCAGGAAATCAGCGCTGGACATGAGGGAACAAAATGCCTGTGTGCTCCAATACAGTGTGGTTGTATGCAGCAGGGCAGCGTGGCTCTTGTGCATGGGTGTGGTGTACCTCCTGTGTACAGATATAGCATGATTCTGTTCTGATGTGCATGCAGGTAGCATGGCTGGTGTGTACAGGTGTGGTGTGGCTCTGGTGTGGTATAGCTGGTGTACATAGCTGTGGTATGGTTCTGGTGTGGTGTGGCTGGTGTACATGAGTGTGGTATGGTTCTGGTGTGGTATGGCTGGTGTGCGTAGCTGTGGTATAGTTCTGGTGTGGTGTGGCTGGTGTATATGGGTGTGGTATTGTTCTGGTGTGGTGTGGCTGGTATGTGCAGGTGTGGTATGGTTCTGGTGTGGTGTGGATGGTGTGCACGGGTGTGGTATGGTTCTGGTGTGGTGTGGATGGTGTGCACGGGTGTGGTATGGTTCTGGTGTGGTGTGGATGGTGTGCACGGGTGTGGTATGACTCTGGTGTGGTGTGGATGGTGTGCACGGGTGTGGTATGGTTCTGGTGTGGTGTGGATGGTGTGCACGGGTGGGGTATGACTCTGGTATGCCGTGGCTCAGGTTTGGTGATGAGGAAGCCACAGGCTGGTCCCATACAAGGGCCTGTGGAGGATGTGCAGACACCTGTGGAATCTCCACAGTATTGCAGCTATGACCTTTGAGAGCTACACTGCTTCGATTTCCAGCCTTAAGGGCTCTGAAGATTCGGTCCCCAGGCCTGGGCCAGGGGCCTATTCCCCGGGATGACAGAGTATGGAAACCCAGAGCTGTACTGCCCAGTCCCATTCCTCTCGGAGACAGCACAGGCTGCCCTGGCCCCTGGGCTCTGTAGCTGTCATTGTTGGAGGCCCTGTGCTGTGGGGACTTCACCCGTGTGACCATGCGTGCGGACTTGGCCTTTTTGCAGACAGATGCCATCTGTGCAGAGCCAGCGTGGCTGCCAGATCTTGCCCCAGAACAGAGCTTCTTCATGCCCCATCCTGCCCCCACGTGTACTGGGTACCTGGCAGCTGCTGAGGGGGGCGGGTATTGGGGTAGTGTGGTGTGGGGCGGGGGGGAGGCACAGGTCCAGCAGGCTCCCGGCACCAGAGGAGTATGGAAAGATTTTAGGGAGGAAAGTCATTTTCTGGTGGCATAGTGCCCAGGCAGTTAACACAGCCTTCAGAGGCTCTTCCCAAAAAACTTGTAATTAATCCAGAGAACTTGAAGCCCAGGAGATTACAAGGACAAATGGTCCAGTAGCTTCCAGAAGGTAGCTGTAGCTGTGTCCATGTGGAAGTATTAGGTCACTCCTCAGACAAGCCAGGGGCAAGTCTGCAAGGGCAGGCAATAATGAGTGCAGCCTAGGGCTGAGAAGAAATGTAGAGGCTTGAGATAGACTGAAGTCTGTGAAGATGCTAATCAGAATAGCAATTAACTTTTTGTGAGCAACTCTTCTGTGCCTGTCACTCATACAAAACATTTTTTTTTTGCCAGTCCTGGGCTTGAGCTCACAGCCTGAGCACTGTCCTTGGGCTTTCTCAAGGCTAACCTCTACTACTTGAGCCACAATCACCATTTCTGGCTTTTTTCTATGTATGTGGTACCAAGGAATCAAACCCGGGTGTTTGTGCATGCTAGGCAAGCATTCTACCACTGGGCCAAACTCCCCTCACGCAAAACATTTTATTTGCATCTGCTTGAATGATTAAACTTGACACAGAGACAGACATTAAATAACTTGTCCACAGTCACACAGATAAGACATGCTTTAAAACTAAGCAAAGAGTCTCCATGTCAGCTCTTTCTTTTTGGTCATGAGGCTTAAACTCAGGACCTGGGCACCATCTCTGAGCTCTTCTGCTCAACTCTAGCACTCTACCACTGTGAGCCACGGCTCCACTTCCAGTTTTTCTGGTGGTTAATTGAAGATAAGAGTCTCGTGAACTTTTCATTGCCTGGGCTAGCTTTGAACTATGATACTCAGGTCTCAGCTTCCTGAGTAGCTAGGATTTCAGGCGTGAGCCAAATCACCTGGTTTCAAGTCAGCTCCTCATCACTAGATCTGAGTTCCAGCACAGGTCACATGGTCTTAGCCAGGCTACCCTTGACATCTCCCCTTGACTGGTCATTGTCAAAGTCCTGGACTTGGAAACTACAGCATGTCCCTTTAGCTAGCCACCATCTATGCTTTGACTTTGTGTCCTCATCTGATCAAGGAGTCCTGTACCTGCTGCTGTGTAAGGATGAGCTGAAATGTAGTAGATACATGTAAGTGTCATTCACGAAACTGGCCTTGTTCTTCAACCATCTCTTCCTCAGAGCCAAGTGAGAGCCACTACAAAACATGTGGAGATGTTGAAAGGCTGGGGAAGATGAAATTACCATAAAAGGAAAGTCATTCTAAGCATGAAAACAGAAGGAAAATGGAACTTTGTATGTAAGCATGAGCTAAAGCTTCATCAGTAGACATGATATTAAGGAACAAACCAGGACTGGAAGTGTAGCTCAGTGGTACAGAACTTGCTCAGTGGGGATGAGCCTTGCCTCTAACCCTAGCAATATTCAACCAATCAATTAGATTAAGCCAGGCACTGGTGGCTCAAGTCTGTAATCCTAGCTACTCAGGATGTTGAGATCCAAGAATTAAGATTCAAAGCCAGTTCCAGCAGGAGATAAGACTCTTATCTCCAGTTAACCACCAGAAGACTGAAAGTAGAATGGTGGCTCAAGTAATAGAGTGCTAGCCTTAAGCAAAAGAGCTTAGGGACAGTGCCTAGGCTCTGAGTTCAAGCCCACAACTGATAATAAATAAATAAATAAACAAACAAACAAACCTACATACATATTTAGTCAGACTAAGTATGAAGAGTACAGTGTCAATATAATTCATCATGAGTGGGGAGGGGAAATTGTTCTGAAACAGAAACAGTGGAAGCTTTTCTTGAGTGAACAGTGTTGATTGTGGGAGCTACTAACCATAGTTGGCTATTTAAAGTTAAATAATGGCCACATTTTAATAGTGACAACCATACTGAATAAGGTAGATTCAGAAAGTTGCTGTCACCAAAGTTAACTTGAATAAGGGAATTAAAGGCCAAACTTGGGGCGGGGAGAGCAGAAGATTGCTCATTATGTAAGTTTAGTCAAAAGCTACAGATGGCTGGGGGGATGGTATGTGCCTATAATTTCAGCTCTTGTGATGCCAAGGCAGGGGACTACATAGCAAGACTTGGTTTCAAAAAAAAAAAAAAAGTAATGGCCAGGTACTAGTGGCTCATGCATGTGATCCTAGCTACTCAGGAGGCTGAGATCTGAGGATCAAGGTTCAAAGCCAGTACAGGTATGAAAGTCTGTGAGACTCTTATTTCAAGTTAACCACTAGAAAACCTGAAGTGGTGCTGTGGCTCAAAGTGGTAGAGTGCTAACCTTGAGCTGAAGAGCTCAGGGACAGTGCCCAGGCCCAGAGTTCAAGCCCCATGACAACCAAAAAAAAAAAAGTAATGGCTAATTTCAACACTGAGGCTAACTGGAAGCTGACCTGCATTCAGCAGCTCTGTCCCAAATGGATTGTTCTGGGCCTCAGTTGCATGGCTGAGAGCAGCACGTGTCATTACTGTCATTTGCTTTCTTCAGTGTCCATTTCAAGTGTTCATTTGGTGAAGAAATGCTCTTCCATGCTAATTATCAGACTGTGAGTCAAATCAATTAGCAGTATGAAATCATTTAGGACACAAGCAGACATTCTTTTTTTTGCATTTTTTATTGTAATTAGTAAAAGGGTAAAAGGGTTACATGATATTTGCCAGATAGAAGGTGCATTAATTCACATACATTGATACCCTTTCACATGTCTTGGTACCCATTTCCCTCCCCCCCCACACCCCCCACCTGTCTTGGTTTTCCCCCCTTCCCTATCAAATTTCAAATATCCAAATACAAATAAATTCAATATATCAGATAACAAAGTGAGATACTATACCAATATGAGATAACCAAGGGACAGCAAAGGAGATGAGAGACAACATAGTACATTAAGGACAACAATCATTCATTATATGGCTTTTGTTTCAATATCCTGGAGGTCCTTTCAATTAGCTTCATACTATATGGCCTTATGTATCAAGATTTTGCTCTATTGCAGATCTCTACACAAGCAGACATTCTTAAGTGAATTAACATGATGGGATTAGGCTAGGAATTACGTTTGTGTCACTGTTTGAAAGAAAATTGTCCTGTGAAACTCCTGCTATTTCACAAGGGCCAGGCTTCTCATATACAGGCAGCCAAGGAGAGCAAAGGATATTGACTTTTCTAATTACAACATGGACTCTCACTTCTTTGTATGGAATTGTACTTGGGGAATGTGAGCTGAAGGCCTTCTCAGTCCCTTGGAACTAGGGGGAAAACAACTTTTCTTACACTTAGCCCTTCATTCTCTGTTGTAGCAGTGTGTATGGACTGTTTCCCATCTCTGGGCAGGTTGTAGCCCTGAAGACATTGTCTTCTTCTTGTCTGACAGTTGTTATTGTTTCCCTGCTCAGAGAGATTTGTCACTAGAGAAAGTCCGTCTTGCTGGCCAGAGTGGAATGGTCCCAGGAGTCAGGGCTGACAGTGCCAGACATGGCACCGGGGAGGGGTAATACCAGGATAGGGCCAGGTCAGAGGTGAGACCAGAAAGTCCAGGATGTCCTTTCCTTGCATTCCCCAGCCACAATCCAGCAGTCACCTTCCCACTTGGCAGAAACAAGAGCTGTATAAAAAATTTGAAGAAGAGTATAATGTTCCTCTTATTCACATATTAATATGATTTATTTAAAAGCCCTAATCCTGGGCCCTCAGAACAACTTATAATGCTCTGTTTATCTCTTGGAAGGCTGACAGTGAGCGTTCAGATTTCTCCCTCAAGCCCGCTTTAACTACCCTATACATTACATAGTAATATGGGAACCTTGATTGCTGACTTAGGCCAATTTAATTAAAAATTAAAGGGGGGAGACTTCATTTAATGAAAATTCCTACAGATGGCCACCCAAACCCTGAAATCATAATTAGTCACTTAAAAAATAGCATTGATTACTTATAATTGTCATTTTAAGTTCAGTTTCAAAATTCTTTCCTCAGGTTAAACAGCAAATCAGTTCTGACTGGAATGTATGTATGTTTCCCGACATTATCAATGTTTCCATAGGCAGGACTTTTAACTTCGATGGAGGTTAAATAGCCACTGCAACATGGGTAGCAACTTTCTCAAGGGATTTAGATAGGTGACACATCCTGGAATTCTTTGCCACCTCCCCCCCCCCCCCCTCGCCCCACACACAGAAGCATTTCTTTTCTTTTTTTCTCTTTTTTTTTTTTTTTTGCCAATCACCCCCCACAGCAGCATTTTGTTTTCCTTTTTTTTTGCCAATCCTGGGGCTTGAACACAGGGCTTGGCACTGACCTTTGACACTTTTTGTTCAAGGCTAGCACTTTTCCATTTGAGCCACAGTGTCGCTTCCAGCTTTTTCTGTGTATGTGATTCTGGGGAATCGAACTAAGGGCTTTGTGCATGGTAAGTGATCAGGGCTTTGTGCATGTTAAGTGAGCATGCTACCACTAGGCCACATTCCAGCCCCCAGCTTTTTTCTTTCTATGGACGTTTTCTAATTATAGAGACTAGCACAGCTTTGCTTTAGAATGTTTCTCTGTGTTTGCACTTGTTGATTCATTTTCCCATGTGGAGTGTTGTAACTACCTGCGGTCCCAGCTACCAAGCCTATGTACTTACCCTAAGTCACATCAATAAGAAAATCATGACAGACTCTTGGGCTGTGTCTCTCCATGGCATCTTCAGCTAGATCCCACAGATAACTCCAACTGAACGTGTCCAGACTTCAGCTCCTTTCTTCCTGCCTGGAATCCCTGGATCCTCTCCGTGTAATCCTGCCTTGGCAAATGGCTTGAGCTTTTACCTCCTTCCTTAAGCCAGTGTCAGCCTTGAAGTGGTTTCTCTGGTCATCACTAGCCACAGGGTCTGAAACAGGGTCTCCACCTCACTTTTTCCATGTTACCATTGCAGTCCAGGAAAAAAAAAAAAAAAAACAAAAAACAACCACAAAAACAAAAAACAAAATCCTTTCACAAACAAGGTGAATTCTGCCGTCTGCAAAGAGACAACATTCTCCCAGAAGGCCTGTGGCTCCTGGATTTGGTGCTGCAGCTGCCCTGGATTGCAAATAGATGATTTCAGGTTTCCTGCCTTTTTTTTTTCTTTCTTGTTTCCTAGAAAGAGTAAATAAATAGAAACACCTTTTCATCCTTAAAGACTAAACTTGAGGGCTACTTCCAGTGGAAACCATTTGTGATGACTCTACAAAGTCAATAGATTCTTTGCTTTTCTCTTCTTTTCACTATTGGGTGCTTTTGATAATAAATCAGAATTATCTACGAACACGTTAGCTGGTGGTTGGTCTTATAATGCTTCTGGTTCTTCATCAATCCAGGTACAGTCTTGTCTCCTTGTGGCTGAACAGAGCTCATGACCAGTTCTAGAAAGGATGGGGCATTCAATCACAAGATTATTTCACAGGTTGTTGCAAAGACAGGGGTACAATCTAGCCTCGATATCTCTCTTTCTCTCCCCCTCTCCCTCTCCCTCTCCCTCTCCCTCTCCCTCTCCCTCTCCCTCTCCCTCTCCCTCTCCCTCTCCCTCTCCCTCTCCCTCTCCCTCTCCCTCTCCTCTCTCTCTCTCTCTCTCTCTCTCTCTCTCTCTCTCTCTCTCTCTCTCTCTCTCTCTCTCTCTCTCGCCTTTCTTTCCATTATGGGGCTTGAACTCAGGGCCTGGATGCTGTCCCTGTGCCTCTTTGTGCTCAAGGCTAGCATTCTACCGCTTGAACCACAGCAGCACTTCCAATTTTTGAGTGAAGATAATTGGGGATTAGAGTCTCACAGGAACTTTTCTGCCTGGAGTTGCCTTTGAACTGAGATCCTCAGATCTCAGCCTCCTGAGTAGCTAGGATTACAGGTGTGAGCCACCAGTGTCTGACTAATTTTTCTTGACACAATGTATAGTACATTTCTCTTGGAGGTCAGTGAGTCTCCCATGAGTATCCCCCAAGAATCCTTACTGTCTTGCATGTGAGTGGTTGGACTTCCATGAAGTTTTTGTTGAATGAATACGTGCAGAAATAAGTAAGTTTTTATCAGAGAGAAACAGAGAAAAAAGTGTTTCTGGTGGGAACTGGTGGTTTAAACCTGTAATACTAGCTACTCAGGAGGCTGAGATCTGAGGATTTTAGTTCAAAGTCAGTCTAGGCAAGAAATCCGTAAGACTCTCATCTTCAATTAATCACCATAAAGCAGGAAGTGGAAATGTGGATCACATGATAGAGCTCTCGTCTAGGGCACAAATGTCCGGGGTCAGAGCCCAGGCTGTGAGTTCAAGCCCCAGAATTGGCACAAAAATAAGTAAATAAATAAATGATGTGTCTATGCCTGTTCAAAATAATGGCCACTGAAAAAAATGTATTTAAATAATTCCAATTTGTTCTTTTGGACAGCAGCTTCCGTTAGGTGTTTGGTGTGGCTCTGGACTGTGGAGATAGGAAGTGTTGTGGTTCAGGAAGTGGTTAATGGTGGCACTTGTTTCATCTGGAAATCTCTGCATGTCTGGATCATTGGTCCCAAGAGCATCCATTCCTTTTTAGAAACACAAACTCCACACTGAACATGGCCTCAGGTAGCTAAGCTCCCAGGTGGCCAGCAGGCCTGGAGAGGCCAGGCAGCAGCCATGCCTCACCACCATCACAGACCTTAAAGGACTCCTTGTGTTGAAGCAACTTGTTACTGAAGCAGGTTATTGCTGATGGAAAGGGTATGGAGCTTATCTAGAGCCAAGGGTATGTTTGCCTTTGTGATTCAAATCCCATTTTCTAACATCCTGCCCCCCAACAAAGAAGAAAAGACAATTTGCATTTGGGTAGCTTCTCTGTCTTCCTGGCAGAGCCTCTGCCTTGGGTAATGGTGACTGATGGCAAGAAGAAAGAATCCTCCCAAAGCTGGAGAGCTTCTAGGGGAGATTTGAGGAAGCCGAGAAAAGTAAACCAAGATAAGATCAAGATAAGATAACAGCCTGCCAGGGAGAAGAAGGGGTTTGGAAAAGGCGCAAGTGCAGAGCCCAGTGACTGGGAAGAGTCAGGATTATCACTCCTGCCCTGCTGTGATTCTGCCATCTATTCTCTTGGTCTAGAGTTTGGCTCCAGTGGCTCCAGTCTGTAATCCTAACTGTAATCCTAGCTACTCAGGAGGCTGAGATCTAGGGATCATGGTTCCAAGCCAGCCCTAGCAAGAATGTTTCTGAGATTCTTATCTACAATTAACCACCAAAAACCCAAAAGAGGGGGGAGGTGGGTTGAGTGGTAGAGCTCCAGCCTTGAGTTGAGAAGGCCAAGTGAGAAGCAAAGGCCTTGAATTCAAGCCCTACTCGCCACACCAAAAAATGTCCTGGTCTGTTCCTGAAAGGCAGCATGGAGGGGTGTGGAGTGAAGCAACGGAGTTGGAGGACCATTTGTGGCCATTGGTGCTTCTGTTCCCTAACAGGGTGCATCTGAGTTGGCACACCCTCGGATCTCCATCATCTCTCCAGAGACAGCCCGTGCTCCAGGCTGAGCACTTCCTGTGCTTAGGCCATGGCCTGGCCTGACTGTAGAACAAAGCCCACAGTCTTTGCCTTCACAAAGCAGAGGCCCCTGGGTGGCTGGGTGTTTTCAAAGGCGATGTTTGAGCTTTGTCAGCTGGCTGGGCTGAGGTTTATCCTGTGGCCTTCCCTTATCAGCTGCCCATGGCAGGCACACGTTTCTTTGTTCAGTGAGTGGCAGGGCCTCAGGACTCCCTGCTGACAGGGCTAATCCATCTTTCTGCCTCTCCCTCCTGAAATAACTTCAGAGCAGCTTATCAGAAAACATGGAAGCAGCCAGGATGGCTGGGCTGATTGCTCAGGCAGGGAGGGGCACTCACTCCACGCTGCCCTTTTTCCTCCTCCTCCTTATCCTCTTCCTCAGATGAGAATAGGGAGGGAGGAAGCCCCTCACCTCACCACATTACCATATCCGTGCATCCTCATCTCACAGTGGAGCTCAGTGCAGTTTACTTATACCAGCTCTGCTGGCGTCACACCTGTACTCCTGCACATTTGGGAGGCCGGGATTTGAAGACTGCAGTGTGAAGCCAGGCAATGCAAAAAGTTGGAGAGACTCCATTTTCAAGATAACCAGCAAAAAGCTGGGCTGAGTGACTGAAGAGGTAGAGCTCCAGCTGAGTAAGCAAGCCAAGAGAGAACTGGGGGCCCTAAGTTCAAACCCTGGCACAGGGGAGTAGGTTTTTTCTACTGTCTCCATGGCTATTCCATGTCCCTGATCCAATCAGAGGCTAAGGTCTCTGTAAAGTCCTTATTTTCTGGGCTGCCAATAACTGGTGCAGTTATTTCCTTACCATGAATAAACTTGCAGATAATTTTCTGGGCTTATTAAGAGCAAAGGACAAGCCCTTATTTTGTTTGGTTGTTTGCCTGGCTGTTGCTAGGCAGAAGCTCTACCTCTTGAGCCCCACCCCCACCCTACATGCCCATGTGACATCTCTTGGACTTAGAACCACTTACATATGCTTCCCATATAACTAGGGTGACAGACATGCTCCACCAATGGAAGCTGTTGATGTTATTGAAGGAAAAGCCTTGTGTTTACACCCAGGCTGGCCTTGAATTGTGATCTTCCTGATTTCTGCCTCCCACATAACGAGGATTACAGGTGTGAACTCCACATCTAGTTGTTGCTGCTCCTCCTCCTCCTCCTCCTTTTTCCTCCTCCTCCTCCTCCTCCTCCTCCTTCTTCTTCTTCCTTCTCCTCCTCCTCCTTCTTCATCTTCTTCCTCCTCCTCCTCCTCCTTCTTCATCTTCTTCCTCCTCCTTCTTCATCTTCTTCCTCCTCCTCCTCTTCCTCCTCCTCCTCCTCCTCTTCCTCCTCCTCCTTTTCTTTCTATTTTTCTTCTTTGTTTTTTGGTGGCAGTTTAGGGTCTTGAACTCAGGGTCTAGGTGCTGACCCTGAGCATTTTTTTTCTCAAGCATAGTGTTCTACCACTTATGTCACATCTCTAAGTCCAGCTTTTTCAGGTGTTATTTGGAGAGCAGAATTCTGTGGATTTTCCTGCTTAGGCTGGCTTTAAACTGCAATCCTCAAATCTCAGCCTCCTGAATAGCTAGAATTAGGGGTATGAGCCACCGTGGCCTAGATCCAGCCTTTTTTTTTTTCTCTCTCTTCTTCAAAGGCTTTATTTCTACATGTCTACATGTACCTATAATTGTTAAGCTACAGTCAACAGTATAAAATAAAGTGATAACAGTATAAAGATAACAGTATAAAGATAAACAGTATAAAGATAAAGTATAAAATAGATGTAAACAATGTTTAACTTTTAAAAGACTCAATATCATCCCATAAGTCTGAGTCTCTTTACTTCTTTGCAAGAGTTCAAAGTTTAAATAATGACTTCCTATGCCAATGGAGGACAAAAGTTCCCAAACACTGTGTTTTAGTCATTGTGTTTGATTATTTTTTGTGAGAATAATTCAGGTGACCAGGCACTGTCAGCCATGCAAGGTGAGTTATTTTCTGAAAATGGAAGGTGACAACTGACTTCTGAAACAAAAATCAAGTCCAAGAACTGATTCTCTCTAGCCTCTTTTTTTGTTTTTGTTTTTGTTCTTTTTAAAGATATCTAAGTGGTTCTTCATATCATCCTGTAGGTAGTTTTCAGAACATTCTAGAGTGAAGACAAAACCCATTTCCTCTTCCTCCTCCTCCTCCCCCTCCTCCTCTTCCTTCTCCTCTCCTCCCCCCCCCCTCCACCCCCCCATGTGACATCCAGGTGTGGCGAGTCCCTCTCCACTGCTGTGCAAGGCTGAGGAAATCTTACAGATCATCATGGCACATTCTCTTCTGTGCATACTCCAACCAAGTATTGATTCACATTTTAGAGAAATTCTACCCAATGTCACACTTGAAACTCAGAGAACCAGAAACCTAGGACACGAAACAGTAAACCACGTCTCTTCTTTTCCTGCCACAGAAATGAAGGAAAGCTCATGAGGCAGATGGCTGATGACAGCCTGAGGCCCAGCCAAGTGCACAAAATGCTTGAGTCTGAAAGTTAGGCTTTCCCTGGGCCTCTCTGGGGCTCTTGCCTTTGTCTCTCTCCTTCATAATCTAGATCTAAACTTGGCATTGGGTTTCCAGGTTTAAGGATAATTTACTTGTGTGATGGCTTAATTTTCCATGAAGAAATCAACAGGAAGGATTCTACAACTAATTTTTGATGAGAAGGAACATTTATATGGTCATTTGGATCTGGGCAATGTCTTATAAACCCAATACTCTGACCACAGGATTTGATAATCACATTCACTGGGATTAACACAAAGGGCTGGTGCTGAAAATAAAATAGTAGCTTAATTCATAATTGCTAAAACTTAGGAAGAACAAAGGGATCTGTCCTTCGGTAGGTAAACGGAAAAACACACAGTGATATACCTAGATGATGGAATGTTATTCAGCTTAAAAAGGAGTGATCTATTTAACTACAAAAAGAGATGGAGACATGCTGATGCATATGAATATGTGAAAGAAGGTAAAACAGAAAGATAGTACAGATCCGATGATATGAAATTTTAGAGAAAGCAAATATATGGTTAGGATAGAAATAAAAATAAATTGTTGTTGTTTTTAATTCCCCAAACCCAAGCTTTCCTGATTCAGATTGAACTCTGCAGGTAACTTAGGATGGATGGACTTGAATGTTGCCAATATGTATTGGAAAGATGGCCATGAACTGCAAAGGAGAAGCAGCACTCACTGGTAGTGAGACAGTTTGTTTCAGAGCAAGAAGGCCCTCTGAACACTACTGTCCTTTCTACTCAAAGATGCTCAGCGAGGCAGGCTTGGTTGACCTACTACTCTTCTTGTGTTCTCCTGTTTCCCCATTCTCTACTCTGAGCCAAGACTGCAGCCATCAAAAAAGAGGTCTCAGGGCCAGGAGTTTGGCCTAGTGGTAGAGTGCTTGTCTAGCATGCACAAAGACTGAGGTTCGATTCCTTGGTACCACATACATGGAAAAAAGCCGGAAGTGGTTTCTGTGACTCAAGTGGTAGAGCTCTAGCCTTGAGAAAGCCCAACGACAGTGCTCAGGCCCTGAGTTCAAGCCCGGGATTGGCAAAAAAAAAAAAAAAAATGAGGTGTGTGTGTGTGTGTGTGTGTGTGTGTGTGTGTGTAAGTTAGAACCATTTCTTTTCCCTGGGTCACCAAGTAAGCCAGCCATGGATTATTCTCATAGGCTCCCAGTGTTCGTTTTGTTTGGTTAGTTTCTGCTGGGCAGCAAATGAATGTGAGCCAAATAAATACAACATATCAGTGCTCACTCTTGCCTCTTGCCACACGTGACTGGGAAGTAGAGGAATCCGCAGAAGCAACTGTGACTTTCCCCCTCCAATCCTGTAGATCCCTCTGTTCCTAAAGCCTTCTTGAACAAGAGATGAAGCCATGGGCCATGAGTATGGAGGGATGCTTTGACCCCAGCACAGCTCCAGGTTGGTTCTTGCTGCAAGTGTTTCTCATACAGGATTTTGCCAGGATTTGTAGAGAAAATTCCATAAATATGTCCTTAAATCTGCATTGCCAATAAGTAAAAGGGGTTGCCCAGCCTCCTCTAGGGTCTGAGATTCAAGTTCTCAGGGAAGTGTGTAAGAATCCTGTTGCTTCTTTTCCTCTCCTTGGCCTAGCACCTATCACAAGGGGAAGCTTCCTTCAGACCAGAGGCTTGAGCTTTAAGAGTCTTTCCCCCATACCCATGCTTGATGGTCAGTGGCTTGCCCTCCTGAGACTAAGGAAATGAGGGTTTTTTTCCAATGAGATTTATCTGATCTTTGCTTTGAAAAGCAAAACAGCTCTTTTTCCATGGGAATTAGGACCTCTCAAACGTAAGCATCTTCATTGGTGTGGGCTTTGCACCTGGGGTGAAGGTTCCACTCGACTCCTGTTTTCCATAAATTTCTAGGCCAATGAAGAGAGACCACAGGTTGGCCGATGTCTTGCTGAAGTCGCATCCTGATTTGGTACCAATAGAATTGAACAAGGATTTAAGCTTCACTTTCTTGGTCCCTAAAGGTGAACTCAATTTTCAAGACCCTTGTTTGAAGGATTTGCAATCAAATCATCATGTACCATCTGGGAATTACACCCTCCCCCCCCCACACACACACACATACACACACACACTTGAAGTTTTTAGTTCTGTCCTTTGTCCATTCTAAACCTACATAAAAATGCCTGGGGACTGGTCAGAACCCTTCGGAGAGAAATTGGAGACTGAGATTCTTGGATAAAAGTTTTCCCTTTTTTTATGGAGATAATTGGCAATAATATCGTCTTTCAGCATGGATTCCATATCCGTTATCTTGATCAGAAATCATGTTGAGTGGGGTGTGTTCCTTGTCTGCAAGTCCGTGCACAAGAGCCCTCACGGGACAGTCACTGGCAGCACAGAGGGCCCTGCACATAGCTGGGGGAAGGCTGAAGGGCAGGGGCATCCAGTGGGGCTGGGTTCCTTCCTCCTCAGGGAGAGATTTTTTTTTTTCTTTACATGCAAAGAATTACTTTGTACAGCCAAGATGGTCTCAAATCTTGTTTACATAAAAGAAGTTGAACATTTATTTTGTGCTTTCCCCCCCCCCCCTTCTTCTTCTTTTGCCATTCAGAGGGTCCTAGGCAAATCAATAAACAAAGACCCTGCTCTGTGTTCATTTTGTGGCTGAGGATTGGGGTGGGGTGGGGGATGGGTAACCCTTCCATGACTGGATTAGTTATTTCTGTGAGCACTGGGATTTGTTGTTCATTCAGATGCTGGGGGTGGGGGGTAGGGGGAGTGACAGACTCCTCAGATTAGAGATGGACAAGCAGAGCCCCTGGATTCTTAGAGGCCAGGATGGACGGAAAAAGTAAAAGACTCACCTTTTCATCTTCTTCAGAAGTCAGCTGACACCCTAAAGCATATGATTTAGTTCTTCTAATCTTAGCCCAGTCAGCAGCCAGCGTTGTTGCTCGTTATTAAATCAACCACAACGAGGTTAGGAACTTACAGCCCTGATATTCGACTCCGCAGCACTTTATGATATGGAATTCCATAGTGGAGGCTCCATGCTGGGGGGCAAAAAATATTTTCTTTCTTTCTTTTTTCTTCCTAAGTTTACCTGCTTGCTGTAAACTTGCACTGACTCTTTGTTCTCTTGGTTCCTGGCAACATAAAAAATAAGCTGAAAAAACAAGTAAGTCATTGAAAAGCATCTCCTTAATCTGTGTGAAACTGACTAGCTTGTACCCTGTTCCAGTTCATCATAGTGTCTTTTAGAGTGGGCTGTCATCTGAAAATCTCAGTGCTTTACATTGCTCTTTGATTCCTATTGACTTTGGTTGGATCAGTTGGGTTGAGGTGAGAGTCAATAAAAGTGTTAGACATATCTGAAGTAAGTTACCATCCATCCTTAATTCATAGATCTTCTCTAAGTCTTTTTTTTCTTTTTAGAATAAATGGGTTTATTAGGGGTGTTTTTCTTACCTATAAAATAGATATAAGGAACACTGTTAGAGGTAACATCTATAACTAGCTTAAGATAGCCAGTAGGATCCATCATGGGTTACCAATAAGCGGGACTCAATTCATATTTCATGAAACTAATACAAAATGGAGTCTTTCTTCCACCTAAGAAGAGAGTCTGTGTGTGCTGCTGGGTCTCAGGCTCTGCCAGGCGTGGATGAGGATGGCAGCCCGGCTAACTCCACACAGTCATCATCGACAAGAGCTCATGGGCACACATTCCATCCAGCTCCATGCCAGCAACAATACCATTGACCAGCATGGCACTCTGGGGGGCACATACACTCAGGACCACTGCAGGTAGCACATGCACATGTGACCCCAGGTTATACACATGGAGATGGGGCTCCAGCTGTGGCATGACCTTGGGAAGTGCAGGCCTGCAGCTCCCCAGATGTTAGAGGTGGGTGAGCCTAAATAATTCCATTTACCCTTCACAGAGTCTTCGGCTGGGGCTAGAAATGTACAAATGGATCCATGACATTTCAGAATTGTGCATGCTTTGAACTAAAAGCAACTAGAAGAGTCAAGAGGCCTTCTCATCCTAGCATTTGTAGAGGCACCAGGCCCTGTATCCTTCAGAAGAGTATGGAAAGTTCTGGATTTGTCTCCAGTGTCTCCAGTTTCCTTGGGGACATACTGTTGGTGAGATTTCTTCAAATGTTCTGTTGCTGCTTCTAAGATAAATCTAAATGTAGTCTAGTCACCTGTAATGGCCCAGTGTTTTCTGTATTTTAGAAGCCATAAAATGATGGATATGTGACTACGAAAATATGAAATTATGCATTAAAAGCTACCATAAACAGAACTGAAAAGCAGATGGTAAAACTGAAAAAAAGTATTTGGAACATATAAAACAAACAGGAGATTAATATCTTCAATATGTCAAGGATGATTGCAAGACTATCAAAAGAAAATAAACACTACAATAGAAAGAACAAGCTATAAATATGCAATTCCTAGTGAAGAAATGTGAATGTCCACAAGAACATGAAATATGTTTGATTTTGCTTGTAATCAAAGAAATGCATACTTAAATAAATTACCTCTACTGAGTAGGGTTTTCCTCTCCAATTAACCTCTAGAAAATGGGACGTGAGGCTTGGCCCAAGGGTTGGGTGGTAGCCTTAAGCTGAAGAGCTCAAGGACAGTGCTCAGGCCAAGTTCAAGCCCCAATACCCACCAAAAAGAAAGAAAAAAAGAAAGAAAGAAAGAAAGAAAGAAAGAAAGAAAGAAAGAAAGAAAGAGAGAAACAGAGAGAAAGAGAGAGGAGAGAAAATAATCTTTAAAGAGTATATTTACTGGAAAGCTGTCTGCCAATACATAGGTAACCTGAAGTGGAATACTTAATGCAATCTATTTTTGTGAAGAATGCACGTAGAAATGTGGAAATATAGAGAGGAAAATCTAGATGCACATAAAATCAAATGCCATCAGGGGTTGCCTCCAAGTTTTAGAAACACACCTCATTTTATCATTTGTTTATTTTTATTTTCTAATTTATTGGATCATGAATTTGTATCACCTTTTACAAGACTTAAGTATAACATATAACACATATACACAGAAATGTATTCAACTTGTAAGCATTAACATTGAAATAGTTCCCTCATTTAAGTAAGCTATGGCAATCTGTGTTCACTGAGGACATCCAGAATCACCAAGTGCTGTTATTTCTTTTTTAACCTACCTGGTCCTGCCTCGACTTATCTTTCCTTTCACATTCTTTAGGGCTTAAATGTTTGCAAAGTTTCACAACGGATGCTAAATTCAGGGCAGAGGTATATTCTCTTACAATTACTGTCCCACAGCTGACTTATTCTGTGTGACAATATGGCTTTGGACATTCACCCATATTCTTCTATGTTTGTTCATAGCACATCAGGTGGATGGATGAAATGCACATTTTGTATTTTATGGTGTATCACACTACCCTACTAATATACATTTAGGTTGTTTTGCAAATAGGCTAGCCATGAGCAGTGCCTTTGAGGGATCCTTATATGTGCATTGGGGCACATGTGTAGGCTTTTTTATGTGCTGTCTACTTGGGAGAATTGCCTGAGAAGAGCATTATAAGGCGCAAGCCAATCAGAGTTAAGAGTTCGTGCCAAGTGGACTTTTAAAGCAGCCATGTAAACCTGAAGTCCTGCAGTGGTGTGTGGTGTGTGTGGTGTGTGTGGTGTGTGGTGTGGGAATGCTCTACCAACTTCACACCCTTGTCCTCATGTGGCACTGTTCTATTTTTGCCAATCTGGTGTATGTTAAAATGTTTAATTTTATTTTCCTGACCACTCATGAGAGAATTTCTCACATATTTAGATAGTGTGTTATTGTTAGTGTTGTTATTATTTGTGGTGCTGGGATTGACCCTAGACTTTGTGCAGGCTGGCTATGCGCTGGCGGTTCTCTTGCCCCTGCTTCCCACGTGCTAGGACTGGGTATTATTTGTCTTATTATTTGCTGCTTTCCTGTCATGAGTGTTTCTGTTAAGCTATTTGGAAGAGCTTACACACAGATGCTACCTGCAAACAACATGGGGAGTGAAGATCACTTTAGTCTGGAGGGAAGCCCCTTTTCCTTCCTGGCCTCTTTTCCCATCTTCTTTTGTACAGCTGACAAGAAGAGTCTCTGAGCTCAGAAAGCCTGAAAGAGACTTGTGCCTGTGTGAGGCTGGCTGCTTCTCTCCCCTGGCTCATGTCCCTAAACTTCTGGTGGAGTGAGAATGCTGCCCCTTTCCTGCACTGGAGGGAAGTGAGGACTTTGCCTTGCATGGGTGTAGCTATCGCGGATCCAAACCTGGGGAAGACCATATGTTGGATGACAGTTTGGAGACAAACAGAAATGATGGCTAGCATTTGCTGTGTGTGCTCTGTGCCAGGCCCTGTGCTCAGATATTCAGGCCCTGTGTCAAAGACATTCCTTCCTGTAGCCCTGTGGAGGCAAGGACAGGAAATCACACACAGCGGAGGAAATCACAGACAGGAAATCACACAGCGGAGGAAATCACAAAGAAAGACAGGAAATCACATGCAGAGGAAACGGCAAAGACAGAAAATCACATCACAGAGGAAATCACACAGACAGGAAATCACAAAGAAAGAAATCCCACAGCAGAGGAAATCACAAAGAAAGACAGGAAATCACATGGCACAGGAAACTGCAGAGACAGGAAATCATATCATAGAGGAAATCACAAAGAGGGAAAGTCACAAGACAGAAGAAATCACCAAGAAAGATAGGAAATTATATGGGAGAGGAAATTATATGGCAGAGGAAATTGCAAAGACAGGAAATCACACCACAGAGGAAATCACAAAGACAGGAAATCACACAGCAGAGGGAATCACAAAGACAAGAAATCACACACAGAGGAAATCATAAAGAAAGACAGGAAATCACAAAAAAAGATGGGAAATCACACAGCAGGGTAGATCACAAAGACAGGAAATCACACACAGAGGAAATCACAAAGCAAGAGAGGAAATCACAAGAAAGAGAGGAAATCTCTTCCAGGACAAGAGGAAGTGACCTGCATTCTGGGAGAGAAGAGCTGAGAAAACTCCCGGTGGTGCAGCCATGGAGCACAGGTATTTAACCTGAAGACGACAAGGCTCTGAGGGAAGGGTGGGTTGTCTTAGGACATTTAAAGGGTGAGCAGGGGGAGTGGGGGTTGGGAGCAGTTACCATCACCCCTCTCCTGGACTACAGCCATCACTTGCAGCACCACTCCACTCATGCATGTAAGTCACCAGTGATCTTTGCAAAACACAAATGTGGCTTTTCATGGCCCCAACCCTCTCTTTTCCAGACATAGCCAGTACAAGTGCCTGCACACACACACACACACACACACACACACACACACACACACACACACACACCTTACGCACATGCATCTGCACACACATGTGCTAATACACATATGCACTTGTACATACATATGCCTGTATACACATGCCTGAACGCACATACACAATGCTCTGGATACAGTTTCACCAGAAAACAAAGGCAAAAACAACATATCTTGTGAGATTCATAAATCGTTTCAATATATTTTTAAAAATGTATAGGTTTTTGGTGATAGATAAAAGCCATATTCTACCTCAAGGGAGTCCTGGTGGCTTTCACTCCTGTTAGTGAAAGGTGTCTAAATGGATTCATTCCCTGGAGAAAGGCTGAGAGAGGAGTCTTGAGCAAGTGGGTCTGTCTGGTTAGTTGGACTTCTGTGATCTCAGTTTTTGATTCAAAACCCGGGGCTAAGTTTAGTAATCGATTCTCTTGTTTTTCTCCTTCCAACACTTGTGGGTGGACACAGTGTGTGGCTGGGGAAGGATGTGGAATAGGGAAATATTGAGACAAGATGAGGTTGAGGTGACCAGAAGAGGGAGGCCAACCAGAGCAGCCTGTCCTTAGCAAACAAAAGCCCAGGCATCTGAGGATGTGACTCCACCACTACCACTTCTGCATTTCTGTGCACCGCCCCCCCCCCCAAAATCTCTGCAAAGAGCCAGAATCTCAAAGTCTGGCTTTCAGAGCAGTATCTCTCTTTAAGAGTGTATTCTTGTTTGTTTGTTTGATTGTTTGGCCATCACCTATGGTTTGTCCTGGTACAATGCTTGTTCATGCAGTTTCATTGTTGCCTGGGGAAAAGAGAAGCCAGCAAATGTAATAACTGCTTCCCAGCAGGGCCTCTGCTTTGAGTCTGGGTAGTGTCTGCTCCAGAGGTGTAGGATAAAATCTGCAGTGGCTGCCAGGCACCGTGTGAACTCTGTTGATGCGAGGATTAACTTTTCTGTAGTAATAGCTAAGGTGGTTCTCTTTCTTATTTTCTGGAGGTGGAGCAGTCTCCTGGAGTGCCAGGAGTGTGGAATGGCTCTGCAGCCATGTCCCCTCCTTACCTGAGACCTCACAAAAGGTGGAGGATGATAGGTGAGCTGGGCTGGATATTCAATTCTGTCTGTCTCATAGGTGGCACATTGAAGGTGCAGACGAATGTTGGGATCATTTGCAAGAGTTTCAACCAGTCATGGCTGTATTTTATTTTTTTTTTTAGCTATCTGTTGAATTTAATCTTCATTGCAATGACAAACTAAGAACTCCCCTCCATCTGACAAGTTTCCACATGCATTTTAAATCCTCCAAATAAAACTCCCTGACCTGGGCTGCTGTAAGGAAAAACTGAGATTTATATTGAGAGGTAGAAACGTTCCCATGTTCATGCATCAACTATTCCAGAAGCACTGATCCAAGGGCTGGCCTTGGATCTTGACTTTCCTATCTCTGCCTCCTAGTAGCTTGGCTGGCAGACCTATACCGCCATGTCCAGCTTGTTGGATTACATGGGGGTGTTGCTGCCCTCTTTATCAAGTAGCCAGCCTCCAGTGTTTCGCTAAAGCAATGGAAAAGGAACAAGGCTAAGCTGGAACCCACACCTGGTATACCTACAGGCAGACATGGCCTCAGGCAGACATGGCCTCAGGCCATGGGGGACTGGTTGGAAGTGGGGGTGCTGGGTGAGCAATCAGTTCTTCCGATGTGTTCAAAACTTCCCAATCTAGGACTAAAATCTGGAATCTCTCTCTACTCCCCACCTGGTTGTCCCAGGGACATGGGGATTGTGGCTGGTTACTCTAGAGCCATGCAAGAGGTTCAGAGTCAGATCTAGACCACAAGCATACAGTTTTCACATGAATTACATTTGTTATGGAGGGTAGGAGGTGGGGAAGAAATTGATTGACACTCCCCCAGAGCTTGGCCTGGGGTCCAATGACACCAGATCTCAGTGCTAGTGAGCAGTGGAATGGTTTGAGAATGGTAAACAGGACACTCTGGGGATGATGCATCCGTCAAAACTTGCCCCCCAGTGGGCCCAAAAATCCCAGGTCAAATCAAGAATGGGGAGCCTGGGGGGGGGAGTTTTCTCCCCTGAGGGTCTTTGACAATCAGAGAACATCCTAGCTAGAAAAGAAGGTGAACTTTGGGCCCGGCTGGCTTGAGTGTCCTGGCTTTAGGGCTGATTAGCTGTGGGATTTGGGGACTTGGAGCTGCTCACGTGACTCCTCTGACATCCAGTTTTCTCATCTTTAAAGTGACTGCAGGGAGGTGATGGAAATTCTCTGAGATGCAGGGTGTCCTGTTCGGTAATGCTGTGTTCCTGCCTCTTCTTTCCATGTAGAATGCAGGGAGTGCTGCCTGCAGTGGGGGTTTGAATCCCAACAACCTCCACTGGCCGCTGTGATGAGTGAACTCTGCCTCCAGGGGTCTATTTACTTGCCAGATGCGGTTTCAAAAAAAATTTCAGACATGCTCAGCCTCAACGTACCCCAATTTGAAGATGCATTTGCGTGCCAATCTCTTTTACAGCCCTTCAGATTATTGTATGTTCTTTCATTTCTTCTCTGGTTTTGCTTTTCATTTCTCTTTGTTTTTTGAGTTTCTTTTTCTCTTCTTTATGTTTCTTTTCTTGCCCCTCCCGCCCAATCTTACCTCCACCTCCCATGTGGTTAGATGTATTAGCTCTGGGCTCTTAGAAAGTTATTATCTGGAAGCAGACTCAGTTTCCTCATCTACAAAACAAATGCAAAGGGGCCGGGAGTTTGGCCTAGTGCTTAAAGTGCTTGCCTAGCATGCATGAAGACCCGGATTCAATTCCTCGGTACCACATACATAGAAAAAAGCTGGAAGTGGTGCTGAGGCTCAAGTGGTAGAGCTCTAGCCTTGAGAAAGTCCAAGGACAGTGCTCAGGCCCTGAGCTCAAGCCCAGGACTGGCAAAAAAAATAAATAAATAAAACAAAACAAATGCAAAGCCAGGTAGTTTATAAAGCAAGGGCAGTCCTCCTTCCTGAGGTAAGAGGAAGAATTGCCTTTTATCTGCTTAGCAGGTAATTATCAAACACTTACTGAAGACCAAGCGCAAGACACAATTTTAAACAACCACCATCAAAGGCTTGACTGCCTGGAAGCTTACCTAACAGTGAGGGGACGACATGACCTAACTGAATATATGATGCAGCAGGGTGGTAAGTGCTGGGACTGCAAGGCAGAGTAACGGACAGGGTGACAGGGACAGGACAGGATGGGGTGACAGGATGAGGTGACATGGGATGGCCGGGAAATACTCTTGGATAAGTTGACATAGGGGACAACAACTGGAAGAATGAAGCAGACATTATGCAGATAGCTGGGGAAGAGTGTTCTTGAGAGAGGGAACAGTGCATGCAAAGGTCCTGGGTGGGACGAGGTGTGCATTTCCAGAAAATAGCAGGGAGGCCCTTGTGGCTTTGGGTTGTGCCAGCCAGGGGAGAATAGCCAATGGCAAAGTCAGGGAGGGGACTGAGGATGATGTTATATAGACCAGACAAGATGGGCTCGTGGTCAGCCCAGAATCTGGACCCAGTTCAGGATGTGTACAGACTCTAGCACACCGTCCAAGGCCACCTGTGCACCATCTGGTTTGCAGGTACTGACTCTCACCATCTTTCTCCACAGGACATCGTGTTTTTGAACCTTGTCAGCTGCAGGCAATTGGGCTCAGAAGTGTGTGTGGGGGGTGGGTGATGGGAAGGAGGGGGTTCTGAAGACACAAGACTGACTTGCGGTGTCTGGACAGCCCCTGGGTGCCTGCTGCAGGTCTGGAATACATACTTGGTTTAGTAAGACCCTTAACACACATTGCTCTTGGTCTCATTCAAAAGGGAACAGTATGATGAACAGCAAATCTGGAAACATCAGTCCCTTTTTAGTTAACACATCCACAAGATTCCACCCAGTCTGTTCCTCTCTGTTCTTCCTATTGTTTTCTCCATCTGGGTTAATGCAGAATGCTGTAAAAATGAAGTTTAGCTATGACGCCCTTTCTTAAAGTTGATACCAGATTCAGAAAGGCAAGGCATGATATATATCTTAACCCTTGTTATAGAATTAAATATTCTGGGCCCAGAGTATGTTGACCTGTGTCCATGTGTATAAATGCCACTCAGGGACTCCAATACATTTAACCTCAAGACAAACTCAGTGTGAAAAAATGGCAATGATTTTTAACTTCTCAAATAAACAAAAGACCAAACAACAACAAAACCAAAAATAACCAAAATAACAACTACAACAACAAAAAAAAGACCAATTTTTAAAAAAAGACCAGTGTTTCTTTCCCCGTTTCTGCCAGTAACTCCTAGCTGTACTACTGAAATCTTACAAATACAGCACAGTGAACATGAAAAATGAGCTGTGTGATCTCAGGGCAGTCCAAGTTGAACAACACATAACTTGGCACAATGTGATGGGCTGGGATTAAAGGCAAATACAAGTCTGGGAAGAAGGAGGCTTTATGATTCTCATCTCCTTCCTCAATGCAGATGATGTTTCCAGTTCCCATCTCCGCTTCGGGTATGAATGTCATCTCCTTTTGCCATAAAAGCCAGACAACAACTTGTAAACAACCCACAGTATGTTCTTCCTTGGGTGATGGTCACAGCAGCACCTCTGGCCTGTAGATGTGCTCCAGATGGCTCTTGCCAGGCGCTGGTGGCTCACGTCAGTAATCCTGCCTACTCAGGAAGCTGAGATCTGAGGATCATGGATCAAAGCCAGCCAGGGTAGGAAAGTCTGTGAGTCTACCAAAAAACCAGAAGTGGCATTTTAGCTCAAAGTGGTAGTAGGTACAGTGCTTGCCTTGAGCAGAAGAGGTCAGAAACAGTGCCACTTCTGGAGAGAAGGAAGGAAGGAAGGAAGGAAGGAAGGAAGGAAGGAAGGAAGGAAGGAAGGAGGGAAAGAAGGAAGGAAGGAAGGAAGGAAGGAAGGAAGGAGGGAAGGAAGAAAGGAAGGAAGGAAGGAAGGAAGGAAGGAAGGAGAGAGAAGGACAGAAGAAAAAGAAAAGAAAGGTGACTCTTAAAGAAGAGTCAGATGCTAAGGCTCATGGCCAAGATCATGCTCACTGTGGTCCAGCAGAGAAGTTTCTGTTTGGCCCTGATGCCTTTGGATTCCCAGGGCACGTGTTTTACCTAGGGATGGCTAGAGTGCAAAGCATCTTGGGAAATAAATGAAATAAGGATAGAGAAGGCTTGGTGAATCAGATTGATTATAGCCAAAAAGGCTAAATGGCACTGGATGGGCTTGTGGCCTTGGGCAGGGCATTTGTGTTAAATCATGCTAATCCCTATGTCAGAAGCCACTTTGAATGATGAAGTTAGTGGCTTGCTGTGGGCACCAGAGGTTCTGGGTTGCCAGCCCAGCTGGGGCTGGAGTGGGGAGTGCTGTCAGCTCTCAGGGTGCACTCTGGATCCTGTCTTAGGGGCCCGGCTCAGCCTCTGCGAGGAGACTGGCAGACATGGCAGGTTTCAGTTTGGTTTGGAGTTTCACTGTGTGTTTCTTGGCAGGAGGTGACCACCTCCATCCTCAGAGCGCCTGGAATAATGACTGCATAACACCTACCAGTTGGATTAGACCAGGCTCAGGGCGACTTTTTTTTGCTGTTTTTGACCCACAGCCGCACTCTGTTTTGTGGGTGGTTAGAGGCCAGTAGTTGATTTGTGCCATTGTGAATCCCAGGGCAAACACAAAATTCTCTTTATGTGACAATTGCGACTTGGGCAGGATGGAGTGGCTCAAGTCTGTAATCCTAAAAACAGATATTCTCAAGACTCAGTCTCCGCCACTGATTAGACATGGTGAGGCCTGCTGTCCATCTACAGGGGAGGCTCAGTGGCTGGGGGCAGTGGCTCATGGGAAACACAAATAGGAGGATCTCAACCCAGGTTGGCCAGACCCTATCCAAAATAACCAATGCAAGAAGTAGCTGGAGGTGTGGCTCAAGTGGTAGAGCAGTATGTGTGTGAGGCCCTGAGTAGTGAGCCCAGACCCTGGGGGTCTGAGCTCAAAGGCAGGCCTGGAGCTTTCCCTTGGGCTCCAGGGAATTGATTGATCTTCATTGTCACTTTACTTCTGCTCTGTGATAAATCTTCCTGCAAACAAGGCTGGATGCTTTTTTTTTTTTTTAATCCTTTTTCTGATCCCAAATTGTGCCAAAGTGTGTGATTTTTGTTCTGCTTGGTAAAAGGATGGAGATAAGTATTTTCCTAATCTGTCTCAAGAATCTAAAGTAAATAAAAATGCCTCTTGCAGAAAGTTTTAAAAGGGGTTAATTTGGCTTGACCCATGGCTGTGATGCTGTTACATATTAAGCACTTGTTTCTACAGTGGGTAGTGGAAGGGTATAAATCTCAAATCAAAAGAATGGCTTAGTGTCCCTGGAATTCCTACATACTTCCATTCAAACAAGGACAAAAATGAAGGGAAATAGGAATGGGTCAAGCAGGGGGTGTCATGTAAACTAAATAACTAGTGCCTACTACATGGAGGGTGTAGAAAATGGAGCTGCCAGGCAGGCCCTTCCCGTATATGTATGTGTGTGCATGTGTACGTACATGTGTATATACACACCACCTCCCTCACCCCAACAGCAGACAGAGGTGGCATTGCACCCTATGGTGTAGCTCTGGGTTTCCTATCCTTGGCTCTATTTGCAGCTGTGAACCAAGTCTTACCTCCTCCCTGAGCCAAAATTGTTCATGCAGCTGACAGTGCTTGAAGGCAGTGGAGGTCATTGCACAGGTAGGTGGTTAGTACAGATTTATTCAATCAATTTACTTTTAATTAGAAGTTGAATCATGTATTAGTGCTCAGAGGCCCCACCCTCTTTAATTAGCTTGGAACTTTATCAGGTTGACATCTTCTAAGACGATATAGCTTTTTGGTAATTGCCAGGATTTACAAGGGGCTGGGAAACAGGCCTAGGCCCACATTACTAATGTGACTGCAAATTGATATGAATAAAATTATTTGGGAGCTATAAATAGAATAATGCCTCATTCAAAAACTTACCCTAAGGATATGATCAGTGATGTCAACAGAGGTGTATGCACATACACACATGCATACATGCATTCAAGCCCATGTGAGGATGATGTAATGATGCATCATTCTTTTTGAGGGGTTACTGGGATTTGAAACCATGGCTACCAGTCAGTTGCACTCCTAGTCTGATGTTCTGCCTCTTGAATCAGACCCCAGCCCTTTCTGCTTATTGAGATGGAGTCTCATGTTTTTTTTTTTCAGGTCAGCTTTGCATGTGGCTTGTTTTACATGCCCAGGTTTTCTTTGTTGAGATGAGATATTGTGAGTTCTTTTGCCTGAGCAGGCCTTGAACTATAAGCCTTCCAATCTCAGCTTCCTAAGTAACAGGTATTACTGCCCATAGTTTCATTGCATTACTCTAAAAATTAAAACTAAAATCAAATTCTCAATATGAGAGGTGAATGAATGCATTCTGCCAACACATTTCTGAAGACTGTTTAAGAGCATCGAAAGAATGTTTTCCCAATATAATATAAAATGGGGGAAAAAGGAAAAGGTAAAATGAAAATTAATTAAATAATTTTAGTACACAATATATGTATAGGACAAAGATGAGTCACAACTGATTACCAATATTCTTTGGCTGAAAATTATTCTTTATTTTCTCTATTTACCATATTTTTAACAGCACAAATTACTCTGATAATTTTTAAAATAATATACATGACGTATACATATATATATTAATCTTATATATCATGTATATATATATATATATTTGGAAAATGAGCAGTTCATTAGAGGATATAAACAAAATTAACATTTAACTTGAGTAGGTCTTCCTTCTCCTATAAAAGCTAAGATTGCTTTTAAGAGATACATATGATAAAATGTATCACATATTTAAGATAAATACATAAATAAATGTTAATACATTATCAGAAGTAAAAGGCAAAAGCCAGAGCCCAGATCTGTTGGCTGCATGTATTTGACTGATCATCTGAGCAAGTCCTGCATTGGACAATGATGGTTCTTAGCGCTGGGGAGCAGAGAAGGAACGCTGTCCAGTGGTGTGTGAGGTCTCACACACTTCCTCCAGGGAGGCAAAGTTCCAGGATTCCACCTATTGACACAAACACATGCCTCTGTCTGGTGGATGGTGGCCGACGAGGCAGTCAGGCCACTGGCCATCTCCTACTGCTACCCAGCCGGTAGATGGCACAGCCCTAGGCTATGACTCCGGGAGCCAATGTAGGGACCCCAGGTAATTTCGAACCTTCTTAAACAGAACCTAGTAAGGGCTGTGCGTCATCACTTGCTGAACTTGGCTTGTCCAGTGACTGGCATCTAAGTGTTAGAATGTGGTGCAGATAACAGGATAGCAAAGCCATGATTATATTCCCAGAAATTGTTAACTTGTCTGTGGCAGACCATCTCCCCTGCAGGTCTCAAGGAGACTATGAGAATCAAGATTCAAAGACACAAAAGGGACCTGAGACTCTTATTTCCAATTAACCTTTAGAAAATGGGATGTGGGGTTTGGCTCAAGGGTAGGGCCGTAGCCTTGAGTTGAATTGCTCAGGGACACCACCCAAGCCCCATGACCCACAGAAAGGAAGAAAGAGAGAGAGGGTGGGGGGAGAGAGAAAAGAAAGAAGGAAAGAGAAAGAAAGAAAGAAAGAAAGAAAGAAAGAAAGAAAGAAAGAAAGAAAGAAAAGAAAAGCTCAGCCACATGATGTGTAGAAATAGGCCCTCTGCCCATTGGCCTGGAGGAACTGAGTCCAGCTAAGAATCAAGGATGTAAGCTGGGGAGCAGAGCTGTCCCCAAGGCACATTCAGAGAAGACCCCAGCTCCATTCTGTGAACTAACTGCAGCCATGTGAGACACTAACAAACAGAACTAGGACCTACCAAGCCAGGTCTGGATTTTCGATCCACAGAAACCATGAGATAACAAATGGACCCTCTGTTGAGCCACCGGGTTTGTGGTGCTATGTTATGGAGAAATAAATAACTAAACATAATCATGTTTCTGAGATCTGGGGATTCAGTCTCAGGCCTGAGAACAGCAGCTACTTCCTTAGGCACTTCCTTGTTAGCTGTGAATTTACTTCCTGTAGGAAAAGATGTGTAGTCATGTGACACCTGGTGATGGAGATGAAATCTAGGAAACATCATTGTGAGGTATGAAGCAGTGGATGAATCCTTTTGGTAACAGTGATGCTTAGTAGAACCATTTTCACTTTACCTCTTCAGCCTTTATTCACCACACAATGTGCACTGAGCCCTTCTCAGTGCAACACCAAACTGGACTCTAGGGACACACTGGTGCTACAAGTTGGGCTATGCACACCAATATTTATATATATATATATATATATATATATATATATATATATAGAGAGAGAGAGAGAGAGAGAGAGAGAGAGAGAGAGAGAGACAGAGACAGAGACAGAGACAGAGACAGAGAGAGAGGGACCTCTTAAGCCTTTGTCCCTAGAATGGGACTCCGCTTAGAAATAAGGTCTCCATAGAGGTGATAGTGCCAGAGTGGGGTCTTTAGGGTGGACCCTAACCCTATATAACTGATATTCTTATAAATAGTGGAAGCTGGGATACAGAGGCACAGGCAGAAGGAATATGCAGGGACACAATCACCTAGAAACTACTGAGAGGAGTCCAGAACAATGTCCTCCCTCTGAGGCCTTGGGAAAGAAAACTCTGATGACACTTTGATTTTCAATTTCTGTCCACCAGAAGAGAAACAACAACTTTCTGTGCTTAAGTCCCCAGATTGTAGTGTTTTGTTACAGTAACCCCAGCAAAGTCATTTGATGGCAGGGCAGAATGGACAACTTTTCTGTGGTCTCAGAGTTTATAGCCCAGCAAAAGGGTCAGACACATAGATGCCCAGATAAACAATGGATCTTTGGAAGCCAAAAGAATTGCTTCAAGAGGATTGGGCTCACATATGAGGAAAAAAGCCCAGCCTAGCCCTGCACACTCAGCTCTGAGAATCAGCAGGGACCTACCTGGGTGGAGAAGTCCATTCAGGTTCCTAGAGGATTGATTCTAGATAAATCCTTGCTCAGAAAAACTCCAGTTGGAAGCTGGGCACTGGTAGCTCATGCCTGTAATCCTAGCGACTCTGCAGGCTGAGATCTCAGGATCCTAGTTCAAAGCCAACTTGGCATGACAGTAAGACTCTTATCTCCAATTAACCACCAGGAAACTGGAAGCTGTGGCTCAAAGTGGTAGCCTTAAGCTAAAGAGCTCAGGGATAGTGCCTAGGCCAGAGCTCAAGCCCCACAACTGGCAAAAAGAAAGAAAGAAAGAAAGAAAAAAAGAAAGAAAGAAAGAGAGAAAAGAGAGAGAGAAAAAGAAAGAGAGAAAGAAAGAAAGAAAGAAAGAAAGAAAGAGAGAGAGAGAAGAGAGAGAGAGAAAGAAAGAAAGAAAGAAGAGAGAGAGAAAGAAAGAAAGAAAGAAAGAATAGAGAGAGAAAGAAAGAAAGAAACAAAGAAACAAAGAAAGAAAGGAAAGCACTCTAATGTGGTCCAAGCACTGCACTGGCAGGGGAGGGTCTGGCTGATTTAATCTGGATCTTTGTTTTATTTCTCTCTCACACCAGCCCCTTGTCATTCTCCCTGATAGCTGGAGGGGTTGTGTTCCCTCTGCAGCCACAAACTTTCTTTTTTTTTTTTTTTTTTGCCAGTCCTGGGCTCAGGGCCTAAGCACTGTCCTTGGACTTCTCTCAGGGCTAGTGCTCTACCACTTGAGCCACAGCACCACTTCTGGCTTTTTGCTTTGTATGTGGGTACCGAGGAATTGAACCCGGGTCTTTGTGCATGCTAGGCAAGCACTCTACCACTAGGCCAAACTCCCGGCCTGACAAACTTTCTTTTTATTATATGTAAAACCCTTATGCAGGATAAGAAAGTGTGACCCTTCAAATAAAACAGGGTGACATTTAAGGCAAAATCAATGTTCTTCAAGAGTTCCCAAAGTCTGCAGGAGGAATAATGGTGTTAAGAAGTTGGAAAGTGGACGTGGCTATTGAGGTGCGGGGGTTGGGGAGAGAGAGGGAAAGGTCATGGCAAGATGGTGGAAGGGATGACTTGTGTACTGTGTACATAAATGGTACAACTGTTTGCAGATAATAATAATAATAATAATAATAATAATAATAAAAATAGAGCACAATTGATTAATTACCCAAAGAAAAATTAAATTTTACAAAAGAAATTGAACCTGAGGGGCTGGTGATGTGGCTCAAATGATGGGGCATGGCTCCAACTGTCAAGGGCATGGTCCAAGTGGCAGAGCACCTAGCCAGCAAAGGCAAAACCCTCAGTTGAAACACTAGGGCCACCACCACCACCAAGGAAAGGCTCTGAGTTTGTTGCTTGGCAACCTGACAGACCTTTCTCCACTTCCTTGTTGCTACTTGGCAGCCAGGGTGAGGAATGGAGAAGGCTTTCTTTCAGAAGGTCTCAGAAGCCACTTGGAGTCTGCAGTTGAAGATGGCAGTGTTGAGAATTGGTTCGGTTGGTCTATGAGTCATGTTATATCCAGCCTTCTTCACATTCAACACCCCAGACCTTGAGTGCTCAGATTTCAGAGAGATGGACCTTCAAAATCCGGGCAATGTGTCAAGGGCTGTTAGCTAGCCAAAGGACTCACTTTTGTTTTGGTTTCCTGCCAACGACCTCAGGAGGGTTCAAGTTGAGAGACACCCATCGTCTGGTTGCCATGTGGGCTGTGTTACTGAGTTCTGATTGTGCATACCACTGGCCTGTTAAGGCATAGGTGTCAGGATTAACTCCAAGGTCATGTTGGGCAAGCCAAGTGGGAACAACTCTATCCAGACCTCAGGAGTTCAGCCTGAGTCAGGAGGCAGGCAGGGGTCCCTGATTCCCACTATTGGCATCCCCCCTGGCCCCCTGCAGAGCTTTCCCATCTCCCTGGCCTGCTACATGCCCTGCCTTCTCTCTGCCCATGGAAGCAGCCACCATAGTCCTCTACCTCTCCACCCCCACCCCCCTCCACCCCCATGTTTATGGGCTGTTGTCTACCTTGAATTCCTGGAAGCGGATTTGTCTTTGAACTTGGTTTTTCATATTTCTATTCAGGTTATCTGGGTGATGCCTTCAAGCCTTTGCTGAAAGAATGATTCCATAGGAAACCTGTCTAGTACCTATGCCTTCTTGAGTCCTGAAAGTTTGGCTCTATGTGCTGAGGGTCTGTTTGTCATAGACTTCAACTTATGTGACTAAGTCTTACAAATAATGGATCCTATCTTTCACTGAAACAGACTCATGGCTTCTGTGGCCCCAAGCTGCCAACAGAACCTTCTCCATTCACAAACTCAAATGAGAGCCCTGGGATTCTGAGCTGCTTTTGCTGATTAACGCCCAGCCCACCCACATTCTTCCCCTCCCTGCCTCTGTTCCACTGAGACAGCGTCTCCTCTTTCTCCTTGGCACGGAAGATTCATTGTGGTCATGGTCACACCAGCACCTGCCCTGCCCTCATTACGTGTGTCCTCACTAGGGTCTTGAGCCCATGGGCCAGGGCAGCTATTATATTATAATTAGGCTTCTGCCCTAGGAAGATCATGAAAATGCAATAGATGCCACTCAGTTAAAAAAATGTCCAAGATCAAGACTTTGATTAAGCTGGATGCTCAGAGGGTGAAGTGTAGCTAACTGATTCCAGTATAATATATGCACACCGAAATGCCATGGTACAATTAATGCACACTGAAATAAATGAGTGACAGGCGAGTGAAGCAAGCGCTGTTATGGAAGAGGACAAGGGGAAGGGTGAATGTAATCAAAATATATTTGCATATATGAAAATAGAACATGGAAACTTGTTGAGATTGTTTTAAGCAGGAGAAAGAGGAGAAGGAAGAATGATAGAGGGGGTGAGGTTGATGGAGTACATTGTATGCAGGTATAGAAATGTCACAACTGTGGTATGCTAATAAAAGTCATAACATCAGTACATGAAAGGACCAGACCAACTGGTCTGCCTGTCTCCCTGTCTCCCATGTGGTCTTGCCTTCTCCCGTGCGGTTCTACCCTAGCACCATCTGCCATGATGTGCTAATAACCAAGGTGGACTCTCCAATCTCAGACTTTCTAAAAGTGTAAGTTAAATATACTCTTGTCACTTAGGTACTGTGTGATAGTAACAGAAAATGGACTGGTGGAGTCAGGAAGCTTGGACTGAGTACCAACTACATAAGAGACTGGGGCCTGAGTTTACCTCTGTTCCCCACTCCATAAACCAACACAGACTGCTGTGACATGACAAGATGAGCACAGAGACAAGGTGTTATCCTCTGGGCTTATTATGGGAAAGTACCTGCATATTTGCACACATGCACATACACACACCTGTTGTGTGTGATTATCTCTCCAGAGGTGATGATACAAAGGTAAGCTAGTAGAGTGTGGCTCTGTGATTGGTGGATTCTGGGATCAAGGCCAAGGCCCATCAGGCTTCTACTCAATTGCTCCAAGCTCTAAGAGGGAGCAGAGTTGTGGGCATGGAAGCTGAGGCCCACAGTGTTCTCCAGATGAGGATGGGGTCAGCAACATCACGCACCACCACCCTCCATCCTGCATGGCATCCTCTTCTGCAGTCATCATTTATTAAGTAACTGAAATCTGTGATTTGTGCTTGAGAATGCATGGAAGAAGCATCTACACAGTCTGGCTGTCACCTGGCAGGTACCCAATGAGTGGCAGTTGAATCACTTTTTCATTTTTGTTTCAACAGTTGTCCCTTTTCTTTTCCTGCAGCTCTCCTTACCTCTCACCCTCCAAGGGACATTTTGTTGTTGTTGTTGTTGCATTGTGGCCAGAGATATTTTTTCTCTTGAAACATTGTTCTATCACATGTTTTCTCTTTTTTCACATCTAAGAAACCAGAGGGGAAGGAAGAGGAGACAAGAGAGCAGTTGTAATGTTTGACTTGTGACATGTTTTTGATAATAAAAATATGAAATTTCAACTTGGTTTTTAAAAAATGTCAACTTGGAAGAGATTTGCATGCCAGAATGGATCATGCTTTTGATTAATTTCCTGCATGGTGGGAAGTATTTTGAAAGAGATTCCTCAAAATGAAAATGAGAAAAGTTTCAAAATCTATTTTTGAAAGATTGTTGGACTAGGGTAGGGGCTCCAGTGGTAGAATGCTTGCCTTATGAGCCTAAGGCCATAAGTTCACACAAAACAAAATAAGAAAACAACGAAGAGCCAAGCTGATTCTATGCTGAGTCAAGCCAGCTTCTGGCTGAAGAGGGACAATTCAGTACTACAAGGCTCTGATGGATTTTTCTTCTCTCATGGTTTCTAATACCAAACTTGGCTTTCCTGCTGCACTTCCCTCTTCCTTTGGGAGAAATCCTCTTTTGTGCATTGGTCAACCTGAGAGTAGTTCTTTATTTTTATTATTACTTTATATACTGTCCGTTGTGGGCTTGAACTCACGGACTGGGTGTTGTCCCTGAGCTGTTTTGCTCAAGGCTAGGGCTCTACCACTTTGAACCATAACTCCAGTTCTGGTTCTCTGGTGGTTAATTGGAGATATGAGTCTCACAAACTTTCTACCTCGGCTGGCTTTGAAGTATGGTCCTCAGATCTCAGCCCCCTAAGTAGTTATGATGCCAGGTGTGAGCCACCAGAATACAGCATGAGAGGACTTCTCGGATGTTTATGTCATTAGGGGCCCAGACCCTTCCTCTCAGCTGCTCATTGTCACATTCAGGGTCAAGCCTATGAGCATAGGACCAAGCCCACGGCTAAGCAATCAGGAGAAATGGGCAGGACTGGACTCTCCACAAATATAACAAGTTGGGGCTGTGAGTGTGGCCTAGTGGTAGAGTGCTTGCCTAGTGTGCATGAAGACCTGGGTTTGATTCCTCAGTACCACATACATAGAAAAGCTAGAAGTGGTATTGTGGCTCAAGTAGTAGAGCACTAGCCTTGAGGAAATCCCAAGGACAGACACTGAGATCAAGCCCAGGACTGGCAAATATATATATATATATATATATCCTCTTGCCCAAATTTCTTTTCCTCCTTAATGGAAGGGCTGCACTCGTACAGTATTGGGTTTTACATTAGGAAACAGGTGGAGAGTTTAGGTCTTTCTTTTTTTCTACCTTTCTCTCTCTCTCTCTCTTTCTTTCTTTCTTTCTTTCTTTCTTTCTTTCTTTCTTTCTTTTTCTATTTTTTTCTGCACCCTCCTGGACTGCATCAGGCCTGTGGTTTGATGAAGAAAATGAAGAGTTTGAAAGGATGAGTCGGGGGTGGGGGGGAGTGTTGTTTAAAGAGAATTAATTCTACATTCCAGAAACTTCTTTATTTTCATTGACTTTCTGAACCTTTCCACCTCTAAAAAGTAAAGATTTCAAGTCATTAGTGTGGAGCTTTGCATGCAATTTCTTGGTTTTGTAAATTTCTTTCTCTTACGGCTGAATAAAACCTGAATAGAGCTTATCTAAATAAATATCGCAAAAGTAAGACTGGAGTGTCAAGATACAGAGGTTCATACAGTGACTGCTGTCCACGTGATATGAGCTGGGCCACACTGGGCCACCTTTGCTTTTTCATGGTAATTGGCTGCCTGCTTCTCCCAACACTGTCACCTTGGGTGACTCCATTTCTGTAAGTAAAATACAGCCTGGTGTAATTGAGATGGTGTTAGATGAATCCCCAGTGCCCAGTTTCTGAAACTCTCTAGCTGAACCAGTTCTCAGATCAGAGAGGGTAAAAACAACAACAACCAGTAATTAGGTGAAGGACTTTTTCATTCAACATAAATAGACCCAAGAAAAAATTATTTTAAGGGATGGGAGTGTGGCCTAGTAGAAGAGTGCTCTCCTAGCATGCATGAAGCCCTGGGTTTGATTCCTTAGTACCACATACTAGAAGTGGTGCCAGAAGTGGTGCTTTGGCTCAAGTGGTAGAGTACCAGCTCTGGGCCATGTTCAGGGGCTATGGACATGAAAGATGACCAGTCCTGGCCTGAAGAAACTTGAAGATCTGTGGTAATTGACAAGGGTAGGCACGGTGAACTGACTCTACATAAATCCCTTTGTACCAGATGATACAGGGCTTTTGGAGATGCACATGGAGACAGGAATCGTGATCTCACTAGAGACCTGACAGGCCCTTCCCTATTGACCTTTGCTGCTCACCCACCACACACTGACTCTGAGCCGTTAGCAGTAAGTAAAGGAGACCAGGAGCATGAGGAGGACAGGTAAGGAGAGCAATGCCAGCTCTGAGACAGGGTAAGGGGGAGCAGAATTAAAGTTTCCTAAGAATCCAATCTACGTGTCCATGCGTCTATGTGCCAGTACCATCCTGGTGATCTTTTTTAATTTTTAATATCTAAGGGGAAATCAGAAAAGCGAAGACACTAGTATTTTAGCATGCATCAAAGGTTGTCCAGGCTCTGGCAGAAACTGGATCATTTCCTTCACAACCATCGTCTTCTAACCCACCTTATGGTAGCACAGATTTCTCTAAGAATTCCTCAGAACACAAATGAAGGTCTGCAGAATCAGGAACTAGTGAACCCTGGACAGAGTGAGGAATAAGAGAAGCTCCATCATCCAAGGTGATCATGCTCTTGTGAACCCTAGGGTTCTCTCAGGAGGATAAAACACCAAGCATTCTTCAGAAATGGCAAGTGGGATTTGGGGAGCCATGGGTAGACAATCTGTGAATATGATACATTTACCCAGTAGGGATTTGCATTCCAGAGAGGACAGTCTGAGGACCAAGGGCCAGGGAAGTGTTACGGCAGCAATGTGAAAAGGGTGAATGGGTGAATCAGGACATGTCTCCCTCCCCAGGGAGCAGAATGGATTCCTGTCTGGTCACCAGCCACAGGGACACTTGAGAAGAAATCCACTCCTATCACTGATGGGGAGAGAAGTGAGAAGTTGAGCTTCATCCACACACAAGCTTAGAAAAGCTTTCCTCAGGATGGTGCCCAGTGCCAAACAAGGCTTAAGGGGTCATCTTGCTTTGTTCCCAAAGTGGTTCTATTGTTCCAGTACTGCTGTGTTAATATTTCTGGTCAGAAGCCTGGTTGAATCATGTTCCCTAACCCCCCAAATGAAGTGTTGGAGCTCTCTGTCCACCAGGGTGACTCTATTTGGAGATAGGACCTGTAAGGAGTTAATTCAATCAAATGAAAAACCATGGTCCCATAGATTACTGTCTTCACAATAAATATGAAATAATGTTTATACAAGCCTATAAAATATAAACATATAAAATAACGCTTATCAAAATGAACCCCAAGAAATGGAAACATGAGGTTTGCTATTGCCCTGTTAAAAAAAACAAAAAGAAAAATGAAGGTTGGAAGGTTGCCATAAAATGGGAATCTTAATGATTATTTCTGAATAGAAAAATATGATGACTGATTTTGACTTTGTTTTATTCTTCTCTGGACACTTACATTGTATGCTCTCACAATTTTCAAACATGAAAAGCAATGAGCAGTGTCTTCCTCCTACAGCATTTGTGCGCTGTGTGAGTCCATGACACCAAAGAGGACCAGTCTTCAGAGGCCTGGGTACCACATGTGGGCTCCTGAAAACCAGAAAAGCCTCAGCAGACATGGAGTCCAGGTGGTCCTGTTCAGAGGCAGGGGTGGCAAGGGGCAGTTCACACTGGCTCAGCTCTGAACTTCCAAACCCAGCTGGGGAGATGTGGAAGTGATTATCATCTGAGCAGCGAACTGGAGCTGAGGTCTAGGGCCAGGATGCCTATGGCTGCAATGTGACTGAGCTGAGGAATGGGCCTCTCGGGTGCCCCTGCCTTTGCCTCAGTGTGAGGCATGAGAGCAAGATCCGCATTCCTGTGAACTTCTCACGATCCCAAGGCGCAAACAAGGTGACACTCTCCAAGAACTGAGTGCCCCAGATCTTTCTAGATCTTCCTTTATCTGAAAGCAAAAGGAACAAAGAACCCAGTCTCTGTTCCTTCACGTGCTAGTGTGTGGCCAAGATGGGTGGTGTTATTCATGGATTTCTTGGCAACACTTGGCTCTTGATCCCCTCTTAGATCTTCCAAAGTGTCATTTTTGGCAAATGTGCATGGGAGAAATATTATATGTTGAGGAAAAGGAAATGGGAAGGTTTCCATTGCCTCCCTCTGCCCAGGCTCATAATGAAAAGTTGTGAACGGTAGAGAGCTAGGATTTCTTTAAAGGGAAAACATGATGAATGAAAGCTACTTTTAAGTGCTAGAATGTTCTGGAGAGGATCTTACTAATTAGAAAGTCAAAGAGCTATTGTGCTCTCTCCAGGGGAGATATGAAAAGGGCAGTATTTCTAGAAGCTTTCCCAGCTTGCAGGCGAGGCTCCCTTCCTGAGTTGATGTTGGAGGGGTATCGTGGGGAGAATGAGGGAGTCTGCATATGTGTGTCTGCCTTTGCCAGAACTTGTAGAAAGTCTTAAAAAAGAAGGATCGTGTTCTGTTTGGCAATCTGCTCCCTTCAACAACAGTGATTGTATGTATCCACTGAGGTGACCAGTTCTATGTGGTACATGGAGAATACACATGCACAGATCGCACACATGTACTATGAGCTAAGGAATGGTTCAAAAGGTGTTCCCTGTCCTAAAAATATGTCTTATACATATGACTTTATTTAGGAAAGGTACTTTCAGAGGCAAATAAGTTAGACATCTTTGAGATGGGCAGATCTTCCCAGATTTCCCTAAATCCAATAACAAGTGCCCTTGTAAGACAGATTCAGGGAAAGGGACAAGATGATCAGAGAGGCCAAGATTGGAGAGTCACAATCAGAAGGCAAAGAATAACCAGAAGCTAGACCAGGCAAAGAATGGACTCTCCTCTAGAGCCATCGATGGGTGCATGGCCTTCGTCATACTTGGATTTTTGAACGAGTGAAAGCATTGTTTAAGGGATGTGTTTGTGCCACATCGGTTAGAATGTCAGACAGTGAATTAATGATGTGAGTGAGTCAGAGACTCAAAGAGAAGTCAAAGAGAGTCCTCACTTGCAAACATGGCGTATGTAGTGTGGACTCAGTGGGATTTCATCTCCATTCCACCCATGATGGCTCTCAACCCTGCTTCCTCTCTTTTGGATTGCCCTGCCAAGAAGCAACTGTTCAGGGAATTACTCATAGTGGTGTTCTTTGTTGTATGGAGTTGTTATCAGTTTTTGCATGCTAATCATTTGCTTGCATCCATGATACTCACTCAACACCCGAAAGTGTCTGGAGGGCTAGTTGCTAGTTCCCACAGCATAGAGATTCTGCATTTGACAGAAAACAAAACAAAACCCAGAGGCAATAAATACAAAGTGTTGTAAAGCAGGAGGAGCTTGAAGCCTCAACAGACTGGTGCCTGGGCTTGTTGGATTTATTTTGTGTTTGAATCTCTGAATTACCGAATGAGCGCTCAGGGAGCACTGAGGGCTTGGAAGCAGAGCCTGGGCATGTGAAGCCAGGGCTAACTCTCAGAGTCCAGTGAATCCTGGAGAGGTACGAAGGCCAGAAAACCTAGCCAGAAGTTCACTGTGTCCACAAGCCTCAAGCTCACATTGGAAAAGTACTCTGGGGTCATCTGGTGCTAACCAACCCTCCTCAGTCTCTGTTCATCCATATTTAACCTGCATATGCTACTAAGGGGAATCTGAGCTCCCCTCATATACTGGGTCTTCTTACCCCCCTGCCCCCTGGCAGGCAGGTTTTGGTGGACCCAGATCTCTTCTGGTGGCTTCATTCCACCACCGCCACCAGGCTCATCTCAGGCCCCACTCCTGTCAACAGTATTTCTGGAATGCCACATCAAATCTGGAGTGAGGTGGCAGAAGAGATTTGAGGCAGCCATTGCAGAATAAAACCATTCCTCTTTCTGCTGGAAGGCACAGGGATGGGCGAGGGGAGGCGGACCCCAAACGTGAGCATTTAAAAACCCTTCCAAAATATACAATCATTGTTTCAAAATGTCAGTTGGTAAAAATATCTGCAGATTGAAATCTAAAATTATGACTCCCATTTGTTGAGTACTTACTAGACACCGGGCTCTCTTGAAATCACTTATGATTATTATTCCTTCTTTTCTTTCCTCTTGCAGTGATGGTAAAACTTGTACCTCTCAGTTCAGAACCATTGCTTAGTTTAGCACTTGTGTAGATAAAGATCCCCAGGATTGCCCATGGCTCTGGGAAAGACCAATGAGTTAACAAATTCTGACAGAAGAGCAGGGCATCCAGGAGAGGAAACAAGGGAGAGCTGAGTTAAAACAGGTTGGAGTCTTTGAGGTAAAGGGGGAGCCCTTTGTAGCTGGTGTTGTGTCTCACCAGCCACCTCTCCTATTCTTTCTCTTTGAGCTCAGTGTGGCAAACAGTGAATCTGTGGGGTCTTTCTAAGATGGAGGGAGGGTAAGTCATCTGAGGTAGATCTGAGATTCCCTATTTGTGACAAATGAACAGAGGCCAGGGAAACACACTCTGTATAGCCAGGATCTGGCCACTCAGACCCTTCCTGCCCAGTGCCCAGTTGGCAGTGTCAATTCACAGGGCTGCAGGTTTGTCTTCACCAGACGTCACAGACTTTGCTGAATCCTCTCATCTGACCATGGCAACAAACACCCCTTAGGCAAAGATGGCTCCACTTCACAAATGAACAGACACCTTTATCAAAGGTTAAATGATTCTCCCTCCGCACCACCTGGGAACTGTTTGAAAATAGTGTCAGGCCCCCTCAGTCTCATGGCATCATTTGCTTTACCATTTTTCCTTTATTTATGTTATTGCTTTAGCAAGATCTCAGGAAATTCATATCCACACGAAGACATTAGAGCACTGCTCTAAACCACCATCTCCATGCTTCATTGTCCCTCATGCCATTATTTTTAAAACAAGAAGTCTCCAATCACGTTTGGTTTTGTTTTAATTGTTGTTTTGAGTTTTGCCAGTCCTGGGACCTGAACTCAGGGCCTAGGTGCTGTCCCTGAGCCTCTTTATGCTCCAGGATAGTACTCTACCACTGAAGCCAGAGCTCTACTTCTGACTTTTCTCAGAGTGATTGATTGGAGTTGAGTCTCATGAAATTTCTGCCTCGGGTTATTTCAAGCCACAACCCTCAGATCTCAGCCTCCTGAGTAGCTAGGATTATAGACATGGGCTATCAGTGCTTGGCTTTGAATAACAACTTTTATTGAACCATTTCCATCTTTTTTTTTTTTTTTTTGCCAGTCCTGGGCTTGAGCTCAGGGCCTGAGCACTGTCCTTGGACTTTCTCAAGGCTAGAGCTCTACCACTTGAGCCTCAGCACCACTTCCGACTTTTTTCTATATATGTGGTACCGAGGAATCGAACCCGGGTCTTCATGCATGCTAGGCAAGCACTTTAACCACTAGGCCAAACTCCCGGCCCCTCCATCTTTTTTTTTTTTCTTCTGATGTTTTTGCTCTAGAAGTTTGGCTCAAAAGGTATCTTTTTAAAAACAATAGCTTACTGGGGAAAGTTCGATTTGGTAGAAGCAATCAATACAATATAAAACTGACAATGACTAGAAGTTGTAAACAGGTAGAATTGTTATAAATGAAAAAGGCCTCTCTAAAGACTCATCTCAAGTGTGTTGTATTGGAAACTGTAAGAACTGGCTCAGGAAAAATTAGACTTGGTAGAAATAATCGACGCAAAATAAAACTGTCATCAGCTAAAATTACACATGGCAACCTGCAGATCAAAAATGATAGCAGAATCAAGACTCGCTAACAAAAACAAGTCAGAAAAATTGAAGTCAGAATCACTGGAAACTGTCTTTTAAAAGAAACATTACAAACTATGTCATTTAAAGAAACTCACAAAAGGACAGAAGACTACTCTAAAACGATTTCTAAATAGCAACAATAAACTGAGACAGTGTTAAACTCCTTGAGAGCAGGAATCAGTCTGATTTCCTGCTATGTTCCAAACATCTAGGATAAAACAGTGCCCTGGACACATAATAGTACCTTAGTAAAAATACATTGCACAACTGAGCATTGGTGGCTCATGCCTGTGATTGTATCTACCGAGGTGGCTGAGATCTGAGGCCCATAGTTCAAAGCCTGCCCATGCAGGAAACTTTGTGGGATTCTTATCTCTAATTACCTACTAGAAAATTGGAAATGGTCTTGTGGCTCAAGACCACTAGCCTTGAGCACAGAGAATCAAGGATTGTGCCCAAGCCCTGGGTTCAAGCTCCAGTACTGGCAAAGAGAGAGAGAGAGAGAGAGAGGGGGGGGGGAGGGAGAAAGCATTAAGCTGAAGAGCTCAGAGACAGTGCCAGGCCCAGAGTTCAAGCCCATGACTGACAAAAATTAATAAATAAATAAATTTAATTTAATTTAAAAGAAAGAAAGAAAGAAAGAAAGAAAGAAAGAAAGAAAGAAAGAAAGAAAGAAAGAAAAAGAGAGAACAAAGGGAAGGAAGAGCACAACAAGTACTACAAATGTTTTAATGTGCATTATAGAATTTGAAAGCAGAAAAAGGATTTTGTGGGATTTGATCCAGAAATTCTCTTTCATCCAAGAAAGACTATGAGATGATTTGTCTGTGTTGGCAAGATCCAAATTTGTCAGTGTGGGTCAAATGGGTCAGAGTATCTACCTGCTCAAAGCAGTTTGATTTTTTTTCGCTTCCATCAGCAAATCTGAATTATTCTTCATGCCTGAAATGATTTGGTTCATGTCTAAAATTTAACAACTTGCACTGAGCTTATACCAACCTAAAGAAGGATATTTTGATTCCACTTGACACCCCCATCATTGTAACCCAAAACTCTATGCAAAAATTCAAAGCTCCAAGACTTTAGAGTAGTAGGAAATCTGGAACATCTGAGAAGAATTGCTTATAGTTTTATTATAGCATGGCTAAGAAAGAAATCCAAGTGATCAAACTCATATTAAATTCATAGCACATGGGAGAGAGGCTGGCTCATATGGTTGCATCTGCCCAGCAAGTGGATTCATAATGTAAAACTAAAGACTAGACAGGGAATCAGTGCTCTGTCATCAACCGTCTGCCACATCAATTGTTGTTTACAATACTAAGAACTAGAAAAACAAACCTTTCCCCAAAAAGAATTTAGATAAAACATACTGAATATAAAATAAAATTGCAAGCTGTGGGCTGGTGGCTCATACCTATAATCCTAGTTACTCAGGAGGCTGAGATTGGAGGATCACAGTTCAAAGCCAGCTTGGGCAGGAAAGTTTGTAAAACTCTTATCTCCAATTAGCCACCAGAAAACCAGAAGTGGTGCTACAGCTCAAAATAGTAGAGTGCTAGTCTTGAACAGAAAGAGCTCAGGTACAGTACCCAGGCCCAGAGATAAAGCCCCACAAATTGATCAAAAAATTCAAAAAAAAATTGCTCATTGTTAAACTATATAAATGCTGGTTTTCATGAGAAAGGAGAGAAGAGTACAAATTCTTTCAAAACTGAATTTTTGACTAGTTGAACTCAAGACATTAGCTTTGGAGTAGATAAATAAGCACAGAATATTTTTAGTCACAATAATTGTAATTGCCAATTAATTAATCAATCAAAAATGGTTATAAAATTCATGAATACCAGTAAAACAAAGACAAAAACTGTTCTCCTGTTTATCTGATATACTGTATATATGCATATCTGGTTATTTGAAGTTGGACAGGGAAGGGGGGAAAACAAGATGAGGGTTGGGGGTGGGGGGAGGGAAATGGGGACCAAGACAGGAGAAAGGGTATCAATGATTGTTAAGTAATGCACCATCTATCTGGAAAATATAATGTAACCCTTCTATTAATTACAATAAAAATCTATGCAAAAAACCCTGAGAAATAGTAAGGCAAAGTTTGAATTGCCTTGTTTAGAAATCAATCCAAAAGAAGTCTTTCTTGATGAAAAAGCACCATCATTTGTCCAACCAATATTTATTGAGCATTATAGAGATATAATTATTATGTATATAATTATGTATGATAAATGCATGCTGTATATATGTTATATAATGTGTATAATATGAAATACAATGAAATATATAATATACATAAATAGATATATATTATACATTATACACTCTGTATACTGGATATGCAGAAAGTTACGTGTCTGTATAACAATTCTGTGGTGCTCAGTCGTTCAGTGTGAGGTTGTTGACAGGTCAACGCCGGGTTGGGTTCTACAGGATCCGATGCCCTGCAGCACTCCATGCCTGGGTGTCTTATCGTGAGAACATGCATTCTTCATCCCGTTGCACACGATCTTCACTGAAGGTGAGCTCATGTTCGGTGAGGTCTTCGTGCGTAGTTAACACCTGTGGACGTGACCTCAGTGTGTGTCTAGTTCTGTGCCAGCTCTCCGCCCACATTCACATCAAGTGATGAAATGTGAAGAGGCTCCGCGCTTCTCCTGCCCATGGAGCCACCCAGTGCCTCAGTAGCCACAGGTGGAATTTCACAAGCCATCTCCACCTCCACAGAGCCAAAGTGAAGCATGGAGATGTTTGTCCGTCCATCTGTCGGTCACACCCCACCCTCTGAGGTCTGCAGCCTGGGCAGAGGTGAATGGACAGATGTTACTCCCCAGCCCTTGGGTGCGGGTCTTTTGATTTCCCTAGCTCTTTTTGCTCTGATTATTTTTCAAGAGGGTCTCACATTCTGACCTGGCCAGCCTGAACTATGATCCTCCTATTAATGTACTTCTCACCCTTACTGGGGTGAATCATAGGCATACCATCATGCTCTGCTTTTCCTATTGAGATGAAGTCTCATGAACTTTCAGCCTAGACTACTCTAGAACAATGATTCTCCTGATCTCAGTATCTGAAGGAGCAAGCATTCCAGGTATGAGCCACCATGCCTGGCAAGATCCATGTTTTCCCTGCTAACAAGGCCTTTTGCACTGAAAAATGCAGCACAGATGTGGAAAGTCCACAAATCCCATCGTCCCTTTCTGGGAAATCTAGAACCAAAATAGGAGAGAATGGAAGGGGGTTGAGGACATCACTAAGATTATGAGCCAGAACAAGAGGCTACACATTGAGAATGTTCCCCCTTTTCCTTGTCTTATCTCAGATGCCCTCAGGGAGCAGGGACCATGAATGTCCAATGGGACTTTCACTGTACACAAAGCAGAAAGCACCGGCAGATGCTGGGGAAGGATTTCCTTTGGCTCAAGATTCCAGAGGCTTCACTGCCCAACGAGCACCATTGCTATTGGATGTGTAGAGCAGAGATTCCACCTCATGGTGGCCAGGAAACAGAAGAGACAGATAGAGAGACAGGCAGAGAGAGACATGGACAGAAAGACAGAGGGGGGAGAGAGAGAGTGGGAGGAGAGAGAAGGAGAGGGAGGGAGGGAGGGAAGAAGAGAGGGAGAGAAAAGGAGAGGGAGGAAGGGAGAGAGGGAAAGAGTTGGGGAGAGAGGACTAAGGCGAAGTATAGCCCCAAAGAACTTAATCCCAATGATCCACCTCTTCCAATCAGGTCCCAGGTCTGGAAGTTTGCACCTCCTTCCAAGGAAGAGGAGTCTGACTAGAATGAGCCTTCAGTCAGGTTGGATCCCTGTTACCTCCTTCTCTGCCAAAGGATCCACCTGCTGGGGTGGTGGTGATGGGAGGGGTTCTGAGTACATGACACTTTACACATGAACTCTTGTCAGCCCAACAGTTATGACCTAACTCCCTGTGAACAAACTGGAAGCTCCTGAAGGAGGAAGGAGAAAGACTTTGTGGGCCTTGTTGCCTTGGACTCGCCTGTGGTTTGACACTATCTGTTCCAGTGCTGCCAGTCTCCCCAAGGTCCTGCGAGAAGGTTGGGTTCAGTTCAAGGTGTCACCTTCCCACAGGTTTGTCTTATCTTCCATTGAAAGGTTCTGTCCTTCTAAAGGCACCATGGGATGCTGCTGGAGGTAATGGGCTCTCAGAAAGGAAGCTTCCCAGGGAGCTCTTGACCAAGAGAAACATCATTTGAAAATTCCTATGCTAACCAAACAGCTTAGGACATCTGCTTTTGGCCTCCTCTCAGTAACCACCATTGTCCCTAGAGACTGGATTTCCTCCTGATACGGCTAAATAGGCCAAAAGCAAGAGAATCCTCCAGTGGATTTAAAGGGTTTAACTGCATCGCATGGAAAGTTACCAGGTTTTCAAGATGATTTATGGAGTAGAAGCAAGGCTCTATTTGGATGAACTTCTTGCTGTCTTACAGAGAAAAGAAAGTAAAACATTCAATATACATTCACCAAGTGGTTCTAAGAGCCCTGCCTTGAAAGGAAAGACATAGCTAAAAAAAACAACCTAGTTTAGAAATGTGAAGATAAATCATATTTTTGAGAAGACTTTTATTAGCATCTGTTAGATGTACAAGGAGATTTCAGTTCCATACAAGCATACGATGTACCCCACTAAACTCATCCCTCCATCTCACTTGTATTCTGCAGTCTGTCTTCTTAAAACAGTGTTAACAGGTTGCACTTTTTAATTTTCTAAATATTATTTAACTTTTAAAAATTAACTAGTTTGTCTCAAGGAGTTTCAATTTGTGAATACAATGTCAATTTGTGAATTTAATTCATCTTGTTCAATGTCACATTTTCCATCATTTTTTATTGTCTATTAATTGTACAAAGGGGAAAGGATATTTTATACTGAGAGTTATAGTGCCCATTTTTGGTTATTGCCATAAATAAAGTCACTTTTCTTGTTAGCACATTGTGTAATTGCTCATAAATAAGAACAAGGTTATAAGGGGGCATGTCGCAAGTATTAAGCCAATTGAATGGAAATTTACAGCAACTGCTTTAAACACAGGTGAATTTCAGAAGCTGGTCTATACCTGCAGATGGTGAGCAAACCAGAAACAGCCCACCTTCAGCATTTGTTTTTAGTTTTGTTTTAGCTGTTGTTGTTGTTGTTTGCCAGTCCAGGGCTTGAACTCAAAGCCTGAGCATTGTTCTTGGGCTTTCTCAAGGCTAGGGCTCTACCACTTCAGCCATAGCACCACTTCTGGATTTTTCTATATGTATGGTTCTGAGAAATCAAACCTGGGTCTTTGCATATGCTAGGCAAGCACTCAAGCAATAGGCCAAACTCCTAGCCCAGCATCTCTTAAAAGTGGTTGCATTCCAAGTAAGAAGTCATTGTTCCATTCCCAAATCTACTTTAAAATAAAGGGGCCAAGGACTGGGAATGTGACTTAGTGGTAGAGTGCTTGCCTAGTATGAAGCCCTGGGTTCCATTCCTTAGTACCAGATAAACAGGGAAAAAAAGTTTTTAAAAGGGGGGGGTGTGTGCAAAGTGAATTCTTTCAGATCCTCTTCACATTCCAGGAACCTTAGAAAAGCTACAAAACTTATGCTTAACAAAACAGCTAAGACAAACTAGAGAAATGACATGATTCACATGACTCATTTATTTACCACAAGCTCCTGGGATAAACCCTAGTATTTTTTCCCCAATGACTTCAGCAATATCTATCAGTAGAAAATTAGAAAAAAAATACAGTATACATCTTTCTTTCCAAATGCAATGTCAACAGAGATATAAGAATCTATCCTGAAACTGTTCCATTATGATAAGGAGAAAAGGCAGACACTGGTGACTGATGCCTACTGATAACTACTCAAAAGGCTGAGATCTGCGGTTCCAGGTTTGAAGCCAGCCAGTAGGAAAGTCCATGAGACTCTTATCTCCACCAATCACCCAAAGTCAGACGTGGAGATGTGGCTCAAGTGGTAGGGTAAAAATCAGTCTTAAGTGAAAAGTCAAGTGAAAGGGTAAGGCTCCAAGTTTAAGACCCAGTAGCACACCAAAAAGGATAGAAAGAAAGAAAAGAAAAGAAAGAAAGATGAAAAAGAAAAAACAAAAATAAAAGGATGACTTGTTTTCATAAAGAATGGCTTCAGGACGCATCAGTTGAATTTGAGAGGTGTTGGCTATTTCCTGCACTTGTCTTTTGGACTGCTGAGATATTTGGACCACTCTGCCCTTTGCATTTGATATTTTCTGTGTTCTGTCTTGCTTCTGAGCAGTGTCTTTGCCTATACAAATTGCAGCAGCTCATGGAGGAAAAGTGCATGCCTGTTGAGGAAGGAGGCAATCACCTCAGTTTGGAAATGTGGATCCTTGAGTATGTGGTGCATAGACCATTTGGAGAAACCCATAAAAGCCAGTAGAAAAGAAATCTGTCTGTCCTGTGCATGTTGCACATTACCTTCCTTTCCAGGGTCCTGAAGCCTTAGAGGTCTGGAGCATGGCTCTGGGAAGATGAAGAACATCTATAACAGTCAAGAGGAATGAGATGAGGGCCTGGCCTTGCATCGTGGTATATTGCCTTTTACTAGGAACCAATTAATCCCACCAGACAGGATAATCTTTGCTCTCGCTTTTAAGTGGTTTATAAACAGAATTGACAGGAAGTAACACTGCTAGGAAATTGTCAGAACTGGAAATAGAACCAAATGGACTCAAAACAAGCTTCAAATAAATATAATACACACAGAATTCAAGTTGTAAATGCTATTGTAACAGGAGAGGCAAAGGAGGAAACAGTGATTTTTGAAGGGGAGAAACATTCTGCATGGTGGAGGGGGGATAGTAGGAAAAGGAAGACCAGATGTTCAATTTTCAACAACCGTGTTGTGAAGCCAAGAATATACTGCTGACCCAGGCACGATAAAATGTGCAGGGATTTCCAGCAATCTGCAGTCAGCTGACCAGCTGAAGCAGAAAAACAACAGTTTTGAAGATAATAAAGTCAGGCTGTAAATATGATTTTCTTATCGGGGATTCTATTTATTTATACCTCAAAATAAATAGCTGCATTAAGATTGCATTGTTTCTAATTGCATTGTTCCTAAGCTCAGGAACACTTCCACTTGAAAAAGTTATCAAAAGGAATCTAGTGTGTGTGTGTGTGTGTGTGTGTGTGTGTGTGTGTGTGTGTGTGTGTGTCTGTGTCTGTGTCTGTACTGGGGCTTGAACTCAGGATCTTGAGTTCTCACTTAGCTTTTTCCACTCATGCATGACACTCTATCACTTTAGCCACACTTCCACTTCTGGATTTTTACTGGCTAATTGAAAGTAAGAGTCTCTCAAATTTTTTTGTCCAGGCTGGCTTTGAACCAAGATCCTTAGATCTGTCTCCTGAGAGCTGTAAGACTTGTAAAGCTCATTTTATAGGCTACCCATTGACTATTAGGACTGTATTCTTCCCTACCCCTTCCTATGGTCATTCATCTACCCCCTTCTCCTTGGCCTCCTCAGATTTCTGGTATTCAATTTGTTGGACTTTGAACTAATTGTTCTAAGGAGCTCCACCACTGGAATTCTCCATTTTAATCTAATCTTTAGTGATCGAACTTGCATTAGGGAAATTAGACAGTGTGTGAACTGTATCCCAGTAAAACAACTTAAACATGGATAAGAGGGTGTTGATTAAGTAACAGATCATAGAATCTTGTGTTTAGATGTCTATGAAAGAGAAGGTGTAAACAGACGTGGGTTGGCTAGAGCACCTAGCCTAGTGCCTAGGCATATGGGATGCTGAAGATGATGCTGGTGGCTAAATAACCAATATTCTAACAAGTCCCTCAAGCCAGAGTTCTAGGCCAGCCCTGGATTGGGTTATGACTGAAAGGTTTTCAGTTAGCTAAGCTTTACTACTGGAACATTGTTGATCCAAGCAAGATTCTTGTCAAGGCATTGTGAACAGACATTGTGGAGCTTCTGTGTGCAAACAGGAGCAGAGTTCAGTCATTTTTTGTGTCTGTGGGTGAGTTAGGATTTGGCCTGAAACTTGCTTTCATTGTTACTGTCTGTTGTCTAAGGAGGAGATGAGAAGTGTGTAGCTCTCACCTTTTTGGGAGAGAGGCTAAAGACACTGCGAGTGATTGCCATTACCTTTCAGCTTAGCTTAGGTGACCTCTAGCTATTGTCTTTGTTCTGTCAAGTTGACTAAACTGGTCCCTTTGCTGAGCCATCCGTTAACCAACCACTCTTGAAGATGCAATGGTACCACATATTCTCCTAAGCAGAAACCTTTTGTGACCTTCTATTTCCCAAGTACTAGGCTTACCATCTCTGTCTCAAATGCAAGACTTTCATGTTTGGTATACATCTAATTGGAAAATCTCTGCAAAATGATAGCTTCTGTGCTTCCTTATCTTTGTTCATTAATATCCGTCTATCTCAATGATCTTCCTTTCCATTAGCTCTGACAGTGCTTACTATTTGTCAGGCCCTGGGACAAAGATAAAAGCACCCCCCCCCCCCATGGAAAGCTGGTTGTTTGGTATGAGTTGGCCGCGTCAATAAGCGATTATTGATTGTTGTGGGTAGAGTCAACACAGCCATCAATTCTTTGTGGCTCTACTAGAAGTGAATCCTTTGTCAGATACTGGTGGCTCAAGCCTGCAATCCTAGCTACTAGGTGGCTAAGGTCTGAACATCACAGCTCAAAGCCTGCCTGGGCAGGAAAGTCCATGAGACACTTATCTCCAGTTAACCATCCAAAAGCAGGAAGTAGAGCTGTGGTTCAAGTGGTAGAACACCAGCCTTGAGCAAAAAGGAACAATGCTCAGGCCCTGAATTCAAGCTCCACTATCAGCACACACACACACACACACACACACACACACACACACACACACACACACAACTATATTTCCTGAGTAAGGTTATAGTTAGCCTTAAATAAGATCATGCAGCAAACACCTGTTTGCCTACCTGACATTGACTTCCACACTTCCCCAAGTCAATCTCGGTGTCTCCAGCTCCAGAGAAGGTAGCTAAGCACCGCAAGGCAGCCTGTGGTCCTTCCCTGGACTCTGAGAGGGGTTAGGAGATGCATGCAATCGTTGACTGGGGTCCTACAAACAAATGGTTTGCATCTCATGTTGAAAGACAGTGGTCTGTTATATCCTCAATCTCCTCCCCACCCCACCCCCGCCCTTTCCTCCTGGATTGAAGCAAGAAATATGCACTGACTGCTGTAGGCAGCCATCTTGTGATTAAAAGGCAAAACAACCTTGGGCCAGGTTGTTTTCCCTCTGCTGGGAATGGGAAGAACAGAAGCCAGCCCAGTGCCTGGTGTAGATTCCATGCTTTGCACACAATCTAGCCTGGGTTCTGTCCGAGAGGAAATGAATCTGTCTTGGCATCTGCTTCAAGAGGACTCAGGCGTGCTGGCCAGTAAGAATGGGAAGGGCTGCTCCGTTTCCCGTACGTTGTATAAGGCAAGTGCAGTTTTGTGGCATCAGTGAGGACTCCCCTTACATCCAAGGAAAAGTGCAATTAGGACCTTGGCCCTGTATTCATTGCCTGTGGCCATAATTCTTCTCTGTCAGAGATAGTTGTTGTTTTCTTTCCTCCCGCCAAGCTGTCGAAATCACAATTTTCAAGAGTTTGGACAAGAAGTGCTTTCCCATGAGAGATAACATTTTACTTTTTAACTGTGACTTTTGTCCATTACACTCTCAAATAACAATAGCCAAGTCTTGCTTCTAGTAATACATGCTCTTTAAGTATCTGAATTAGCACCCCGGCTAAGTGAAGTTTCCAAATCAAGCTGGTGGTTTAGGCAGAAGCGAAAAATTTTGTTGCTTCTTGAATAAACCTTGACATATTCGATTTCAGCTTCCAAGCATTCTTCTGAATATAGGCTTGCCAGAATGCAGTTGTATGTGTGCACACAAGCATGCATACATGTGTACAGAAATACAGGATTATACATGTAGATGCATGTAAGTACATACAGTGTCAAACATTTAAAATATGAAAACGTGGCAGAGTTGGCTATTGCATAAATGAAGTTGTGGGACTGCTAATTGTGTGATTTTTTTTAAATGACAATGTCTTTCTATCTAGTGATGAGATTTGTGAAGCTATTCTTTTTTGGCTCCACTATGGTTTGAAACCAAAGCTTTGAGATAGCTTAGCAGTAGAGCACTTATCTAGCTCTTTTAGTCACTGGTTGTTTTGAGATAGATCTCACTTCTTGCCCATAAGTACTTGGGTCTGTTTTCCACTGCCCATTGTAGTTGGAGTGACACGCACACACCACCACGCCCAGCTTCTGCCATTGAGATGAAGTCTTAACCAACTTTTTAGCCCAATCTGGCCTGGAACCACAATCCTCCCATCCCAGCCTTTCTTTAGGATCCACTGGTTGATCCATTCTTAGCTGGCTCAAGAGTATAGTATGCTTCAGTAATATCCAGGAGGGGCTGGGAGTTTGGCCTAGTGGTAGAGTGCTTGCCTAGCATGCACGAAGACCCATGTTCGATTCCTCAGAACCACATACAGAGAAAAAAGCCAGAAGTGGTGCTATAGCCTTGAGAAAGCCCAAGCACAGGACTAGCAAAAAAAAAAAAAATTAACAGTAATACCCAGGAAACTCTGAGGTCAAATGTCAGCTTGTTTTCTAAACATGTCATCTCTGTGATCAGTACCTGAGACAAAGCCCAGATTTCAGTTAAAGTCCTGTCTGTTGGTACAATTCATTAAAAGGCAATTTGCCTATAATAGCTACTTAATGTGTCTGCAGTATATTTTCACCATAGACAAAATCAATAGAAACAATCAATAAAGAATGATCACCAATTTCCTGCCAATGCCACAAGAGGAATGGCTGGAGTGTGGGGTGAGGCTGCAACTAAGACCTCTCAGCCAGTGGAAGATCATTTAGACCGGGTACCTCTCAGTGCCAGTCTTGTCGCTGTCCTGGGCATCTGCTCACAGTTCCTTTCCTGGTTTATCTACTGACACATTCATTACCTTGACATCCTCTGATTTCCTATCCTGGCCCTCAGCCCTCCTCTAAGTATAGATGAGCTGGAGTGAGACCTGGAGTCTGGACTGCTTTGATCTGCATCCATCTTAACTCTAACTAGAAAACTCTTCAAAACCAATACAGCTGATTGATTGCTCATTCAGTCTGAGGGAGGTTGGTCTGTAGACTTAAGAGAAGAACTGACATAGTCTCTTTTTTTGCTCCTCAGTTTGCCATTTTGTCTATTTGTGTCTGCCTGACTTGTCCATTTAAAAGGACCTGACCCATCTTACAGTAATGGGGCTAGACACATGGAAATGCCGATTCGCTGTCAGGACACATGGGATTGCTGATTGACTACTAGGACACATAAGATGGCTCATTGGCTGCTAGGGTACATGGGACCATTACTGATTGGCTACCAATGAGTAGAATACAGGAAATGCTGGTATAGACCCAGGCTTCTGTCACCTTTTTCTTTTTCTTTTTTGCCAGTCCTGGGACATGA